>NC_140174.1:93316547-93649047 GCF_963971535.1 Notolepis coatsorum | reverse complement strand
CAACACATTTGGTTCGGTTCATACATCTCTGGCATCCAAAGTGTTAAGGGGATGTGTAACCCAGGTTTCAGATTCATAACTATTTAGTTATAGGAACATAAATAGTTAATGCCATTGAATAAGAACATAAATAGTTAAGGCTATTGTGTAAGAACATAAATAGTTAATGTTATTGGGTCATATGTATATTCATATGAGATTAGCAACGTTTTGACCAAAATCCTTTGAATTGCCTCACTGCCCTTTAAATTACCTCATGACGCGAGATAGGTGTCACGACAGCCACATCACTAGCTAACATTGGATGCCACATCACTAGCTAAAAGCAGGTTTAAAGTTGGACATTAGATGTATCCCTTTTTCGTGAGTAACTCATTATCTTTCTTCTGCAATTGCAGATCAGTAAAATCAGTTTATCGTTCAGTAAACTCTATATCAGTTTATAATTTCTATAGGTAAGTGTTTAAACATATTAATTTAAACCTTTAAGTGTGCAGGGAATGCAAGTACATTATTAGGTGAAATGACCCTTTAAACTCTTCCTTTGCAGGTGTAATACGAACAAAGTACAAATAGAAATATTCAAGGTTATAGGAATGCAAATACCTTATCAGGTGAAATGACCCTTTTAAACCATCTTTCTTTACAGGAGAACCAGCAGTGATTCAACTATAATCAATGTTATCTGAGATTCAAGTATCTTACTGGGTACATTGACCCTTTAACTCGTCCTCTTTACAGGAGAACATCAGTAGTTCAGGTATCTTATTGGGTGCATTTACCCTTTAACTCCCCCTCTTAGGAGAAATATCAGTGGTTCAAGTATCTTACTGGGTGCATTTACCCTTTAACTCTCCCTTCTTATAGGAGAAATATCAGTGGTTCAAGTATCTTACTGGGTGCATTTACCCTTTAACTCTCCCTTCTTATAGGAGAAATATCAGTACCCATATATACAATGTGCATCAATCAAATACAAAATACAATATCAAAATACAAAAGGTGAAACGGGGTCAAAGCCCTTGGAAGTCCTTGTGCTCTCGTTCAATCAGTTCGTGTCATAGAAAAGGATATGATGGTCCTTGGAAGTTCTTGTGGCTCAAGTTCAATTAGTTTGTTAATTCCTGATCCACTTCCTTACTGGGAATGAGGAAGGTAATTTCACAATCCTACCAGGCTGTTGAGGCAACAGGGTGTTGAGGCAACAGGGTTAATCAGATCAGGCCGGCATAGCCTTGATCTAGATCTGAGGTTCAGTGGGTTGGCTCGCCATCTTGTGTCGGTCCGGCACACTGCCTCGTCCCGCGTGGGCACACGTGATGAGTGGTGGTCGGTCGGGACTCCTGGGAACTGCTCCCGGGGGTGGAACGGGGTGCTAGAAAAACCTGGCCTGCGTTATACAGGCATTCAGAAAATAAAAGCTATTTACCATCTTTTATCGCTTCATCATCTTTTCATTGCTTTTAGAATGAATAATCAATCAGGCTAATTTGAGCTATGCTAAGCTAAAGTAGGCTACCTTATCACAGCACGTGGGAATATCCATCTGTCTTATGCTAAATTAGGCTAAAGTGCGCTAGCATATGTGGAGAATTATCCAGCGCCCTTCCTACAGAGATATTATTATTATTATCATTATTATAGAGGCACTTATTATACAAGTATTATTTATCATCTGGTGCCACCTAGTGGGCGTTTACTGCAACTGTGGGACGCCAGGGGACTGAGATGTGGACAGGTGAGGCTGAATCAGCGTCTGTGTGACGCACTATTTAAGAGACACTCTTGACCATAGGCTGTAAGGTGAAAAGCCCTGTGGGCGAACTCTGACTGGCCAACGGTACGTTGCATTGTATGCGCCGTTAATATCCGCATTTATCCTTTGATTCATATATCTAGTTACTAATTGATGCCGTTTATTTCCTTTCCTTTGTATAGGTAAATAATCTGACTACTGACCGATGCTAAATGCTACTGACTGTATTGACTCTGCTGGCTAAGTGCTACTACTACTGGCTAAATGCTACTACTGCTGGCTAACTGCTAAACAAGTACTACTATCTACAGACTTAAGCTGCTACCAGCTACCAGCTAACCGCTTGCTTGATTGACCACCTGGTGATGATGGCGACAGTTATCCAAATAACGGAATGTTTGGACATGGAGTCCCAATAAATGAACATTCTTGCAAAGTCCGAATTGTTTCTTTTGGTTCAATTTATAAGTCGTTCGCCTACACCCTTCCAATGGGGACATTTAGTTGACTCATTGACTGAGACCGCTAGATAATTGGACAATATGGGAACATTCCTCACGTTCCATATTAAACTCTCAAAAGCAGTCAAAATGTATATAGACCATGTTCTTATCGTACAGCATATCAATACAATTATAAGTACTTCTGAAATTGTTTCTTTCTAGTTTTCATTTAACCAAATTGAGCTTGGAGCTTCGCTAGCATGACTCAGGATGAAGCTACATTATTAGCTGATTAGCATTGAGCTAGCGATTTTGTACATTCGACAATGGACAGCACAATATTGATGAAACTCACCAAAACCGCTTCCGGAAATGGTATGCTCTTTAACCGAAACAACTTCTTCGGTTTCGTAACTGGGGGAATCTTTTATGACTGTTTGATAACTATTTCGTGGTGCTAGTTCATTTCAGTATCCAGCAGCATTCAGCTGCGTCAGTCTCCGCCAATCTGTAATCTCATCTGCCGTATGGCAAGGCTCACCTGCCGTAAGGCAAGGCGTGGCTGTCGTGACACCTATCTCGCGTCATGAGGTAATTTAAAGGGCAGTGAGGCAATTCAAAGGATTTGTCAAAACGTTGCTAATCTCATATGAATATACATATGACCCAATAACATTAACTATTTATGTTCTTACACAATAGCCTTAACTATTTATGTTCTTATTCAATGGCATTAACTATTTATGTTCCTATAACTAAATAGTTATGAATCTGAAACCTGGGTTACACATCCCCTTAACACTTTGGATGCCACGGACGACATAACACGTGTTATCAGCCCGCCCCCTGAATGCCCACAACGACAAATATCGTTTTATTTTTTTATTAGCGATCTGAATTCATATTTCATCAACCGAGTCTACCGTTGGGAAACTAGCCCCATCAGGAGCTCAGATGTGAAAAAAGCGCCCCCTATCGTCTCCCAGATGGTAATGCACCCTTTTTTGTCTATCTGCATGCATTAGGCTTATAAGTGGGGCGGCATAGCTAACCTATTGTTCAATTTGTGATAAAAGCACCAAATTTGGTACATATTTAGCTTAATATATTTAGAAAATATATGGATATTGGGGCATTGCAGATTGGCATTCTGGTGACCATGGTAACCATTTCCAAAAATGGCTGCCAGCAATTTCTGGCATAGAACACTTTGGCCACCAAAGCTATTGTTTCACCACAAATAGTATTTACATACAACTTAAAGTGAAGAACATGTTTTATTAATATTCTTTCATAATTATTATATAAAAAAAAATACAACAAACACACACAAAATGGTGATGGGCCTATTGCCCGATTAAACTGTAGCGAAGAATGGTTCAACAGGGTTCAACTGGCACATTCTCAATCACAGAAGCAGAGGCCTGTACACTGAAGGTTTAGGTTAGGTTTACTTTATTTGTTCAAGGGGGACAGTGTACATTAATAAACATTTTACAGATGTAAATGCACCCAATTTTAGCCAAAAGGCAAATTTCCATTGGCAGTCCCCCTGCCAGAAGGTACAGGCTAAAATCCTGTGTGAAAAAAGGGTTAGAAATAAAAACAGAATAAAATCAAGATAAATAACATTAGAATAAAAACACAACAAAAGCACATAGACATACGATAGGGATACAGGTCACAATACAGTCATGGACACAAGGACAGAGCACATCATGACATATTAAAAGACCCATAAGACAAAGCGGGGCTCGCAACTCATTAGTAGTTCCAAGGTGTTTAATTGACAAAAAGGCAGATGCAACGTTTCGACCCTTCCGGTCTTCTTCAAGCATGAAGACAACACAACACTGACATCTTTTTATACAGGAAGTGAACTAAATTGAATATCAGCCCCACCTGGTGATCAGGGGCGGTTCCAAGATTTGCATGATACATTCTATACATGATTAAGTAACAATTTCTTTTCATTTGACATTTTTTAGAAGATTTGAGAAATATCTATGTTAAACACAACATTAAGACATAATTTACAGATAGGCAGCAGTGTTAGTCACTGAAAACAAAAATGAAAAAAAACACAAAAATGCAGACAAAGGAGGGGCTATTGTTGTTCAAAATAGGAGTGATTATGAGAAGGAAGTGCACCGTCAGTTAGGAGATGCTAAGAATTACAGAAAACTTTCTGGAAATCCAACAGCTATTTTCAAAAATGAGATTCATCATCAATTAAAGAATTGGTTGGACAATGACCTCTTGACCAAAAAAGAATATGCCTTTCTGAAGATAGATCATCCAATGACTCCAGTGTTCTATTGCCTGCCAAAAGTGCATAAAGATCCTGTTCAACCTAAAGGTAGACCAATAGTGGCAGCAATTGGATCTCTCACTGAAAACATCTCTTCCTATGTGGACTTCTTCCTACAACCAATTGTGAAATCTCTCCCATCCTTCACACAGGATTCAACAGACCTACTGAAGACTTTGAAGTCCGTCCAGGATCCGACCACTGTGACCTACATGGCCTGTTTGGACATCGAATCCTTGTACACTTCAGTACCCCATACAGGGGCTCTAGAAGCTCTGACACTGTTATATATCGTATTAGCTTTCGCGTCCCGCTCTGAGCCTTACGAGATACCTCCCATCTCCTGGGATACCTAATGTATCTCCCACGAACAAAATACATGCACCCCACCTGTGAGGTTTCTGTCCTTGCCTTCTCACTCGTTCTGTTCCTTTAACCACCCTCGCTTTGTTTTCATTCATTTTTTCTGTCAAGTATTTCAATTCTCTCGTTCACACGTTTCTCCCCGCTGACGTCATCTGAGACGTCGCTGATTGGTTCCCTCACTTCCCCACGCTTTTCAATCACATTCCCCAGCTGTCACTGCCTTTCAATCAATCGATCCCTCATTATTTATACCCCGTTTTCCCCACCCTAAGTTGTTGGTTCGTCTTGATTTGTCGCTGGATGTTTTTCCCCGTTGCTTCTGTTTCACTGTGCTATTCTCCAGGAATTCCTAGAAGCCTTCGCTTGGATACCTGCTCCGTGGCGCGCGCTCGCCTCCACTGTTTGTTCCTGTTCCTTTACGCAGCTCGTCTGGGTGAGTTTTTCTAGATTGACTGTCTTGACCTATTTCCTATTTTCGTGTGTAACCTTTACACTGAAGTCTACCACCTTTTTGTCAGACAGTCACTCACCCAGCCATATCGTTTTTGCCCTTTCCTTTATGGAATAATATTTCGGGATCTTCCACCTCCCACTGTGTATTTACACGAAGATATTATTTCACATTTGGACTGTGTTTGGATTTTTGCTCACTGTGTATTTACACGAAGATATTGTTTCACATTTGGACTGTGTTTGGATTTTTGCTCACTGTGTGTTTACACGAAGATAGTATTTCACATTTGGACGGTGTTTGGATTTTTGCTCACTGTGTGTTTACATGAAGATATTTCACTTGGGCTGTTTTGGAAGATTGCACATCACTGTGTTGTTTAACACGAAGAATATAACACCCTGTCCTCCAGCTCGTTTCAAGTCTGCTCTGTCACTGACCCGTTCCCTCTCTCCCTCTCTCGGTCTTGCACAACATCTGAGAGGTCCGCCGTGAGAGTCTGCAGAGCGGCACAGAGGTCTGCTCCTGCTTCCCAAGACTACCCTTCCGGGAGAAGCTGCAGAGCAGCAGAACTTTGCCCCTTGTTCATTGTACCTGTGCTTGTTGACCAGCTTTCCCTGTTTCACTTATTCTAGTCACCAAATAAACAAGCCCTTGTATTTGGCAACTCTGAATCCAACTCTCTTGTGTCGTTGCGTTTGGGGTCGGTGTCAAACCATAACATTACGAACCAACCATGACGACCCCAGCCGACACAGAGGGGGTCAGAACCGCACTTGCATTTCAAGTCGAGTTGACCAGGGATCACGGTCTCCAACTAGAGCGGGCTGCGGCTGCGGTGCAGAACCTCAGGGACCAGGTCCTGCCTATGCAGGGTTCAATGGCCGCTATGGCGGGACAACAGTCCGAGATTCTCGCCCAGCTTAACTCGCTGGGCGACGCCGTTAATACTTTTCATCTCTCACACCCTCCAGGAACATTCCCCGCAGCCCCAGCAGATCTCGCACCTCGGGAACCCCTTCTCTCCGTCCCACGGCTGTTTGACGGTAATCCCGAGGAGTGTGCCACATTCATCATGCAATGTGAGTTGGTTTTCCGTCATCAGCCAAGCCGTTTTTCAGCTCATGGGTCCCGAGTGGCTTATATAACCAACCTACTTTCAGGCCATGCTGCCCAGTGGGTCACATCCTCCTGGGCAATGGAAGCAGATTTTTTGTTCTCCTACCCAGACTTCGTGGCGGAGCTCCGCAGAGTGTTCCACCATCCAGCCCGAGGTCTGGACCCTGGAGCCCGGTTGGGGACCTTCCGACAAGGGAGCAGCAGGGTGACGGACTATGTCATGGAGTTTCGACTGGCGGCGGTGGAGAGCGGATGGAACGAACCTGCTCTTCGCCTAACCTTCATAAGGGGGCTCAGTGACGCAGTCCGGGACCAGCTCGCTACCAGGGAGGTGCCCGACTCCCTCGAGGAGCTGTTTAGCCTTGTCATCCGTATTGACGGACGCCTCCTGGAGAGAAGGCGCGAGAGGGCCCGACTGTCACCTCCTGAAGCACCCCGGACTCCTGGACGCCCCGTCCCCAACACTACTGTGGGTAACAGGCTTCCCCGTCCGGTGCGCGAGGAGGAACCCATGCAGCTGGGACGCTCTCATCTGAGCCAGGCGGAGCGTCAGGCAAGGCTCAGGTCCGGTCTCTGCCTCTACTGCGGAGGTGTGGGACACCGTATCGCCGACTGCCCTACCCGGCCAAAAGATCGGGCTCACCAAGACCCCGGGAGATCCTGGTGAGCCGTTTTTCCCATTCCCAGCGCCGCGCACCACCTGACCATCTGTTGAGCGTCACCCTGGCCTGGGGGGACCAACGTGCCACGGTGGAGGCCCTCATCGACTCTGGGGCAGACGAGAACTTCCTCGACTTCGAGTTTGCCACCCAAGCCAACATACCTCTTGAGGCCCTTGTGAGGCCCTTGGAGATCTTTTCGTTGGACCAACACCGCCTGGCCGACATCTCTCAACGGACCGGCCCAGTCTTGCTGACCATTGCTGGGAACCACGTAGAGAGGATCCAGTTCCTCATTACCCAATCCCCCCTTGTCCCGGTGGTCCTGGGTAGGCCCTGGCTCGCGCTGCACGAGCCCCACATCGCCTGGGCCTCCGGTACCATCAGGGGCTGGAGCTCCTCCTGTCACGCCCGCTGTCTACAGGCGGCGTCTTGTCCCCCGCCCCGGAGACCGGCTGGTGAGTTGCCCCCGGATCCCTCGTCCGTTCCTCCCGAGTACCACGACCTCATGGAGGTATTCAGTAAGACCAGGGCTCAGTCCCTTCCACCTCACCGCCCCTATGACTGCGCCATCAACCTCCGCCAAGGGGCTCCCCTTCCCGGCAGCCGCCTCTACAGTCTGACTGCCCCGGAGAAGAAGGCGATGGATCTCTACATCTCTGAGTCATTGGAAGCAGGACTCATTCGGCCTTCCTCCTCCCCGGTGGCGGCCGGGTTCTTCTTTGTTGGAAAGAAGGATGGGGACCTGCGACCCTGCATCGACTATCGTCAGCTCAACGAGATCACCATCAAGAACAAATACCCCCTACCTCTCATGAGCTCCACCTTCGAGCCACTGACCCAGGCCTCGTTCTTCACCAAGCTGGATCTCCGAAGTGCCTATCATCTTGTCCGTATCCGTGAGGGCGATGAATGGAAGACCGCCTTCAAGACCCCCAGGGGCCACTATGAGTACCTTGTGATGCCGTTCGGTCTCACCAACGCCCCGGCGGTATTCCAGGCACTCATGAACGATGTCCTCCGTGACATGCTGGAGGTGTTCGTGGTGGTGTACCTGGACGACATTCTTATCTTTTCCAGGACCCTCGAGGAACACATCCTGCATGTCCGCCGGGTGCTGGAGCGCCTCCTCCACAATCGGCTCTTCGTCAAGGCGGAGAAGTGCCGTTTCCACTCCAACTCCGTCGACTACCTGGGCTTCATCGTGGAGAAGGGCTTGACCCGAGCGGATCCTCGCAAGATCCAGGCTGTGGAGGATTGGCCGGAACCCACCACTCGGAAGGAGCTACAGAGTTTCCTCGGGTTCGCAAACTTCTACCGAAGGTTCATCCGGAACTACAGCCAAGTGGCGGAGCCTCTTACCAAGCTGACCTCCCCCGCTCTGCCGTTCGACTGGTCCCCAGCGGCATGCGCTGCGTTCCGCTCCCTCAAGAGAAGGTTCACTTCCGCTCCTATCCTGCTCCACCCTGACCCCAAGAGACAGTTCATCGTGGAGGTGGACGCCTCGGATTCTGGCCTGGGCGCTGTCCTATCCCAGCGTTCTCCTTCCGACCAGAAGGTACATCCTTGCGCCTTCTACTCGCGTCGCTTCCTCCCCGCCGAGAGGAACTACGACACCGGCAATCGGGAGCTACTGGCGGTCGTGGCGGCTCTGGAGGAGTGGCGTCATTGGCTAGAGGGTGCCGAGGAGCCTTTTACCATCTGGACGGACCACAAGAACCTAACGTTCATCCGCGCTTCCAGGCGCCTCAACGGTCGGCAGGCGAGATGGGCCAGTTTCCTCAGTCGGTTCGACTTCTCGCTGACCTTCCGCCCCGGTTCCCGCAACACGAAGGCCGACTCCCTGTCCCGGATGCACTCCAAGGGGGCTCCACCCTCTGAGGACCCATCTCCCATCATCCCGGAGGCCCGAGTGGTTGGAGCCATCACCTTGGGCATCGAGGGTGTGGTGAGGCGTGCCCTACGCTTCCAACGTGCTCCAAGCAACGTCCCTAGGAGCCGTCTCTTCGTCCCTGACTCTGTCCGGTCCCAGGTACTGCTGTGGGGCCATACCAGCCGGTTCGCCTGCCACCCAGGCGTCCATCGCACGTTCTCCTTCCTGGCTCGTCGTTTCTGGTGGCCCACCATGCGAAACGACGTCAAGGAGTTCGTATTGGCCTGCGCGGTCTGTGCCCGCAGCAAGGCCTCTCACCAGGCACCCTCCGGGCTCTTGCAGCCACTTCCCGTTCCAAGCCGTCCGTGGTCACATGTGGCGCTCGACTTCGTCACTGGACTACCCTCCTCCCAGGGGAACACCTGCCTTCTGACCGTGGTGGATCGATTCAGCAAGGGGGTCCACCTCGTGGCCCTCTCCAAGCTTCCCTCAGCAGCCGAGACGGCGGACCTCCTGACGCACCACGTGTTCCGCCTTCACGGTTTCCCCCAGGACATCGTCTCTGACCGGGGGCCCCAGTTCACCTCCCAGGTTTGGCGGGCTTTCTGCAAGGGATTGGGGGCAACGGTCAGTCTCTCCTCCGGCTACCATCCCCAGACAAACGGGCAGACGGAGAGGATGAACCAGAGCGTGGAGTCTGCTCTTCGGTGTGTGGCAGCCGAGAGGCCGGCATCCTGGAGTCGTTTCCTTCCCTGGGTTGAATACTCGATCAACTCAATGGTCAGTTCCGCCACCGGCCTCTCCCCCTTTGAGGCCTCCCTAGGCTACCAGCCCCCTCTTTTTCCCGCACTGGAGACGGAAGTGGCAGTTCCCTCCGTGCAGGTCCACCTCGACCGCTGCCGTCGCGTTTGGGAGATCACCAGGACCGCGCTGCTCCGGACATCTGAGCGCGCCTGTCGTGGTGCCGACCGGCGCCGGGTTCCCACGCCGACTTACCGCCCTGGGCAGAGGGTGTGGCTCTCCGCGAAGGACCTCCCGCTACGGTCCTCGGCCAAGAAGCTCAACCCTCGCTTCGTCGGTCCTTTCGAGGTCCTGAAGGTACTCAGTCCGGCGGCCCTGCGCCTGAAGCTTCCTGCATCCATGCACATCCACCCCGTGTTCCATGTCTCCCGGGTTAAGCCCGTCTCCCTCAGTCCCCTTATGCCTCCGGCTCCTGATCCACCGCCTCCTGTGCTAGTGGATGGTCACCCCCAGTGGCAGGTCCGCCGGTTGATGGGCGTTCGTCGGCGGGGCCGGGGATTCCAATACCTGGTGGACTGGGAGGGTTACGGCCCTGAGGAGCGTAGCTGGGTCTCCCGGCAGCTCATCGTGGATCCCGGCTTGATCACCGACTTCCATCGGGCCCATCCTGACGAGCCGGGTCGGCCTGGTCGCCGGGCGGCTCCCGTTGAGGGGGGGGGTACTGTGAGGTTTCTGTCCTTGCCTTCTCACTCGTTCTGTTCCTTTAACCACCCTCGCTTTGTTTTCATTCATTTTTTCTGTCAAGTATTTCAATTCTCTCGTTCACACGTTTCTCCCCGCTGACGTCATCTGAGACGTCGCTGATTGGTTCCCTCACTTCCCCACGCTTTTCAATCACATTCCCCAGCTGTCACTGCCTTTCAATCAATCGATCCCTCATTATTTATACCCCGTTTTCCCCACCCTAAGTTGTTGGTTCGTCTTGATTTGTCGCTGGATGTTTTTCCCCGTTGCTTCTGTTTCACTGTGCTATTCTCCAGGAATTCCTAGAAGCCTTCGCTTGGATACCTGCTCTGTGGCGCGCGCTCGCCTCCACTGTTTGTTCCTGTTCCTTTACGCAGCTCGTCTGGGTGAGTTTTTCTAGATTGACTGTCTTGACCTATTTCCTATTTTCGTGTGTAACCTTTACACTGAAGTCTACCACCTTTTTGTCAGACAGTCACTCACCCAGCCATATCGTTTTTGCCCTTTCCTTTATGGAATAATATTTCGGGATCTTCCACCTCCCACTGTGTATTTACACGAAGATATTATTTCACATTTGGACTGTGTTTGGATTTTTGCTCACTGTGTATTTACACGAAGATATTGTTTCACATTTGGACTGTGTTTGGATTTTTGCTCACTGTGTGTTTACACGAAGATAGTATTTCACATTTGGACGGTGTTTGGATTTTTGCTCACTGTGTGTTTACATGAAGATATTTCACTTGGGCTGTTTTGGAAGATTGCACATCACTGTGTTGTTTAACACGAAGAATATAACACCCTGTCCTCCAGCTCGTTTCAAGTCTGCTCTGTCACTGACCCGTTCCCTCTCTCCCTCTCTCGGTCTTGCACAACATCTGAGAGGTCCGCCGTGAGAGTCTGCAGAGCGGCACAGAGGTCTGCTCCTGCTTCCCAAGACTACCCTTCCGGGAGAAGCTGCAGAGCAGCAGAACTTTGCCCCTTGTTCATTGTACCTGTGCTTGTTGACCAGCTTTCCCTGTTTCACTTATTCTAGTCACCAAATAAACAAGCCCTTGTATTTGGCAACTCTGAATCCAACTCTCTTGTGTCGTTGCGTTTGGGGTCGGTGTCAAACCATAACACCACCTGTATGGGGCCCCGCCCCTTATGGTGGCACAGCCCATATAACCATGACTCTGGTCATGAAACACCCTTTCCTCTATTTTCATCCCAGCGTATTGGATGCATGCACCATACGAGACTAGCGGAATGAAAAGATTAAGGAAGATTCGTAATGTTGAGGGCTTACCGGAGAGTTGTTTTTCCCTGGATTCTCCGGAGCTTGTTTCGGCGACACATGAGACCTGTGCTGGTGGTTCCTCGGCTGACGGCGACGGACCGAGGGGCAGCGTACAAGGTTTGGCTAACGGGTCGGCTTGTACAAAGGTGAGGTCTGTGTCAGTAGGCATCAATGTCGGTGTTGGTCGTGCTGTGGAGTATGTTTCGGCACCAGGGCCGGGGCGGCTTGGCGATCGTTCCACTGTAGTGGGCGATGTCCTGGCGATCCTGGAACATGCTGTTAACGCTAATGCTACTACTGCTTCTTCTGCTAACGCTGATGTTGACGCTGGAATGTCTAATAATCCCCGCCGCGGGATTCCGCTTTTCCCTCCTCTTGCCAGCTTCATTGATGAAGGTCAGTCGGTGGTGGATGTGGGGGGGTTCGCTGAGCTCTATTTACCTTTTTTGCGGGTGAAGGGGCTGACGACGGGGTGCAGCCCGGGGGTACCTTGGCTAAGTAGCCAGGTAGCTTCTTTTTTGTGCCCAGGCGGGGATGAACGACGTTCCGCCCGGCCGTTGCTTGATAGCATGTCGGCTCGGAGGGTGGCAGTATGGACGAATGAGTGGTATACTGCTGCAGGATGGCATTTAGCGGCGGCCAGTGTTTTGGCTCAGCTGGCTACTTTCCTATCCAAGATGGCGTCGGGTTGTAGGTCTTTGGGTCCAACCGACACTATGAACGTGATTCATGTTTGTGGTGTTATAGAGATCTTGACTCAGTCGCAAGCTATAACTGCGGGGAGGATTCGGATGCTATCGACTTTGGTTGTTAGGCATGTTTGGTTGGAGCAGTCTCCTCTTGGGGAAGAGGATAGGTTTTCTCTCCTCACGACTCCTTTTTCCACAGATAGTCTTTTTGGGCGTTCTGTGGAGGCGCAGGCGGTTATTGATCCGGGTCCTACACCGCCTCACGCTGTGCAGCCAGGGGTGGGAGCACGGTCTCGTCAATGACTGTGGCAAGATCCTCGACAGGCGGCCATGTTTCCCCCGCCAGTGGTGCCCTGGTTGGAGAATCGACAGGGTATCGCAAGGCCGACAGTCTTGGCGGCCGAGGGATCGGCCATTTTGGGTGATTTCGGGTTTGGTAAACCAACCCGTCGTCATTTTGCCGCGAGCAGCCCGCTCCCCGTTCAATCCTCTCTCTGGTATCCCCAGAAGCGGGGCTCTGAGCGTTCTCCTTTGGCTGCGGGCCGCGAACCTTCATTGAAGCGTATGCGGCCCCATTCTTCGCTTCTCATGGAGACAGGGGCTGACACCCAGTTGATGGCTGAGCCTGGGTCTGTCCGTGAGAATGTTCCGTCGTCGCGTGGTTCCTACACCGCAGGTTGTGGGTGGGTGGAACCTGGTGTTGCAGCTGCCACTAGCTCCAGTGGTCAGCAGGGGGACTCGGTGCCTCTTCTGTTGAATGCTCAGCAGGGGTTACCCCGGCTTCGCCCTCGCCAGGCGGGGTATCGCGCTGTTGCCTCCCACTCCCGTCAAACCGGCAGTGGTCTGCAAAGGAGAGGCGAGCGTGATTTGAGTGATAGCAATATCACTGCAGGGCTTCGGCGTGTAGGAGCCCATGGGGTCCTCAGGCCTTGCGTGTCTGGCTGCGGAACAACTCCTCAGCGTGTGCTGGAGGGGTGTTCAGGGGGTGAGTGTGTGTCCACAAGTTTGATGACCGCTCCTCCCGTATCAAACCGGCCCTTTCTGTCGGGGTCCCCCCTTGGGTGCTTTGCACGACGGGGGGGACCGGGCCAATTATCTGCTGTTCCTTGCGGCCCAGCGTCAGTTGACGGCGGGGGCGCTGTGGGATTATATTCACATATGGCGACGGGAATGCCCTTTGAATCGGTGGATGAGGAGAACGTTAGAGGCGGGGCTGGTTTTGCAGTTTGCGCGGCCCCATCCTCCGTTCTCAGGTTTGGTGCCGACCCTATTGTTAGGGTCGGGCGCAGTGACAGCCCTGGCCGACGAGATCCAATCTCTGTTGGCGAAGCAGGCTGTCGTTGTGGTCCCGAGAGAGGACGCAATGTCAGGCGTCTACTCCCGTTATTTTCTGGTGCCCAAAAAAACTGGGGGGGTCAGACCTATACTGAATCTGTCCATGTTCAATCGGTTGATTGTAGTGAGACCGTTCAGGATGTTGACCGTCCGACTCCTTCTGCTTGCTGTCAGGAGGGGGGACTGGTTCACCTCCATAGACCTGAAGGATGCATATTTTCACATACCCATTTTCCCTCCTCACAGGAAGTTCCTACGGTTCCTGTTTCAGGGCGTAGCGTACGAGTACCACAGAATGCCGTTCGGTTATTCTCTGGCTCCCCGCACATTCACCAAGTGCGTGGCGGCTGCTCTGGGGCCTTTACGTCGTCGGGGGATACGAGTCCTGTTCTATCTCGACGACATTCTGCTCCTCAGCCGTTCAGAGGAGGTTGCCAGGTCTCATACTCGACTGGTGGTGGAATTCCTCACCAGCCTGGGTTTTGCTGTGAATTGGAAGAAGAGTACCCCTCTTCCCAGTCAACAGGTGGAGTACTTGGGCTTGACATTGAGGTCGAAGCCCATGCTTGCGACCCTCTCGGAGCAGCGTCGGGGGGATCTCCGTCACGCGCTCTGGGGTTTCCGTCTGGGAGGGACGGTTACGGCGCTGCAGGTGATGCGTCTGCTGGGCCTTATGTCGGCGGCCCACACGGTGGTTCCTCTTGGCCTCCTCTTTATGAGGCGGATACAGAGGTGGTTTCTCTCTTTGAGAATAGATCCGGTGTGGGGCAAAGGGAGACGGTTGACGGTTCCTTTGTCGATATGGGGGGATCTCGCCCACTGGGGGAGGCTGGGTATCCTCTCCGCTGGGGTCCCCATGGGCAGCAGTGGCTCCCACGTCACGGTTTTCACCGACGCCTCTCTCACGGGTTGGGGAGGGGCGTTTCGGACCCATACAGTGGGGGGCAGCTGGACGGGTCATGCCGACCCAGCTGTCCTGCATATCAATGTGTTGGAGTTGAAGGCGGTCCTCCTGGTCCTCAAACGGCTCGGCCACCTGGTGGTAGGCAAACACGTTTTGGTCAGGACGGACAATGTGACGGCGGTGGCGTATATCAACAGGCAGGGTGGGACTCGTTCCGCCCGCCTGCTCCGGGTGGCGCGCAAACTGTTGCTATGGGCATCCCGCAGGCTGTGCAGTCTGCGGGCGCTCCACGTTCCTGGTACGGAAAATGTGGCGGCGGATATAATGTCTCGGGGCGGTCCTCGTCGCGACGAGTGGGAACTCCGCCCCGACATAGTCAGACAGATCTGGGATCGGTTTGGGGAGGCCTCGGTAGATCTGTTTGCGTGCCGACGTTCTCACAAGTGCCCCTTGTGGTTCTCGCTCAGTCGAGCAGATCATCCCCCCTTGGGGGTGGATGCCTTCTCGACCTTTCCGTGGCCGCCCGGTCTTCTGTACGCCTTCCCTCCTGTACAGCTGTTGAGTCAGCTGTTGGAGCGGATACGGAGGGAGCGCAGGACGGTGATCCTGGTCGCGCCGGACCGGGGCACGTCAGTGTGGTTCCCGGTCTTAATCCAGCTTCTGGTCGCTCCTCCTTGGGTCATTCCGTGGTCAGCGACGGCCCTCTCGCAGCACAACGGAGTGCTTTTCCAGCCTCCGGTGTTGGGTCAACGCCTGGTGGTGTGGCTGGTGGGAGGGTGAGTCTGGAGAGGATGGATCCCGCGGTGGTTGATACCATCCGGTGTGCGCATGCTCCCTCCACTGTCGCGGTTTACGCGGGCAGGTGGCGTGCGTTCCAAGAGTGGTGTACGGGGGGGGGCTGGGACCCAGTCTCCTGCCCCCTGGATGCTGTTCTGGGTTATCTCCAGTCTCTTCTTGGTAGGCTGTCGGCTTCGACAGTGAGGGTATATGCGGCAGCTATATCCTCCTATCATGAGGGTTTTGAGGGGTCTGTTTTGTTCAGCCACCCTCTTGTGAAGCGTTTCCTGCTTGGCGCTCGACGCGTTAAGCTGGTGCAACGCTCCTTGGCTCCGACTTGGGATCTTCAATTGGTCCTCGGTCGGTTGTCCTTGGCCCCGTTTGAGGCGCTCGAGCAGGCGCCGTTGGGACAGCTGTCTTTCAAGACCGCGTTCCTACTGGCTGTCACTTCCGCTAAACGCGTGGGTGAGCTCTGTGCTCTCTCGGTACGTCCAGAGTGCCTGTCTTTTCGGACCGATTGCGGTGCCACTCTGCGACCTAATCCTGCTTTCGTGCCTAAGAATATCCGGAGTTCCTTCCGCTCCCGGGATATTGTGGTTCAGGCTTTTCGTCCTCCTCCTCACACTAGTGAGTTAGATGCGGGCCTTCACCTGTCATGTCCAGTCCGTGCTTTGGGGATTTACCTCAGCCGTACTCAGGACTTCAGGGTTACCGACCAGCCTTTTGTCTGTTACGGTGGGGCTCGTGATGGTAAGGCACTGTCGAAGCAGCGCCTGTCCCGTTGGTTGTGCGAGGGTATTACCCTCTGCTACACGTTGGCTGGGCAGGATCCCCCTGGGGGCGTCAGGGCGCACTCCACTCGTGGGGTGGCTGCCTCTGCCGCTCTCCTGGGTGGGGCTTCGGTGGAGGACATCTGTGCTGCAGCTTCATGGTCCTCACCGGGCCCCTTTGTAAGGTTTTACCTCATGGACATGACCGGGGGTTCTGTCTCCCAGGCGGTTCTGGGGTCTGTGGCCTTTCCTGCTTCCCGTCCTTTGGTCGGGTAGCAGGAGTGTATGGGTATGGGCCACAGTGTGTTGAGACACACGTGGTTCCGCCTGTACGGTGTGTTCAAGGGGTTCTAGTTCCCTCTTGTTCGCATTCAGGTGGAGTTGACTGCGCCCCCCCTTCGTTAGGAAGGATGGGGTGACAGGGCTCCCCGCACCCCTTGATGTGGGCTTACGGGTCCTCAGGGGGTACATCTGTCGGGTCTCGCGCCCGCTCTTCCACATTATCTCGTAAGGCTCAGAGCGGGACGCGAAAGCTAATACGATATATAACGATAGGTTATGTAGATAACCTAGTTATATTAGTATTGGCTGAGCGTCCCGCTCTGCGCGGCCCTGAGTTCCCTCTTGAGCGATCTTTTCCTGGGACGGGTTTTGGCGAGGAAGGGTGTTTCATGACCAGAGTCATGGTTATATGGGCTGTGCCACCATAAGGGGCGGGGCCCCATACAGGTGGGGTGCATGTATTTTGTTCGTGGGAGATACATTAGGTATCCCAGGAGATGGGAGGTATCTCGTAAGGCTCAGAGCGGGACGCTCAGCCAATACTAATATAACTAGGTTATCTACATAACCTATCGTTCCTGAATCAACGTCCACCGGATTCAACACCAGAAACACACGTTCTTATAGAACTGACAGAGACTCTACTCACGCATAACTACTTCATGTCCCAAGACGAGAACTATCTACAAATCAAGGGCATGAGTATGGGAAGCAAAGCCAGCCCATCCATAGCCAATATTTATATGGGTCTTTTTGAGCAGAATTATGTATTCAATTCCTCAGAAAATGTGTTTTTACCATACATTCAAGATGTGGAAAAGATATATAGATGATATTTGCATACTGTGGACAGGGGATGAAATGACACTGATAAAATTCTTTAATTTCCTCAATGCCAAAAATGAACATCTAAAGTTTACTATGGAGTATGACCAACACCAAGTGAATTTCTTAGATATTATAATCAAAAAAGACAATGGTACATTCCAAACGGATGTATACAGAAAACCTTGTTACAGAAATTCTCTGTTGAGAAGTGATTCATTTCATCCTACTCCGCTAAAACTGTTTACCTATCAGCCAGTTCTACAGGATCCGTAGAATCTGTAGTACAGATGAATGTTTTCAGGAACAGACAGATACTTTAAAAACGATGTTTAAAACCAGAGGGTACACACAAGACATTGTAGAAAAAGCAGCTTTGAAAGTGGGTCATAAAACCCAAGAAGATTGCTTACAATCTACAAGAAACAAAACTACCTCTGGACAACCTATACAGTGTGTTACACAATACTCGCCTCTAGGCAACTTTTTTAAACATACTATTAAAAAACATTGGCATCTTCTCAGTTCTGATCCAACATTGGATAAATCTTTTCAGATCCCCCCTAGACTAGTCTACAGGAGAGCACATAACATCAGAGACATTGTGGTTAAATCAGACCTGCCTCCTAAGAAAACACAATTTTCTTTTTAGATGACTTACCAGATGGAAACCGACGTTGTGGTTCGTGTGCTCAATGTCACTTCACAGAAAAATGCACTGTTTTCTATCACCCAACAACTGGGAAAGAGAAAAAAATAAGAGGCAAAATAACATGTACAACTACCAATGTAATCTATATGCTTAAGTGCCCATGTGGTAAGGCATATGTCGGTAAGACAACACATGCTTTAAAAACACGTATTGCTGAACACAGGAGTACGATACGGAATGGGGATGAAAAAAGCCCAGTAGCTTTACATTTTAAAAAGGCACACCACAATGTCTCAAATCAAATCAAATCAAATTTATTTATAAGGCCCGACAACACACGTTAATGTCCCCATGGGCCGTACAGGTCTTCTTAAAACAAGTCAAGAAGAAAACATAACAATAAGTCAAGAACAGAACAAGAACACCATAAGGTCCAAACATTTTTAGATGAATGCAAATAAATGAAAGAATGCAAGCACTCCCAGACATACCCCACGCGAAGGTAAGGAAAAACTCACTAAAACCTAACAATAGGGGAAAAAAAGCTCCACAGGCAGTGTGCAGGAGAGAAACCTTAGAAGGGCCATTCAAGGGGGGATCTCCCTTCTTAGATGTTGGTGATAGTAGTGTTGCAGACGGACAGTTGGTAAGCATGCACTCATGTGTGTAGTGAAACACAGATGAGTGCATGCAATAGCAACTGAACATTTTGAAAGATTAAAGATAGAGCTAATAGCGATAGCAACTGAACATTTTGAAAGATTAAAGATAGAGCTGATAGCGGATCTATTTGAGGCACAGGGGCGGCGCAAAGAGGGTCACGTCCTCCCCGTCTTAGTCACGGGACATTCAACACTCCGGTCATTGCTCAGGGACAGCCGGAGACAGGGAGATAGGGGGCGGTGCAGAGAGGGTCGCGAACTCCCCGACATCATCGCGGGACGTCCGGCACTCCGGTCACCACTACGAGACCTCCGGAGACAGGGGGGCACGCAGAGGGGGTCGCAACCTCCCGGCCTTCATCACGGGACGTCCGACACTCCGGTCAGCACTCCAGGACAGCAAGTCATAGGGGGACAGGGAGACGGGACAGGCGTTAGACAGCTCATGTGATTGTAGTGGGCGGACATAGCAATAGATACAAGTGGTAAGCATATATGTGAATGGAGTAGATATATGAAGTAAGCATATTATGTGAATAGAATAGAAGTACTTAACCCAGCAATGAAACCGCGTTGACTGTTAATCTGTTAACAGTCTGTTAATACTGTTAATCAGTTGACAGGACCACGGACAGACAACGGTAAATAACTGATCCAAGGCCTCGGAGGTGCATGTAGAGCAGTCACTACAATCTTGGCCAAGACCCCGAGGCATCCATCACCTTAGTCAGCGCCAGGAGACGGGCACTCAGAGAGATGGGGGAGGGAAGGGGGGGAGGGAAGGGGGGGGGGGGAAGAGTTAGAGAGTTCCCATGTTTGTGGTGCTGCAAAAGAGCAGACATGTAGTACCCTGTAGTGCCATGTAGTACCATGTAGTACCCTGTAGTGCCATGTAGTACCCTGTAGTACCCTGTAGTGCCATGTAGTACCCTGTAGTACCCTGTAGTACCCTGTAGTGCCATGTAGTACCCTGTAGTGCCCTGTAGTACCATGTAGTACCATGTAGTACCCTGTAGTGCCATGTAGTGCCATGTAGTGCCATGTAGTACCATGTAGAGCCATGTAGTACCCTGTAGTGCCATGTAGTACCATGTAGTACCCTGTTGTACCATGTAGTACCCTGTACCCTAACTAAACTAGACAGATTAATCTAAAGGTCAGTCCCCGACCAGGTGAGATCAGGGTAGGTTGAAGGAGAGAGAGAAAAGATGAGTCTTAAGCAGGGATTTAAAAGCTTCGACAGAGCAGGCGCCCCTGATGACGGCAGGTAATTTGTTCCACAGGTAGGGAGCGCGGTAGACAAAGGCTCTGTGGCCGGCGGATTTCTTTTTAACCCTAGGGATCGATAGAAGCCCCGCATTTTGTGAGCGCAGAGCACAAGCGGGCGAGTATCGGGAGATGAGATCGGATAGATAGAGCGGTGCAAGCCCATTTAAAATTTTGTAGGTGAGGAGTAGCACTTTAAAGTCAGATCGGGCTTGGATAGGAAGCCAGTGTAGGGCGGACAAAACTGGTGTGATGTGATCAAATTTTCTAGTTCTAGTTAGTATCCGTGCAGCCGCATTTTGCACGAGTTGAAGATTTTTGATGCTTGAATTAGGTAGGCCTGAAAAAAGTGCATTACAGTAGTCCAGACGTGATGAGACAAAAGCATGAATCAGGGTTTCAGCATCAGCCAGGGTTAAAATGGGGTGCATTTTTGCGATATTACGAAGATGGAAGAATGCAATTTTGGTGACATTTTTTATATGTGCATTAAATGAGAGGGAGGAATCAAAAATGACTCAGAGGTTTTTTATGGTGGAGCTCTGGGATACATGACAGGTATCAAAGTTGAGATCATTAAGATACCTTGGAATAGAGAGAGTGCATCTTCCAAGACGAGGGGGAGATATAGATAATCTCCTACTGAGGAGAGAAGTATGGTGGATCCATTATCTTAAAACGATGGCACCAACAGGACTCAATGAGGACTTTGACATTAGACCTTATTTGTAAATTTAACTTATAGAGGGAGACAGTCAATGGACTTTGTTTTTGTTTTTTGTTTGTGTTTTTTTCAATTTAGTTTTTTTTCATTTTTGTTTTCAGTGACTAACACTGCTGCCTATCTGTAAATTATGTCTTAATGTTGTGTTTAACATAGATATTTCTCAAATCTTCTAAAAAATGTCAAATGAAAAGAAATTGTTACTTAATCATGTATAGAATGTATCATGCAAATCTTGGGACCGCCCCTGATCACCAGGTGGGGTTGATATTCAATTTAGTTCACTTCCTGTATAAAAAGATGTCAGTGTTGTGTTGTCTTCATGCTTGAAGAAGACCGGAAGGGTCGAAACGTTGCATCTGCCTTTTTGTCAATTAAACACCTTGGAACTACTAATGAGTTGCGAGCCCCGTTTTGTCTTATGTATTACTGTTTTTACAGTTTGGCTCAGCACCAACAAACGGAGGATGTGCGTTATTTATTTTTTCTGAATATTAAAAGACCCAGACATAGACAGACGCACCATATCCACACACACATACACACACAGACACCTCAGTGTTGACAGCATCTGCGTATTTAGACCACTATCAGTAGGGCACGTGCCCTACTGATGATCATCTGTGCCCCACTGATGAAATGTTTTTTTTTTTTTTTTTTTAACAAATGTTTTTTATTTTCCCTTTTTTTAACATGATCAAATGATCATTTAACATGATCAAATAATTATTATAATATTTTTTACTTCGCTTTGAAATATTATAGTGAAATATTTTGCACTGCATTTATCTTGTTGAAATCCTCCAACAGGCTCTTTTTTGTAAGTTGACTGGTTTGCACACCAATAATACAGTGCAATAATAGAATAGTAGAATAGATAGTAAAATTATGCAATAGAATGGCCAGAGTAAAATAGTGCTACAGTACAATCAACAGCGGGGTGTATTAGAAGGCTATGGTGAAGAGGTACGTTTTTAGCTTATTTCTGAAAATATTAAGAGATCTAGCTTCCCTAATGTCCATAGGTAGTGTGTTCCATAACTTTGGTGCATAGTTAGCAAAGGCTGCATCCCTGATTTTCTTTAGACTGTGGCTTGGAACCTTCAATAGACCAGTAGTAGATGATCACAATGTTTATACTTTGTATATAAGGAGGAGGACCTTGAAATCAATTCTAAATGTTACCAGAAGCCAGTGTAGGTTACTTACTTGTAACTTCGGGTTTGATCCAAGGAGTACGTTTCCCCATATTGCTCTGTAACATTTCTCTTTTTGTTATAGGACCGACTAGTAGGATTTCAGTTTTGCCCTCATTTAATTTTAGGAAGTTGTTCGTCATCCATTTGTTTATTGCTAAGAGACAGGCGGAAATCGAGTTTATAGCTGTGTGATCATTTGGTTCAGCGGAGATGTACAATTGTGTGTCATCTGCGTAACTATGGAAACATACATTGTGCTTTCTAATGATGTCTCCTCAATGTTCAATGTTCAATGCAATGTTCAATGCAAGTAAAGCACTTTAAACTTTAAGTATGACTAAATGCTTTCTTGACTATATATATAGTAACTGTTCCAAAATGCATAGATTTCTATGTATTTTAGGGGTTTGGGTGGCTAGCTCTTTTTAATATAAATGTCAGATTGTTTTATTTATTTCATAGATTTCTATGCATTTCAGGAGTTTGGGGGGCTGGCTCCCCAAAATAATTAAATAACATAACCCTAACCTAACCCTAAAACCGAAATAAAGTTAAAAAAAATAGTTACAAAATCCACCCATTTTCGCCCACAAACCGGCCAAAACCGGCCAAAATGTTTTAGCGGTCGCGCTACGCGCTCCCGCTTCATCGTTTTTGGTGCCCTTCTGTGCCCTACTGAAGTGCTGGGTCTAGATACGCCCCTGGTTGACAGTGCTGGTTTTCAATGAGCCATTCCCTAACCCTGCACTTGAATGAATGGTATGATGTGGACACTCTAATTGTTTGAGGAATTTAGTTCCATTGGTGGGATGCTCTGTATGAAAAGACGGCCTGGCCAAATAAACGTTTTTTTAAAGGGATTGTACAGTCCCCCCTTGCCGCACCTCTAGTGTTCCTGGTTGAGGCAGACTTGAGGTTGATGAAACCGGACAAAGGAGGAGGAGCCAATCCACACTTTATTTTAAAAACTAGACAGACGTTTTGATATAGAGTCAGGTTTTCCCAACTGAGTAGATTATATTTTTTTTAGAATGTGACAATGATGGTACCTGAATGGTTTCTTGTCTAGAATTTGTATTGTCAAGTCAAGTCAAGTCAAGAGTTTTATTTGTCACGGCATACAAATATACAATGAAATGCGGGTGGTCTTGCCCGCAACGATGTGCAATACAGTAGTACAACATATAATGGAATCCAATAAACAACATTGTGCAATAAACAGGTAACATAGTGGGACATCACGGTATTTGTACATAGTTATTTACAGAGCATGAAGGACATGCTAGGTCCCTTGGTAGTGCAATACACTGTTACTATACTATTTTTAAAGTGACCTTTCCTTTGTGGCCATAAGTGTGGGCGTGTGCAGCATGAGTGAGTGCTTTCTCATGTTAAAGTGGCTGCTAGTGTGCGAGCGTGCACAGCGTGCGTGTCGTGTGTGTGCTAATGTGTGCTTGTGTGTGGAGAGTTCAGTGTTCATTGTTCAAGGCTCTGATGGCCTGGGGGAAGAAGCTGAGCCGAAGCCTCTCTGTCCTAGTAGCTGGTGTTCGCAGGCGTCTGCCTGACCTCAGCAGCTGGAACAGGCTGTTATTGGGGTGGTGAGGGTCTTTCATTATTCTGCAGGCTTTGGATTTGCACCTCTTGTTGTATAGAACCTGCAGGGGAGGTAGTGCAATACCCGTGGTATAAGCAGTGGTGCGAGAGTTCAGAGCTGCTCTGATAGTACTGTCCACCCATGGTTTCTGGTTCGGGAACACCCTCGCCTTTTTTGTGGGGACAATACTGTCAGCGAGTGTTGTTATGAAGGACACCACAGTGTCTGTGTACTCGCTGACGTCACTTTGCTTGTTTGTATAGTGATTGAAGTGGTTTCAGAATGGTGGAATGTGGAATTGGACCAGGTTATCAAACAGTATGTGATATGGGAAAGAACCATTGAATGAAAATATATAATATATATATAAATGAAGTGCATCCTTCTTGCACCTGCAGCGCTTTTTACAACCACTCTTGCAGCAACAAGAGATCAGCTCATGGCAGGATTGTGATGCTTGTGGCAATGTCTTCCAGTGGGGCTCATACATTCCTTCTGTCTTCACCCACCCCCAGTCAATTGGTGATGGCAGCACAGAGTCTGGAAGCAGTGTCTTCCCCCAGATGTGACCACCCTGGTAGACTGCTCTCTTGACGTGCTCCACCAGGTAGGCGGAATTTTCTGTGCCAAGCTTTTACATGGAAAGAGTTTCCTTCTTGCCTGGTTTACCTTGGTGCAGGTGCTGGTTCTGTCAAATAGAAGTATGACAAACCTCTCAATAATGTGCATTGCATCATCTGGGATCTCCTTTGGTCCATTTGGTGGGCTGGGGGTGGGGGGGGGGGTGAAACACTGCACAGCTGAGAATAGATATATGGGATGAAAACCTGCTGGGCATATTCATCAAATGTCTTGGCACCTGCTGGCTTCATCATCTGAATCATGGCAGCTCCATCAAGAACTACACAGGTAGCAGCAGGGGCTTTAGTCTGAGCTGGAGACAGGTCCTCCAGGCATTTCAGAAGGTCACTCTTGGTCCCAAGTCGTAATCTACCTCCATCAGAGAGTGCTGGTGGCCATGCTTGTGTCATAATCACAGCGAGAGCGTACTTCACCCCTCCTCCTTCTCCCCTCACATTCACCACGCACTCCTCTTTATCCTCCCTTCCATCCACCACGGAAGCTTAACACCCTTTTATGGTCAGCATCCCTTCACCTCCCGTCACTCAACCCAGCTGCACCTCATCCCCTGATTCACACGCTGTCAGGCACCTCACTCCTCACAGCTGTATCCCATCCCCTGATGATGAGGACCCTACTTCAACCGGACGACGCTGACCAGAAGTCGTCGTGGTGTTAGTATCATTACCTAGGTACGACGCCTTAGTCCGAAGACCTGCTAGGCATCCCTGTGTGATTATTCCATGTTCTAACTTTCCTCTCTTGTGCCCAAGACCTCCGTGCCAGCGTGTCCCTGTCTGGACCCCTGGAGCCTACCAAGGAGTTCCTGCTCCCTCTCTCAACACGGACCCGTGTCTTCCGTCTGCAGTAGCACTGGAGTGCACCTGCTCCCTTTATCCCCAATTCTGTTGTACATTTCTGGATGTAATTCTTGCCTACTTGGGAATACCATTAAAACAACCTGAAACGCTCCATTCTCTTCTCCTGTGTTCAGCGATTGGGCTCTGCTTAAAACCCATTCTCACAGCTTGGTTCTCATGCTGGAAGAAGTCTTACAGGTTTCCATCTCTTGTTTGACAGCTAATGTAGAGTCGTGAAAACAACTCAACATCACTTTTCATTGATGTCAGCTGCTGCTTCTCCTTACTTGCCGTCTTTGGCGTTGAGCCAACAAACCGTTTCAACCGGTTGCGGTGAATTGTATCATCAATGGGTTTTGTTCTCTCCACAATACATTCCTTTGTGAATGCTTGGAACTGTTGTTGGCCAATCTTCTGTGCGTTCTTAACAGTCTCCACTGCCTTGTGGGTCACAGCGTTCAGCTTCCGGTAGTCTACGCAGAAGCGCCAGGATCCATCCTTCTTGCGGACCAACACCACTGGAGCCGCCCATGGACTGGAGCTCTCGCACACCACCTTGCTGTCGATCATCTCCTGCAGGAGCATTCTCAACTCAGGGTATAGCTCTGGTGGAATCGGACGGTACCTCTCCAGAATTGGTGGTGCGTTTCCAGTGGGGATATTATGTTGAACCACCTTGGTACGCCCGAAGTCCTCCTCATGTGCAGCAAATACATGGGTCCATCGGCGCAGCAGGGCAGCGAGCTGTGCTTCTTGGTCCCCTGTCATTCCCTCCCCCCTCAGATCCAGGGCCGGGTGGTCGGCCAGGGTGGGTTCAGCTACCCGACGCACATCCACTTCTACCACCCCGGGGCCGGTGTCTGTCAGAATCATATGGTTGGCCCCATGTATATCCTGCAGGGGGACCAGTGACACCGTGGCCAGGGAGCACCGCTGGGGGATTAGCACAGAGGAGAGATGGGGTTTACAAATACGCAGTGGCACCTTACCTCCCCTTACCCAGCTGAGGGACCGAGCTACTCGCCAGCCGCGCTCTCCTACCACCAGGTCGGTGTGGTCTTCCACCAGCACAGGGCAGTCCAGGCGACCCATCCGTGGAGTAACATCTGCCCAGACCACAATCTCAGATTCCGGGGGCACCAGGACAGGGGCCTGTCGCTGCAGCCTAGCCGTGCCACTGGTCTGCTGGGGGGGTGCTTTGTACCTGCTGGCAAAGAGTAAATGCCTTTTCCCACACCCTCCGGGCCGCTGGAGGGACAGTGGACTTAAAAGCTTCCTGCCCTGGGTGTCCCTTCTGAAATAGGCCCTCCCAGCACTCTGATATAACGTTCATGCCCAACAGCCCATACTCAGTGCTAATACAGTCATCATTTACAATCACCACCCTCAACCCAGTACCTCAATGCCGCCGATGGTGAAATCCAGAACCACGTAGCCCACAAACGGAATTTGTAGTCCATTGGCAGCTTGCAGGGTAAGCCACGGTAGTTCTCCGGCTCCCTGGAGCCCCTCGCCACCGAAATGGTGCTGAAAGAATGATTGGCCAAACAGAGTCACCTGTGAACCTGTGTCCAGCACACAGGGTATCTTCTTGCCCCGAATCAGGACCTCCACTTCTGGACAGCGCCCCACCACTGTCGGTCTCTTCAGGGCCTCCATCATACCTCCTGGACCGGTCACTTGCCCTGTAGTGACCGGGACCGCTGAAAATCCGGGGGAGGCGCCATCCTATGCGTGCAGTACCTCTCGATATGGCCTGCCTCCCCGCAGTTCCTGCAGATGGGCCGGCCCTGCTCATCCCACTGGTAGTTACGAGGCTCCCGGTTGTCAGGGCGCTGGCGTGGCCTTGGCTGAAGGTCTAGCTGGAGGGCCTGGCTGTGCCCACCTCTGCGCGGGCTCGGGTCCACGTCCATAGCTCTACATCTGGCTCCGTATTTCCTCTGCGAGGGTGCTCCCCAGCAGTGCTACCTGGTCACGTAGTTCTTTCTGTAGTTCCATACGTAGTGAGTCTTTAAGCTGTTGCAGGCCGCTCGGGTTTGGCAAGCCGCCACCTCTTCGGTAGAGCTCTTTCTTCTCGCTCGATGGAGCTCACCTCCTGTCGAACCTCCTCAAAGGTTGCCTCTGGGTTTCGTCTCAGGTGATGTAGGAGCTCACGCTTAATGGGGCCTTCCCGCAGGCCTTTAGCAAACTGCGCCCGCAGTCTCTTGTTTTCCTCTCCTGCATTATCTGGGTCACTGATTCGCCATGTGTAAAGGCACTCTCGAAGTCGCAGGGTGAACTCCTCTATCCCTTCCTTCTCAGCCTGCCTACAGTTGAAAAAACCCTCTTGAAGGGTATCGGAAGACCTATGGTCCCCATACTTCAGGGTTAATGCCCTGATTACTTCCTGGGGGGAAGCTTTAATAGCTGATGGGAGGAGCATGGCCTCTCTGTGCGGGGCCATCAAGGGAGCTAAACAGGAAGTCTATTCCCTGTTGGGGTGGTAAAGTTTGTGCTCGCAAAAAGGCTTCCACTTGAGCTAGCCACTGACCAAATTTAGTGGTCCCCTTTTCTCCACTAAACTTAGGAACCCAATGTGACCCCAAGTACCAGGGCATCATTACTGCTAGTAACCCAGTTTCTATAGGATTCTCATCTGCCATGTTTGCTGTGGACTATGGGGAAATCCTACCGACTACGCCAAAAGAATGTCACCAGAATCCCAATGGAAAGTACCCCAGTCTACATCTAGGAGGTGCAAGCGCACAGGTGTACTTTCCCAAAGAGCTCAGCTGATCATCCCATACCAGATTTCCCCAAGACCACAAGCAAGACAAGGAGAGAATGTTTGAGATACAATAGGTAACACTTTATTACAAAATATGATATATAGCACATGAATTCATAAGTTTAGTTTATAGGTCAACCCCCCCAGCTGTTATTCCCACCCACCTACTTGCCCTGCCCCTAAAACACTACACACGTGAGGGAAGGTGCTGCACTGCACACAGGTCTGGACACTATCACACTATTCATCCAAAGTATCACCACACACTTTCTCAACTTCACGGCAAAAGCCTGGGCGTATATCACACTATTTATCCCAGGGAGGCATGGCACAGAATGATGAATAGTAATATTAAAATAATGAACACTGAATATAATATATATATAAAAGATAAGGGGGCTGTAGGGTAGTGGGGGATGTTGAACACTAAGGGTTATGCCATAGGCCAGAATGCTCCTCTCCACGTCCTAGCCTATACGTTTGGGCAGTAGCAGCGTTGGGTTACAAACATACAAAAAGATAGTTAAGACCGGGGCCCGAAGGTGAGGACCGGGAGGTCTCCTTTCCCTCCCGCTCTCGCAGGCCCTCACGCCTTCGGGCTAAAAAAATTGTCTGTCTGCAACGGGGATTTAGTGTACTCCAAGCGAGGGCGTATCGTAATGTCCTCCCGCCTGCAAGGGAGAGCACAATCAGACAAAAGCCAAGTCCCATGGGCGTGGGTTTAGAGTCACAATGCACACTTTCAATAGTATTCTCGATACACAAGAGAGAGGCAGTTTCACAGAGGGAGAAGTGTCCAGGATACTGCGTTCCAATCTTCCACAGTTTACTTAGCTACTTGAATTAATGCCGTTCTTATAATCCACAGCTCGACACAGTTAATATCATTCACGATTCCAAATCAACGTTAGTTTGTTTCTCCACTGACCGCTCTGGAACCAGTTTGCTTGTCAGGCGCACATTCTGATATGTTTGTATTCCTTTTACTCACGGCATGCAGCGTTGCAATAATCTCTTGGTTGAGGCTCCACTCGTTCAACAGCAGGGTGAACACAGCAGTAGGCAGCAGGAAAGGTTTCCACTGGGAAAAAAGCACAAAGAAAGAGTTGCGTGTCCCAGTATTCCAGCAGCTCGGCGTCCTCCGGTGTCGACCTCCCGACTCTCCTTCTGCTGCTGTCAAGAACACATTTCCCCTTTGACCATCTCCCGGGGCTTCATGGCACCGCCCCTACACGCCCACCAGCCAATCCGCTGCTCCCTCCAGCGGCACACGCCTGTAACGTAAGAGAGGGAACTCCCATGGGTAGATCCCACGCTCAATGAATACACACACCTGCTACCGTTCTGCACTTGCCTGATATCAATTACTCCAGCACATATCACCACATCAGTAGGACGGCTCCTCTCCTCCCACTGGATTGTCAGATGGACATCATCTGACAAGGGAAGCATGGACAGCATAGCACGGCACGGCTATAGAAAATTACCATAACTACATATATTGCATATGCACTTGCCTGACACCCTGCCAGGTACGCATGTAGATCCTCACAGGACCATCACTGGGGCGTGTCCTCCTCTCAGGGTCAAGCAGGTCCATCAGCACACACACACACAGACACACACCCACCCCCACCCGTGACAATTGTTTGAGCTACATCCATATGAGTTGTATTGAAATGTAGGGCTTAGAGCTCTGTATGTATTTTGCCTTACAAAACTAAACCAAGTATTGCCAATGTTCGTTACATTTTATTTGCATACAACATATATACATGCATTTAAATAGCACTTTTTTAAGTCTTCGGACCATTCAAAGCACTTTACAATTTATGCCTCACTAGGGCGGCTAGGTGGCCCAGTGGGCAAGGCGCTCGCCACCAACGCAGGAGATGCTGGGTTCGAGCCCAGCTCTCGGCGTTGCTACCAGCTTGGCTGGTCGTTCATACTAATACAATTGGCAGTATTAGGGGGCGGGAAGCTGGTGGGTGGGGATCGGACGTTGTGGACAGCGACTCCTACAGGTCAGTTGGTGCGCCTGCGCAGTAGAATCAGGAAGTGACGGGGGCAGCGTGAGCCTCCCACGTGCTACTCCTCGCCACTGAGGGATCGCGCTGTGCAGGTGAAAAGATGCGACGGCTGCCTCCTCGAGTACCGGAGGGGACGCGTCTATTCTTATCCTAACGGATTTATGCTTCCGCGTTCGCGTTTTGTGAATCTGATTGGCCACTGACGTTTCTGATACGATCTGATTGGCCACTGACGTTTCTGGTCATGTGACATGTGCGCCCAATCACGTGACGCGCCCATTTCCGCCTCGAACAGCAGCAAACTACCTAACGCCTAGTTTATCACTGGTTAAGCTTAGGCGACTCTTTCGAAGTTGGTTAAGGTTAGAGTTTGGAATCAGGGCTGGCGTTCTATCGCCCTGCTCTAAGACAAACTCTAACCATAACCAACTTCGAAAGAGTGCCTAAGCTTAACCCGGTGAAAGAACTTGCCATCACACGATTGGCGCGACCAGAAACGTCAGTGGCCAATCAGAGCGCAAAACGCGAACGCGTAAGCAGAATCCGTTAGGATAAGAATAGACGCGGAGGGGACACGTGATGCAAGGCTTCGTCCACATTGCAGCCGGCTTGTGGGAGGCATGGCCTAACAACGCTCGAGACAGGGGAGGGTAGAATTGGAAAATACAAAATTGGGGAAGGGAGAAAAATAGAAAATGGGGAGAAAAAGTAGATAAAAAAAAAAACAATTTATGCCTCACTCACTCACTCACTCACTCACTCACTCACTCACTCACTCACTCACTCACTCACTCACTCACTCACTCACCAATCCGCCCGCCTGCCCGCCCGCCCGCCCACTCACTCACTCACTCACTCACCCATCCGCCCGCCCGCCCGCCCACCCACCAACCCACTCACTCACTCACTCACACACACCAAAGGCGCCGACCGGCTCACCAGGAGTTAGGGGTTAAGTGTCTCGCTCAAGGACACGTCGACATGAAGTCAGGAAGAGCTGGGATTGAACTGGGAACCTTCAGATTACCCTGCAACGCCCCAACCCTGGACACCTTCAAAACAGCTCTCAAAACGAAGCGACCTTGGGTTTCCTGGTTTATTTATTATTATTATTATTATTATTATTATTATTATTATTATTATTATTATTATTATTATTATTATTATTATTATTATTATTATTATTATTATTATTATTATTATTATTATTATTATTATTATTATTATTATTATTATTATTATTATTATTATTATTATCCTCTACTGGGTGCTGCCCCGTAATTCTCATATTTTTATATTCAAATAAATTTTATTGCTATATATTTTGTTATGGTTTGTATAGCGACCCCAATAGCACAACCCAAGACAGGTATGAGAGTTAGCCAAAAACAGGGCATTATTTATTTCACAGAGAAAAAAGGGAGCACTGACCCTTTAAGGGTGAAATACACTAGAGTCCATGAACAACAAAAAATGCAGCGCTGACCCTTTAAAGGGTGACCGAAAAAACATCCAGGACATCACGAAAATGTTCAGGTAGTCAAGAGACTCACCAGGCAAAGGTGCCGACAGGGAACTTGAAAAACGAGGACCGCACGGAAGCGGTGATCACACAGGGAATATCCACAGGAGCATGGCGGTGCTCACACAGGGAAATCCACAGGAGCATGAAAACGTCCCAGCAGGAAAACGCCGCCGACGTCTCACACCGGGGATGTGGCGGTAGGTGGTAGGATGAAGATGGCACGACGTCTCACGCTGGAGACGCGGCAGTAGATGGTGGCAACAAGATGACCTGGCCACGAGTGGAAGGCAGTCGGCAGTCTTTGTAGTCTCCCGAGAAGCTAATTACCAACCACTCACAGGTGCGTGAGGTAGAAAAGCGGCACGCCCCCTCGTTGGGCAGCATGCAGTCCTCTCCAGCCCTCACATATTTATCTCTTTGTACTATTACCCTGTCCTACCTCCAATGTTCCCTCTAATTATTTTTTGGTCTGAGCAAACACTCAAACCTCCTGAGCAGACATCAGCAACTACTGAGCAACATACGTCACCTGCCGATTAACCGGTTAGTTGATATGCGGCGGTTTGTAAAAAATCTGAGAATCTTAAGTTCCCTTAATGTCTAACATAAAAATATATACATGTTGCTGATACACAGAGAAATAATACAAAAAGGCATATTACATTCCTTAATCAAATATTTATTTGACCATTGATTGACGATACAGAGCATAGTCCTTACTTTGGCTGGGTTGGCGGCGGCGGTGTGAGTCGTGTCACTAACTTTTGTCTTTTTAGGAGGCTGACTCGTCATTATTTTATTAAGTGAATTATAATGCGACTTCAATGGTGACCATATTGTGATTTTTTTTAAAGAGGACACTCTGCCTTCAGCCTCAAGATACTTAATCAAAGTTTACTCAAAGATGCCTTATCATTATAATATATTTAAAGTATACCTCCTCTGTATGGATATAAAATTATTGTTTATATTATTTTATATAACAAAATAATATCTCTCTATAACCAAAGTTACTCAACATGCTGTATTATGCCTAAAGTAATCTATCTGACAAATCGCAAGAAAATAACTAAATCAACCTATGACAAAATAATATATATTTTCAAGTCTTACTGGACAAAATAAATAACAAGAAAAATATGATGTAATGTTCTAAATAATACCTCTTCTGTATTAGAAAATCCAGCTTTAAAAAATATATCTTTATCTTTTCAATGTAATGTAAATTATAAAACAGTAACCTCACAAAGATACTAATTTAAAAGTGCACTATGCAGTTTCAGATTTGTTGCAATTAGTGTACTAAACTAATTTATTACACACATAATCCTTAGAATGATTGTATCATAAGCATCTTATCAAACCAAAACATAATTTTGTCTGTATAGCTGCATTCTTCAATCAATTCGGTCAACTTTGCCATCAAACTCTCGCCTCGCACTGCTTTGTTTGTAATGTTTTTCTGTGTCCATGTGAGCTTTGAGATCGCCAGCACCTTTATTAGACACATAAACATATGGTCAAGCTTTGCACGCGTTGCACTCCGCTTCCAATTAGTCTCGACCGGGATGATAAATTGGAAGTTTTCTCTGCAGTTCATCTGTAATGTACATTTTCGCGTTTGCATTGTGAGGAGCCAGCAATGCTGGTCGGATCTGTCCACTTCCTCATCTGTTGTGTGTGTCTGTGTGAGCGTGCAGTAGCGCTGCCCACAAAGCACTGAAAGCGGGGCTTCTCTTGGTAACGTCACACGCAACAGGGTTAGTGATGGTTAGGGATGTCCCGATCACATTTTTTTGCTCCCGATCTGATCCGTTCATGTGATTTTGAGTATCTACCGATACCGATCTTTCCCGATCCGATCAAAAAAAAAAAAAAAAATATATATATATATATATATATATATATATATATATATATATATATATATATATATATATATATATATATATATATATATATATATATATATTTTTTTTTATCCCAATTTCTCACATTACATTCACCCTGAATGTTGACGTTATCCAGGTGAAAAGTTTACTTCATTCAAGCGAGGCATTGCAATCCTTGACATAAATCATTTGATGTATAATTAAATCAAAGGAAATGCGTTTGGGTCTGAGAGTGTGGCTGGTCTGCCGTTCTGATGCTGGATACTATTGGTTTGTTTTGGCAAAATTCTTCTGCTCTGTGTGACAATAAATAAATGAATGATGATATGCAATTTAAAACCAAAACTAAAGCCTCAGTATGAGTTTAAGACGTGAACATGGTCATGTTTGTTGAATAAAAAAAAAAAGTAAAAATTATTATTATTATTTTTTTTTGCGACTGATTTCAAATGTGCGCGGGAGCGTTTTGCCATGTCCCCATGCTGCTATGACACCTGGATTTCCCCAAGGGGATCAATAATTATCTTATCATATATCCCAACAAGTTAGATTAGATTCAATTCAAATGTATTGCCATCATACAGCACAAGTACAGTACAAAGAAAAGAAGTTTGGCATCCAACCAGTGCAAATGTAACAGTAAAGTGCAACAGCAATATACAATGTACATGTGATTAAACTGGGTACAAAATCTACAAATTATACTACTGAGTGTAGTGCTAATCAGATGTATGTACATAGTTATAGTATAATAAATAAAGACAGTATGACTACTACTGTCCAGCAGAGTACTAGTAAGAGTAGAATATGTAAGGCAAGGTACGTTTTTCAAGATAAGACCTTTTTCAATGGAAGTGTGATACTATATGAAACAGCTTGGGACCAAGGGTTAGGGTTAGCATTGTGTTAGTGGTGCCCTTCATACTCAGAGGCAACATAGCCAGGCCGCCTGAATTCTTTCCCCAATACATTTCCAGTTCCGCGTTCGCCTTCTGCGCTCTGATTGGCCCACTGACGTTTCTGGTCGCGCCAATCGTGTGACGGCAAGTTCTTTCGCCGGTTAAGCTTAGGCTGTTGAGATCAGAGGTTCTGTGTAGGATTGTTAGTAACTGTCTAACTGTACATATGGCTGTTTACACTAGTAACTGTTTACCTGCATATATAACTCTCCACCAGTGACTGTCTAGTTGCATATATATCTGTTCCCACTAGAGGGCGCTCTAGGCGGAGCCACCCAGGTACACCACCTTGTGGCGAGTATAAAACCAAAGGTATACTCCCACTTCGTTCTCTCCCCTCATGCCTCTCAGAGAGAGGAGACCTGTATGTTACTGCTGCTTTCCATGTGAAAAAAAAGGAACAACGCCAGTTAAGGCTCAAGATAGAAACCATGCCTCTTGACCACATTATTGTCGCCCTATATTCGAATTATGTTAACAGGTTATGGGCCCAGATAACGCCGGGGCGAAATAGTGGAGGTACTGTAGCAAGCTTAGCTGAAGTATAGGCTAGGATAGCGCCGGGAGCACCGCGTGGCTAGACGCTAGGCCAACAAGAGCAAAAGCTAAGCATACCATTAACAAAGAGGATGGAAAACAAGAGAAGAGACAAATGGCCGACATTCAATGGAAAAGCGGAGAACAATGAGCTCTGGGAAGAGCGCATGCTGTGCTGCATGCACAGGGCGGGGCTGAAGGAGACGATCCTGGCGGCCCCCACCGGAGAACTGACAGCGGAAGAGCAAGCCCTGGACGACCAGCGGAACGCAAGCGCGTACTGCGAGTTAGCGCCGATGCTCGACGACACCAGCCTGGGGCTGATATTTCGCGACACTAAAGACAGAGGCAGAGAAAGCCTGGCGGTACTGAGAGAGTATTTCATCGGGCGAGGAAGACCCAGAGTCGTGGCCCTCTACATAGCACTAACGGGCCTGAGGAAGGGGACCACTGAAACCGTGACCGAATACATCAACAGAGCGGAGCAAATCACGACGCCACTGAGGAGTGCCGGAGAAGCACCAAGCGATGGGCTAATGATGGCGATGATAATGAGAGGACTACCGGAGCTGTACAAACCGTTCACACTCCTGGTAAAACACGGTTCAACAGACATTACGTTGGGACAGTTCAAGGCTAGTTTATGAAACTGCCATGGTTGTACTTAGTACTTCTTAGACTACTTGTACAAATTATATGAATTCTTTTACTGTGTACTTTTTGAGTAATTTGAGTTTCAAAGTCCTCAGAATCAGCATTTTCGACTAACTTTGATGTGGGATAAAAACCATTTCTCCCATAAGCAGTTTATGAAACTGCCATGGTTGTACTTAGTACTTCTTAGACTACTTGTACAAATTATATGAAATATTTTTACTGTGTACTTTTTGAGTAATTTCAGTTTCAAAGTCCTCAGAATCAGCATTTTCGACTAACTTTGATGTGGGATAAAAACCATTTCTCCCATAAGCCGTTTATGAAACTGCCATGGTTGTACTCAGTACTTCTTAGACTACTTGTACAAATTATATGAATTCTTTTTACTGTGTACTTTTTGAGTAATTTGAGTTTCAAAGTCCTCAGAATCAGCTTTTTCGACTAACTTTGATGTGGGATAAAAACCATTTCTCCCATAAGCAGTTTATGAAACTGCCATGGTTGTACTTAGTACTTCTTAGACTACTTGTACAAATTATATGAAATATTTTTACTGTGTACTTTTTGAGTAATTTCAGTTTCAAAGTCCTCAGAATCAGCATTTTCGACTAACTTTGATGTGGGATAAAAACCATTTCTCCCATAAGCAGTTTATGAAACTGCCAAGGTTGTACTTAGTACTTCTTAGACTACTTGTACAAATTCTATGAAATATTTTTACTGTGTACTTTTAAGTAAAAAATATTCATATAATTTGTACAAGTAGTCTAAGAAGTACTAAGTACAACCGTGGCAGTTTCATAAACTGCTTATAGGAGACATGGTTTTTATCCCACATCAAAGTTAGTCGAAAATGCTGATTCTGAGGACTTTGAAACTCAAATTACTCAAAGAGTACACAGTAAAAAAAATCATATAATTTGTACAAGTAGTCTAAGAAGTACTAAGTACAACCATGGCAGTTTCATAAACTGCTTATGGGAGAAATGTTTTTTATCCCACATCAAAGTTAGTCGAAAATGCTGATTCTGAGGACTTTGAAACTGAAATTACTCAAAAAGTACACAGTAAAAAAGATTCATATAATTTGTACAAGTAGTCTAAGAAGTACTAAGTACAACCATGGCAGTTTCATAAACTGCTTATGGGAGAAATGGTTTTTATCCCACATCAAAGTTAGTCGAAAATGCTGATTCTGAGGACTTTGAAACTCAAATTACTCAAAAAGTACACAGTAAGAAAAATTCATATAATTTGTACACGTAGTCTAAGAAGTACTAAGTACAACCGTGGCAGTTTCATAAACTGCTTATGGGAGAAATGGTTTTTATCCCACATCAAAGTTAGTCGAAAATGCTGATTCTGAGGACTTTGAAACTCAAATTACTCAAAAAGTACACAGTAAAAAAGATTCATATAATTTGTACACGTAGTCTAAGAAGTACTAAGTACAACCATGGCAGTTTCATAAACTGCTTATGGGAGAAATGGTTTTTATCCCACATCAAAGTTAGTTGAAAATGCTGATTCTGAGGACTTTGAAACTGAAATTACTCAAAAAGTACACAGTAAAAAAAGATCATATAATTTGTACAAGTAGTCTAAGAAGTACTAAGTACAACCATGGCAGTTTCATAAACTGCTTATGGGAGAAATGGTTTTTATCCTGCATCAAAGTTAGTCGAAAATGCTGATTCTGAGGACTTTGAAACTGAAATTACTCAAAAAGTACACAGTAAAAAAAGATCATATAATTTGTACAAGTAGTCTAAGAAGTACTAAGTACAACCGTGGCAGTTTCATAAACTGCTTATGGGAGAAATGGTTTTTATCCCACATCAAAGTTAGTCGAAAATGCTGATTCTGAGGACTTTGAAACTCAAATTACTCAAAAAGTACACAGTAAAAAAGATTCATATAATTTGTACAAGTAGTCTAAGAAGTACTAAGTACAACCGTGGCAGTTTCATAAACTGCTTATGGGAGAAATGGTTTTTATCCAACATCAAAGTTAGTAGAAAATGCTGATTCTGAGGACTTTGAAACTCAAATTACTCAAAAAGTACACAGTAAAAAAGATTCATATAATGTGTACAAGTAGTCTAAGAAGTACTAAGTACAACCATGGCAGTTTCATAAACTGCTTATGGGAGAAATGGTTTTTATCCCACATCAAAGTTAGTCGAAAATGCTGATTCTGAGGACTTTGAAACTGAAATTACTCAAAAAGTACACAGTAAAAAAAGATCATATAATTTGTACAAGTAGTCTAAGAAGTACTAAGTACAACCGTGGCAGTTTCATAAACTGCTTATGGGAGAAATGGTTTTTATCCCACATCAAAGTTAGTCGAAAATGCTGATTCTGAGGACTTTGAAACTCAAATTACTCAAAAAGTACACAGTAAAAAAGATTCATATAATTTGTACACGTAGTCTAAGAAGTACTAAGTACAACCATGGCAGTTTCATAAACTGCTTATGGGAGAAATGGTTTTTATCCCACATCAAAGTTAGTTGAAAATGCTGATTCTGAGGACTTTGAAACTCAAATTACTCAAAAAGTACACAGTAAAAAAAATTCATATAATTTGTACACGTAGTCTAAGAAGTACTAAGTACAACCGTGGCAGTTTCATAAACTACTTATGGGAGAAATGGTTTTTATCCCACATCAAAGTTAGTCGAAAATGCTGATTCTGAGGACTTTGAAACTCAAATTACTCAAAAAGTACACAGTAAAAAAGATTCATATAATGTGTACAAGTAGTCTAAGAAGTACTAAGTACAACCATGGCAGTTTCATAAACTGCTTATGGGAGAAATGGTTTTTATCCCACATCAAAGTTAGTCGAAAATGCTGATTCTGAGGACTTTGAAACTGAAATGACTCAAAAAGTACACAGTAAAAAAAGATCATATAATTTGTACAAGTAGTCTAAGAAGTACTAAGTACAACCATGGCAGTTTCATAAACTGCTTATGGGAGAAATGGTTTTTATCCCACATCAAAGTTAGTCGAAAATGCTGATTCTGAGGACTTTGAAACTCAAATTACTCAAAAAGTACACAGTAAAAAAGATTCATATAATTTGTACACGTAGTCTAAGAAGTACTAAGTACAACCATGGCAGTTTCATAAACTGCTTATGGGAGAAATGGTTTTTATCCCACATCAAAGTTAGTCGAAAATGCTGATTCTGAGGACTTTGAAACTGAAATTACTCAAAAAGTACACAGTAAAAAAAGATCATATAAGTTGTACAAGTAGTCTAAGAAGTACTAAGTACAACCATGGCAGTTTCATAAACTGCTTATGGGAGAAATGGTTTTTATCCTGCATCAAAGTTAGTCGAAAATGCTGATTCTGAGGACTTTGAAACTGAAATTACTCAAAAAGTACACAGTAAAAATATTTCATATAATTTGTACAAGTAGTCTAAGAAGTACTAAGTACAACTGTGGCAGTTTCATAAACTGCTTATGGGAGAAATGGTTTTTATCCCACATCAAAGTTAGTCGAAAATGCTGATTCTGAGGACTTTGAAACTCAAATTACTCAAAAAGTACACAGTGAAAAAGATTCATATAAGTTGTACACGTAGTCTAAGAAGTACTAAGTACAACCGTGGCAGTTTCATAAACTACTTATGGGAGAAATGGTTTTTATCCCACATCAAAGTTAGTCGAAAATGCTGATTCTGAGGACTTTGAAACTCAAATTACTCAAAAAGTACACAGTAAAAAAGATTCATATAATGTGTACAAGTAGTCTAAGAAGTACTAAGTACAACCATGGCAGTTTCATAAACTGCTTATGGGAGAAATGGTTTTTATCCCACATCAAAGTTAGTCGAAAATGCTGATTCTGAGGACTTTGAAACTGAAATGACTCAAAAAGTACACAGTAAAAAAAGATCATATAATTTGTACAAGTAGTCTAAGAAGTACTAAGTACAACCATGGCAGTTTCATAAACTGCTTATGGGAGAAATGGTTTTTATCCCACATCAAAGTTAGTCGAAAATGCTGATTCTGAGGACTTTGAAACTCAAATTACTCAAAAAGTACACAGTAAAAAAGATTCATATAATTTGTACACGTAGTCTAAGAAGTACTAAGTACAACCATGGCAGTTTCATAAACTGCTTATGGGAGAAATGGTTTTTATCCCACATCAAAGTTAGTCGAAAATGCTGATTCTGAGGACTTTGAAACTGAAATTACTCAAAAAGTACACAGTAAAAAAAGATCATATAAGTTGTACAAGTAGTCTAAGAAGTACTAAGTACAACCATGGCAGTTTCATAAACTGCTTATGGGAGAAATGGTTTTTATCCTGCATCAAAGTTAGTCGAAAATGCTGATTCTGAGGACTTTGAAACTGAAATTACTCAAAAAGTACACAGTAAAAATATTTCATATAATTTGTACAAGTAGTCTAAGAAGTACTAAGTACAACTGTGGCAGTTTCATAAACTGCTTATGGGAGAAATGGTTTTTATCCCACATCAAAGTTAGTCGAAAATGCTGATTCTGAGGACTTTGAAACTCAAATTACTCAAAAAGTACACAGTGAAAAAGATTCATATAAGTTGTACAAGTAGTCTAAGAAGTACTAAGTACAACCATGGCAGTTTCATAAACTGCTTATGGGAGAAATGGTTTTTATCCCACATCAAAGTTAGTCGAAAATGCTGATTCTGAGGACTTTGAAACTGAAATTACTCAAAAAGTACACAGTAAAAAAAGATCATATAATTTGTACAAGTAGTCTAAGAAGTACTAAGTACAACCATGGCAGTTTCATAAACTGCTTATGGGAAAAATGGTTTTTATCCTGCATCAAAGTTAGTCGAAAATGCTGATTCTGAGGACTTTGAAACTGAAATTACTCAAAAAGTACACAGTAAAAATATTTCATATAATTTGTACAAGTAGTCTAAGAAGTACTAAGTACAACCGTGGCAGTTTCATAAACTGCTTATGGGAGAAATGGTTTTTATCCCACATCAAAGTTAGTCGAAAATGCTGATTCTGAGGACTTTGAAACTCAAATTACTCAAAAAATACACAGTAAAAAAGATTCATATAATGTGTACAAGTAGTCTAAGAAGTACTAAGTACAACCATGGCAGTTTCATAAACTGCTTATGGGAGAAATGGTTTTTATCCCACATCAAAGTTAGTCGAAAATGCTGATTCTGAGGACTTTGAAACTGAAATTACTCAAAAAGTACACAGTAAAAAAAGATCATATAATTTGTACAAGTAGTCTAAGAAGTACTAAGTACAACCGTGGCAGTTTCATAAACTGCTTATGGGAGAAATGGTTTTTATCCCACATCAAAGTTAGTCGAAAATGCTGATTCTGAGGACTTTGAAACTGAAATTACTCAAAAAGTACACAGTAAAAAAGATTCATATAATTTGTACAAGTAGTCTAAGAAGTACTAAGTACAACCATGGCAGTTTCATAAACTTCTTATGGGAAAAATGGTTTTTATCCTGCATCAAAGTTAGTCGAAAATGCTGATTCTGAGGACTTTGAAACTGAAATTACTCAAGAAGTACACAGTAAAAATATTTCATATAATTTGTACAAGTAGTCTAAGAAGTACTAAGTACAACTGTGGCAGTTTCATAAACTGCTTATGGGAGAAATGGTTTTTATCCCACATCAAAGTTAGTCGAAAATGCTGATTCTGAGGACTTTGAAACTCAAATTACTCAAAAAGTACACAGTAAAAAAGATTCATATAATTTGTACAAGTAGTCTAAGAAGTACTAAGTACAACCATGGCAGTTTCATAAACTGCTTATGGGAGAAATGGTTTTTATCCCACATCAAAGTTAGTCGAAAATGCTGATTCTGAGGACTTTGAAACTGAAATTACTCAAAAAGTACACAGTAAAAAAAGATCATATAATTTGTACAAGTAGTCTAAGAAGTACTAAGTACAACCATGGCAGTTTCATAAACTGCTTATGGGAGAAATGGTTTCTATCCCACATCAAAGTTAGTCGAAAATGCTGATTCTGAGGACTTTGAAACTCAAATTACTCAAAAAGTACACAGTAAAAAAGATTCATATAATTTGTACAAGTAGTCTAAGAAGTACTAAGTACAACCATGGCAGTTTCATAAACTGCTTATTGGAGAAATGGTTTTTATCCCACATCAAAGTTAGTTGAAAATGCTGATTCTGAGGACTTTGAAACTCAAATTACTCAAAAAGTACACAGTAAAAAAAATTCATATAATTTGTACACGTAGTCTAAGAAGTACTAAGTACAACCGTGGCAGTTTCATAAACTGCTTATGGGAGAAATGGTTTTTATCCCACATCAAAGTTAGTCGAAAATGCTGATTCTGAGGACTTTGAAACTAAAATTACTCAAAAAGTACACAGTAAAAAAATATCATATAATTTGTACAAGTAGTCTAAGAAGTACTAAGTACAACCATGGCAGTTTCATAAACTGCTTATGGGAGAAATGGTTTTTATCCTGCATCAAAGTTAGTCGAAAATGCTGATTCTGAGGACTTTGAAACTGAAATTACTCAAAAAGTACACAGTAAAAATATTTCATATAATTTGTACAAGTAGTCTAAGAAGTACTAAGTACAACCGTGGCAGTTTCATAAACTGCTTATGGGAGAAATGGTTTTTATCCCACATCAAAGTTAGTCGAAAATGCTGATTCTGAGGACTTTGAAACTCAAATTACTCAAAAAGTACACAGTAAAAAAGATTCATATAATTTGTACAAGTAGTCTAAGAAGTACTAAGTACAACCATGGCAGTTTCATAAACTGCTTATGGGAGAAATGGTTTTTATCCCACATCAAAGTTAGTAGAAAATGCTGATTCTGAGGACTTTGAAACTCAAATTACTCAAAAAGTACACAGTAAAAAAAATTCATATAATTTGTACACGTAGTCTAAGAAGTACTAAGTACAACCGTGGCAGTTTCATAAACTGCTTATGGGAGAAATGGTTTTCATCCCACATCAAAGTTAGTCGAAAATGCTGATTCTGTTAGGGTTTGAACCGACCTCAATCGCACGGCACAGACAGGAAGTTCAGAGTTAGCCAAATACTAGGGCGTATTTATTTACAGAGTCACAAAAGGGGTAAAGTAACAATTATGAAACAACAAGGGAGACTGCCATCGGCAGAGTTCTCTGCGGCTCTGCAGATCCTCCTGGTGATAGCGGTGGGGAATCGGTATTTGACGTTGTAGCGGCTCTGCAGATACTCCCAGCTTTAACTTGAGGTGGAAAACGGAGAGAGAGAGAGGTATCAATAACAGTCCAATGAAACACAGAGGCAGTGTGGTTCCCTCCTCCCTTAGCTGTGTCCAGAACCAATGAACAGTAACAATCCTCAGTGTTCTCCACAACACACAAGTTAGCTGAGTTTAGTGCAAACAGAAATGATATCTTCAGTGTCTCTTCAAAACACACACTTCAACTGAGTCCAGTGCAAGCAAAAATGATAATCTTCGGTGTTCGTCACACACACAGACAGAATAATCCAGAGGGGTTTGGTTCCAACTCACCCAAGCGCAAACGTGTAAAGCTGGTAAACGAGGCGCAGCTCCAAACGGGGAACAAGGTTCTCATCAGCGGATCTCCACAGAAAGTCCTGGAGGGAAAGAAGACGAGGCACAGCAACGGGGAAAAAGCAGGCAAAAGCAGTTGTATTCCAAAACGACCCGACATCGATTGAAGGGAAGTCCCAGTATACAAAGCCTCTGGGGCGCTAATAAAAAACTATGACAGGTGCGCGCTGGAATTGATACTTGCTCCAAAAGCGTGTGGCGGGGAATGCACCAATCAACACAGCACCTTAAAGGAGCGGAGCGTGTGGCGGGGAATGCATCAATCAACACAGTACCTTAAAGGAGCGGAGCGTGTGGCGGGGAATGAACCAATCCTCACAGTACCCCCCCCTCCACGGGAGCCACCCGGCGACCCACTCGGCCCCGGCCTGCCCGGATGGGACCGAAGGAAGCCGGCGATCAGGGGCACTGGAGAGGGGGACAGAGACAGAGGCCCGGCGAGGGGCACCGGAGACGGGAACAGAGGACCGGTGAGGGAGGCTGGAGACGGAGACAGAGGCCCGGAGAGGGGGCTAGAGACAGGGACACAAGGGGAACCCCGGGGCGAAGGACTGGACGCCGCCTGAAGACACTGGGCATGACAGGAGGGGCTCCACCCCCTGATGGTGCCGGAGGACCAGGCGATGTGGGGCTCATGCAGCGCGAGCCAGGGCCGACCCAGGACTACCGGGACAAGAGGGGATCTGGTAATGAAAAACTGGAGCCTCTCAACGTGGTTACCAGCCACGGTGAGGAGGACAGGACAGGTGCGTTGAGTGATGTCAGCCAGGCGGCGATGATCCAGCGCGAAGACCTCCAAGGGCCTCTCGATGTCCTCAAGCGGAATGTTGGCCCGGGTGGCAAACTCAATGTCCAGGAAACTCCCATCAGCACCAGAGTCAATGAGTGCACCCACCGTCGCCCGCTGGTCCGCCCAGGCTAGGGTGACGCTCGTCAGACGGTTAGGTGGTGCACGGGTGTGGGAACAGGAAAAACGGCTCACCAGGATCTCCCGGGGTCCCGGCGAGCCTGGTCTTCTTGGCCGGGTAGGGCAATTGGAGACACGGTGTCCATCCCGGCCGCAGTAGAGGCAAAGGCCGGACCTGAGCCTGGACTCCCGTTCGGCCGGGCTAAGGCGGGTGCGTCCCAGCTGCATGGGTTCCTCCTCGGTCACAGCTCGGGAGGGAAAAAACCCACCAGTCACGGAGGGGACTGGACGGTCCACAGAGGGGGCAGGACGGTCAGCAGAACGGTCCCGAGGACGGGGGGTCTGGGGAACGTCTGGGGGTCCTAGTCGTGCTCGCTCACGCCTTCTCTCCCGGATGCGCCCGTCGATGCGGATAGCGAGGCTGATCAGGCCCTCGAGAGAATCGGGCTCCTCTTGGGTCACGAGCTGGTCCCTTACTGCGTCGTTGAGCCCCCTCAGGAAGGTGAGACGAAGCGCTTGATCGTTCCAACCGCTCTCCGTTGCGGCCAGTCTGAACTCCAGCGCGTAGTCTCTGACACTGCCACTGTCCTGCCGGAAGGTGCCCAACCGAGCTCCTGGGTCCTGGCCACGAGCTGGGTGGTGGAAAACCCTTCGGAGCTCTGCCACGAAGTCTGGGTAGGAGAAACAAAAATCGGCCCTCATAGCCCAGGAAGCAGTGACCCACTGTGCTGCTCGGCCCGTGAGCAGGTTAGTCATGTAGCCTACTCGGGCTCCCTCTGAGGAAAAACGGCTGGGTTGATGAAGGAAGACCAACTCACACTGCATGATGAATGTGGCACAATCCTCGAAGTTACCCTCAAACAGACGTGGTTCGGAGAGACGGGGCTCCTGAGGTGCGAGGTCTGCCGCGGGTGGTGAGCTGGCTGAGACTCCTGGGACAGGTGGGGTTAAAAGCAGAGTGTTTAATGCAGTACTGAGAGCCTGTAGCTGGTGCAGAACAACAGCCTGCTGATACCCCTGGGTAGTCTGCTGGGTGGCCAGAGTGTCAATGGCATCCAGAATAAACTGGACCTCGGCCTGGAGGTCCTGTAAAGCAGCCGCAGCCGCACCCAACTGTTGGGTGTGGTCGTTGACCAACTCGATCTGGACCGCCAACGCTGTTCTGACCCTGTCTGTGTCGGCTGAGGTCGTCATGGTCGGGTCGTAATGTTAGGGTTTGAACCGACCTCAATCGCAAGGCACAGACAGGAAGTTCAGAGTTAGCCAAATACTAGGGCATATTTATTTACAGAGTCACAAAAGGGGTAAAGTAACAATTATGAAACAACAAGGGAGACTGCCATCGGCAGAGTTCTCTGCAGCTCTGCAGATCCTCCTGGTGATAGCGGTGGGGAATCGGTATTTGACGTTGTAGCGGCTCTGCAGATACTCCCAGCTTTAACTCGAGGTGGAAAACGGAGAGAGAGAGAGGTATCAATAACAGTCCAACGAAACACAGAGGCAGTGTGGTTCCCTCCTCCCTTAGCTGTGTCCAGAACCAATGAACAGTAACAATCCTCAGTGTTCTCCACAACACACAAGTTAGCTGAGTTTAGTGCAAACAGAAATGATATCTTCAGTGTCTCTTCAAAACACACACTTCAACTGAGTCCAGTGCAAGCAAAAATGATAATCTTCGGTGTTCGTCACACACACAGACAGAATAATCCAGAGGGGTTTGGTTCCAACTCACCCAAGCGCAAACGCGTAAAGCGGGTAAACGAGGCGCAGCTCCAAACGGGGAACAAGGTTCTCATCAGCGGATCTCCACAGAAAGTCCTGGAGGGAAAGAAGACGAGGCACAGCAACGGGGAAAAGCAGGCAAAAGCAGTTGTATTCCAAAACAACCCGACATCGATTGAAGGGAAGTCCCAGTATAAAAAGCCTCTGGGGCGCTAATCAAAAACTATGACAGGTGCGCGCTGGAATTGATACTTGCTCCAAAAGCGTGTGGCGGGGAATGCACCAATCAACACAGCACCTTAAAGGAGCGGAGCATGTGGCGGGGAATGCATCAATCAACACAGTACCTTAAAGGAGCGGAGCGTGTGGCGGGGAATGAACCAATCCTCACAGATTCTGAGGACTTTGAAACTCAAATTACTCAAAAAGTACACAGTAAAAAAGATTCATATAATTTGTACAAGTAGTCTAAGAAGTACTAAGTACAACCATGGCAGTTTCATAAACTGCTTATGGGAGAAATGGTTTTTATCCCACATCAAAGTTAGTCGAAAATGCTGAGTCTGAGGACTTTGAAACTGAAATTACTCAAAAAGTACACAGTAAAAAAAGATCATATAATTTGTACAAGTAGTCTAAGAAGTACTAAGTACAACCATGGCAGTTTCATAAACTGCTTATGGGAGAAATGGTTTTTATCCTGCATCAAAGTTAGTCGAAAATGCTGATTCTTAGGACTTTGAAACTGAAATTACTCAAAAAGTACACAGTAAAAATATTTCATATAATTTGTACAAGTAGTCTAAGAAGTACTAAGTACAACCGTGGCAGTTTCATAAACTGCTTATGGGAGAAATGGTTTTTATCCCACATCAAAGTTAGTCGAAAATGCTGATTCTGAGGACTTTGAAACTCAAATTACTCAAAAAGTACACAGTAAAAAAGATTCATATAATTTGTACAAGTAGTCTAAGAAGTACTAAGTACAACCATGGCAGTTTCATAAACTGCTTATGGGAGAAATGGTTTTTATCCCACATCAAATTTAGTCGAAAATGCTGATTCTGAGGACTTTGAAACTGAAATTACTCAAAAAGTACACAGTAAAAAAAGATCATATAATTTGTACAAGTAGTCTAAGAAGTACTAAGTACAACCGTGGCAGTTTCATAAACTGCTTATGGGAGAAATGGTTTTTATCCCACATCAAAGTTAGTCGAAAATGCTGATTCTGAGGACTTTGAAACTGAAATTACTCAAGAAGTACACAGTAAAAATATTTCATATAATTTGTACAAGTAGTCTAAGAAGTACTAAGTACAACTGTGGCAGTTTCATAAACTGCTTATGGGAGAAATGGTTTTTATCCCACATCAAAGTTAGTCGAAAATGCTGATTCTGAGGACTTTGAAACTCAAATTACTCAAAAAGTACACAGTAAAAAAGATTCATATAATTTGTACAAGTAGTCTAAGAAGTACTAAGTACAACCATGGCAGTTTCATAAACTGCTTATGGGAGAAATGGTTTTTATCCCACATCAAAGTTAGTCGAAAATGCTGATTCTGAGGACTTTGAAACTGAAATTACTCAAAAAGTACACAGTAAAAAAAGATCATATAATTTGTACAAGTAGTCTAAGAAGTACTAAGTACAACCATGGCAGTTTCATAAACTGCTTATGGGAGAAATGGTTTCTATCCCACATCAAAGTTAGTCGAAAATGCTGATTCTGAGGACTTTGAAACTCAAATTACTCAAAAAGTACACAGTAAAAAAGATTCATATAATTTGTACAAGTAGTCTAAGAAGTACTAAGTACAACCATGGCAGTTTCATAAACTGCTTATTGGAGAAATGGTTTTTATCCCACATCAAAGTTAGTTGAAAATGCTGATTCTGAGGACTTTGAAACTCAAATTACTCAAAAAGTACACAGTAAAAAAAATTCATATAATTTGTACACGTAGTCTAAGAAGTACTAAGTACAACCGTGGCAGTTTCATAAACTGCTTATGGGAGAAATGGTTTTTATCCCACATCAAAGTTAGTCGAAAATGCTGATTCTGAGGACTTTGAAACTAAAATTACTCAAAAAGTACACAGTAAAAAAATATCATATAATTTGTACAAGTAGTCTAAGAAGTACTAAGTACAACCATGGCAGTTTCATAAACTGCTTATGGGAGAAATGGTTTTTATCCTGCATCAAAGTTAGTCGAAAATGCTGATTCTGAGGACTTTGAAACTGAAATTACTCAAAAAGTACACAGTAAAAATATTTCATATAATTTGTACAAGTAGTCTAAGAAGTACTAAGTACAACCGTGGCAGTTTCATAAACTGCTTATGGGAGAAATGGTTTTTATCCCACATCAAAGTTAGTCGAAAATGCTGATTCTGAGGACTTTGAAACTCAAATTACTCAAAAAGTACACAGTAAAAAAGATTCATATAATTTGTACAAGTAGTCTAAGAAGTACTAAGTACAACCATGGCAGTTTCATAAACTGCTTATGGGAGAAATGGTTTTTATCCCACATCAAAGTTAGTAGAAAATGCTGATTCTGAGGACTTTGAAACTCAAATTACTCAAAAAGTACACAGTAAAAAAAATTCATATAATTTGTACACGTAGTCTAAGAAGTACTAAGTACAACCGTGGCAGTTTCATAAACTGCTTATGGGAGAAATGGTTTTCATCCCACATCAAAGTTAGTCGAAAATGCTGATTCTGTTAGGGTTTGAACCGACCTCAATCGCACGGCACAGACAGGAAGTTCAGAGTTAGCCAAATACTAGGGCGTATTTATTTACAGAGTCACAAAAGGGGTAAAGTAACAATTATGAAACAACAAGGGAGACTGCCATCGGCAGAGTTCTCTGCGGCTCTGCAGATCCTCCTGGTGATAGCGGTGGGGAATCGGTATTTGACGTTGTAGCGGCTCTGCAGATACTCCCAGCTTTAACTTGAGGTGGAAAACGGAGAGAGAGAGAGGTATCAATAACAGTCCAATGAAACACAGAGGCAGTGTGGTTCCCTCCTCCCTTAGCTGTGTCCAGAACCAATGAACAGTAACAATCCTCAGTGTTCTCCACAACACACAAGTTAGCTGAGTTTAGTGCAAACAGAAATGATATCTTCAGTGTCTCTTCAAAACACACACTTCAACTGAGTCCAGTGCAAGCAAAAATGATAATCTTCGGTGTTCGTCACACACACAGACAGAATAATCCAGAGGGGTTTGGTTCCAACTCACCCAAGCGCAAACGTGTAAAGCTGGTAAACGAGGCGCAGCTCCAAACGGGGAACAAGGTTCTCATCAGCGGATCTCCACAGAAAGTCCTGGAGGGAAAGAAGACGAGGCACAGCAACGGGGAAAAAGCAGGCAAAAGCAGTTGTATTCCAAAACGACCCGACATCGATTGAAGGGAAGTCCCAGTATACAAAGCCTCTGGGGCGCTAATAAAAAACTATGACAGGTGCGCGCTGGAATTGATACTTGCTCCAAAAGCGTGTGGCGGGGAATGCACCAATCAACACAGCACCTTAAAGGAGCGGAGCGTGTGGCGGGGAATGCATCAATCAACACAGTACCTTAAAGGAGCGGAGCGTGTGGCGGGGAATGAACCAATCCTCACAGTACCCCCCCCTCCACGGGAGCCACCCGGCGACCCACTCGGCCCCGGCCTGCCCGGATGGGACCGAAGGAAGCCGGCGATCAGGGGCACTGGAGAGGGGGACAGAGACAGAGGCCCGGCGAGGGGCACCGGAGACGGGAACAGAGGACCGGTGAGGGAGGCTGGAGACGGAGACAGAGGCCCGGAGAGGGGGCTAGAGACAGGGACACAAGGGGAACCCCGGGGCGAAGGACTGGACGCCGCCTGAAGACACTGGGCATGACAGGAGGGGCTCCACCCCCTGATGGTGCCGGAGGACCAGGCGATGTGGGGCTCATGCAGCGCGAGCCAGGGCCGACCCAGGACTACCGGGACAAGAGGGGATCTGGTAATGAAAAACTGGAGCCTCTCAACGTGGTTACCAGCCACGGTGAGGAGGACAGGACAGGTGCGTTGAGTGATGTCAGCCAGGCGGCGATGATCCAGCGCGAAGACCTCCAAGGGCCTCTCGATGTCCTCAAGCGGAATGTTGGCCCGGGTGGCAAACTCAATGTCCAGGAAACTCCCATCAGCACCAGAGTCAATGAGTGCACCCACCGTCGCCCGCTGGTCCGCCCAGGCTAGGGTGACGCTCGTCAGACGGTTAGGTGGTGCACGGGTGTGGGAACAGGAAAAACGGCTCACCAGGATCTCCCGGGGTCCCGGCGAGCCTGGTCTTCTTGGCCGGGTAGGGCAATTGGAGACACGGTGTCCATCCCGGCCGCAGTAGAGGCAAAGGCCGGACCTGAGCCTGGACTCCCGTTCGGCCGGGCTAAGGCGGGTGCGTCCCAGCTGCATGGGTTCCTCCTCGGTCACAGCTCGGGAGGGAAAAAACCCACCAGTCACGGAGGGGACTGGACGGTCCACAGAGGGGGCAGGACGGTCAGCAGAACGGTCCCGAGGACGGGGGGTCTGGGGAACGTCTGGGGGTCCTAGTCGTGCTCGCTCACGCCTTCTCTCCCGGATGCGCCCGTCGATGCGGATAGCGAGGCTGATCAGGCCCTCGAGAGAATCGGGCTCCTCTTGGGTCACGAGCTGGTCCCTTACTGCGTCGTTGAGCCCCCTCAGGAAGGTGAGACGAAGCGCTTGATCGTTCCAACCGCTCTCCGTTGCGGCCAGTCTGAACTCCAGCGCGTAGTCTCTGACACTGCCACTGTCCTGCCGGAAGGTGCCCAACCGAGCTCCTGGGTCCTGGCCACGAGCTGGGTGGTGGAAAACCCTTCGGAGCTCTGCCACGAAGTCTGGGTAGGAGAAACAAAAATCGGCCCTCATAGCCCAGGAAGCAGTGACCCACTGTGCTGCTCGGCCCGTGAGCAGGTTAGTCATGTAGCCTACTCGGGCTCCCTCTGAGGAAAAACGGCTGGGTTGATGAAGGAAGACCAACTCACACTGCATGATGAATGTGGCACAATCCTCGAAGTTACCCTCAAACAGACGTGGTTCGGAGAGACGGGGCTCCTGAGGTGCGAGGTCTGCCGCGGGTGGTGAGCTGGCTGAGACTCCTGGGACAGGTGGGGTTAAAAGCAGAGTGTTTAATGCAGTACTGAGAGCCTGTAGCTGGTGCAGAACAACAGCCTGCTGATACCCCTGGGTAGTCTGCTGGGTGGCCAGAGTGTCAATGGCATCCAGAATAAACTGGACCTCGGCCTGGAGGTCCTGTAAAGCAGCCGCAGCCGCACCCAACTGTTGGGTGTGGTCGTTGACCAACTCGATCTGGACCGCCAACGCTGTTCTGACCCTGTCTGTGTCGGCTGAGGTCGTCATGGTCGGGTCGTAATGTTAGGGTTTGAACCGACCTCAATCGCAAGGCACAGACAGGAAGTTCAGAGTTAGCCAAATACTAGGGCATATTTATTTACAGAGTCACAAAAGGGGTAAAGTAACAATTATGAAACAACAAGGGAGACTGCCATCGGCAGAGTTCTCTGCAGCTCTGCAGATCCTCCTGGTGATAGCGGTGGGGAATCGGTATTTGACGTTGTAGCGGCTCTGCAGATACTCCCAGCTTTAACTCGAGGTGGAAAACGGAGAGAGAGAGAGGTATCAATAACAGTCCAACGAAACACAGAGGCAGTGTGGTTCCCTCCTCCCTTAGCTGTGTCCAGAACCAATGAACAGTAACAATCCTCAGTGTTCTCCACAACACACAAGTTAGCTGAGTTTAGTGCAAACAGAAATGATATCTTCAGTGTCTCTTCAAAACACACACTTCAACTGAGTCCAGTGCAAGCAAAAATGATAATCTTCGGTGTTCGTCACACACACAGACAGAATAATCCAGAGGGGTTTGGTTCCAACTCACCCAAGCGCAAACGCGTAAAGCGGGTAAACGAGGCGCAGCTCCAAACGGGGAACAAGGTTCTCATCAGCGGATCTCCACAGAAAGTCCTGGAGGGAAAGAAGACGAGGCACAGCAACGGGGAAAAGCAGGCAAAAGCAGTTGTATTCCAAAACAACCCGACATCGATTGAAGGGAAGTCCCAGTATAAAAAGCCTCTGGGGCGCTAATCAAAAACTATGACAGGTGCGCGCTGGAATTGATACTTGCTCCAAAAGCGTGTGGCGGGGAATGCACCAATCAACACAGCACCTTAAAGGAGCGGAGCATGTGGCGGGGAATGCATCAATCAACACAGTACCTTAAAGGAGCGGAGCGTGTGGCGGGGAATGAACCAATCCTCACAGATTCTGAGGACTTTGAAACTCAAATTACTCAAAAAGTACACAGTAAAAAAGATTCATATAATTTGTACAAGTAGTCTAAGAAGTACTAAGTACAACCATGGCAGTTTCATAAACTGCTTATGGGAGAAATGGTTTTTATCCCACATCAAAGTTAGTCGAAAATGCTGAGTCTGAGGACTTTGAAACTGAAATTACTCAAAAAGTACACAGTAAAAAAAGATCATATAATTTGTACAAGTAGTCTAAGAAGTACTAAGTACAACCATGGCAGTTTCATAAACTGCTTATGGGAGAAATGGTTTTTATCCTGCATCAAAGTTAGTCGAAAATGCTGATTCTTAGGACTTTGAAACTGAAATTACTCAAAAAGTACACAGTAAAAATATTTCATATAATTTGTACAAGTAGTCTAAGAAGTACTAAGTACAACCGTGGCAGTTTCATAAACTGCTTATGGGAGAAATGGTTTTTATCCCACATCAAAGTTAGTCGAAAATGCTGATTCTGAGGACTTTGAAACTCAAATTACTCAAAAAGTACACAGTAAAAAAGATTCATATAATTTGTACAAGTAGTCTAAGAAGTACTAAGTACAACCATGGCAGTTTCATAAACTGCTTATGGGAGAAATGGTTTTTATCCCACATCAAATTTAGTCGAAAATGCTGATTCTGAGGACTTTGAAACTGAAATTACTCAAAAAGTACACAGTAAAAAAAGATCATATAATTTGTACAAGTAGTCTAAGAAGTACTAAGTACAACCGTGGCAGTTTCATAAACTGCTTATGGGAGAAATGGTTTTTATCCCACATCAAAGTTAGTCGAAAATGCTGATTCTGAGGACTTTGAAACTCAAATTACTCAAAAAGTACACAGTAAAAAAGATTCATATAATTCGTACAAGTAGTCTCAGAAGTACTAAGTACAACCATGGCAGTTCCATAAACTGCTTATCGGAGAAATGGTTTTTATCCCACATCAAAGTTTGTCGAAAATGCTGATTCTGAGGACTTTGAAACTGAAATTACTCAAAAAGTACACAGTAAAAGAAAATCATATAATTTGTACAAGTAGTCTAAGAAGTACTAAGTACAACCATGGCAGTTTCATAAACTACTTATGGGAGAAATGGTTTTTATCCCACATCAAAGTTAGTCGAAAATGCTGATTCTGAGGACTTTGAAACTGAAATTACTCAAAAAGTACAGAGTAAAAATATTTCATATAATTTGTACAAGTAGTCTAAGAAGTACTAAGTACAACCATGGCAGTTTCATAAACTGCTTATGGGATAAATGGTTTTTATCCCACATCAAATTTAGTCGAAAATGCTGATTCTGAGGACTTTGAAACTGAAATTACTCAAAAAGTACACAGTAAAAAAGATTCATATAATTTGTACAATTAGTCTAAGAAGTACTAAGTACAACCATAGCAGTTTCATAAACTGCTTATGGGAGAAATGGTTTTTATCCCACATCAAAGTTAGTCGAAAATGCTGATTCTTGAGGACTTTGAAACTCAAATTACTCAAAAGGTACACAGTAAAAAAAATTCATATAATTTGTACAAGTAGTCTAAGGCTACGTTTAGACGGAGAGAGTCTGAACAGAAACCGCAAAAGTCGTCTTACGGTTTCACTTTTAATTTTGCGTTTAGACGAGCGTTTTGGGGTGGAATTCTCCGTGCAGACGAGGCTGTAACAACTCGAGACAACGGAGCCCCGCTGTCACACGATTGGCGCATATGTCACATGACGTGCTGTGAAGACCCGCCCTACTCTGCCTCTGATTCGCAGACTGTGGGTGGGGAATGTGATTGGACCAAAGCAGAGTCACTCACAGACAGTGGGTCCAGTCACGCCGCGGGACAGATTCTTGTGTATTTAAAAGTACTGCCTTCAGGTGATCGCCATGGATAGAATCAGACATGCTTTATTTACGCTTCTAGGCTACTGGCGCATGCCTGTGATGTAAGCAGTACACGCGACGAGAGCCTTGACAACCCTTTCGTCATCGTTTTATGCGGTTTGACAGTTTAGATGAGAGCGCAAAGGTTTATCGTTTCTAGGAATTCCACCCTGGAAGGTGGTCTAATTTTTTTACGGTTTCACCCCGTAAAAACGCTGTTTCCGTATAAACGAAAGGCACATCCGAAAAAATATTTTTGCGGATTCACCTGCTAGCGTTTCCGTCTAAACGGGGCCTAAGAAGTACTAAGTACAACCGTGGCAGTTTCATAAACTGCTTATGGAAGAAATGGTTTTTATCCCACATCAAAGTTAGTCGAAAATGCTCATTGTTCTATAAAAAGGACTTTGAAACTCAAATTACTCAAAAAGTACACAGTAAAAGTAGTTCATATTATTTGTGCAAGTAGTCTTAAGAAGTATTAAATATAAACATGGCAGTGTCGTAAACTACTTATGAAATAATAGAAATTAACCACATGCCATCCTTTACTTTGAAATCCTCACCAGAAGTGTTCCTCTGTGGAATTGTCTGTAGCTTTAGTGGTCGAATATACTGCACGTCCTATTGATTCGATGTTCAATAATACTGCACATACGAAACGTCCTATTGATTAGACGAAACGTCCTATTGATTTGATGCGCATTCAATGTCATATTAAGTATTTCTGTAAGATCTACTTGTGAGACTGTATTCAAAAGTCACTTCGGTGCATTACAACAGCATCCCAGGGTTGTTTGAATGCATTACCGTAAACCTGGAACTAATCGCGCACTCGAAAAACAGGAGCGGCTGGTTTGACCACGCAAAAGTGAAAGACGGCTCACTTGACCGCAGTGTTAAACTGCGTCATGGCCGGAGGCGTGTACCGCTTCCGCAACGGATTCTATTTCCGGGGTTGCCCTGATTGGCCGTGACGGTCACGTGACACGCCGCGGCCACGCCCCGCGGCAGCAGACGCGGCAGCGAGAGAGGCCGCCGCTGTGTTGTACTTGAACGCGGACTAACTCTGTGTTGAAAACCAGCCTATTCTCTACCGTTAACCATGAGAGTTGTATACATTGCATAGTATATTGTATAGCGTATGGCAGTGTTGGGAAAGTTCACTTCTACATGAACTAGTTCAGTTCACAGTTAAATTTTTTTAAATGAACTAGTTCAGTTCATAGTTCATAATTCAAAATGTTGAACTAAAGTTCATGGTTTCAAAAATGAACTAATTTAGTTCTTTTTAGTTTTTTTTTTAATTTTTTTTTTATTATAGATAAATAGTGGGGCCCACACCTCCTGAAAGGAAGCGTTGTTGCCTCTATGCATTGCACAGTGTCTTTCATGGGGTAGCAGCACACCGAAGATCTCTCTATACCATATTTGTAAAAATGGAGGCTTATCCTTAATCCAGTTTATCAGAATGCATTTCCGGGCTGAAAGTAGAAGTTTATCAAATAGTTTGAATTGTAAACTATTTTAAATGCATACGACGACGTCTAGAGTCTGACTCTGACTGAGCGAGTGCTGCTGCTGCTGCAGCGCCTCTCGGCTTCTGCGCGCAGATTCTGCTGTAAGCCTGTTCCACTGCTTGTTGTGAGGAGGAGTCTGATGATGTAGCAGGGGGTGACAGGCACGTTGCCAGATCGGGTGGTTTTACGCATCATTTTTGTCCTGTTTACAGTGTGTTTTAACTGAGTTTTCGGCTGAAATGCATATGAAATATGGCACATCTTTGAACGCCGTTATAACAGAGTGCTGAGAATGAACGCACTTTTGAACTCCGTTACACAGGGCTGAGAATGAACGCGTTCTCAATTACGTTCATTTAGCGGATATACAGTACGTTCAGTTCAAGTTCGCCCAAAATACGAACGCGTTCATGAACGATCGTTCATTGAACGTGTTCAGGTACATCACTGGCGTATGGTGTATGGTAACTCAGTGGGGAAAGTGATTAAACAGCTCTGCACTCGGGAGATGTGGCGCGACAATGAGAAGCATTTTGGATAAAAGTATTCTGTACTTCTGTATGACAACAATGTATGCCTTTCAAATGTTAAATGATAAATGATTAAGCGTGGCGCGATGTGAAAGGCAGTGGGGCACAGCTCTGCACTCGGGAGATGTGGCGCGACAATGAGAAGCATTTTGGATAAAAGTATTCTGTACTTCTGTATGACAACAATGTATGCCTTTCAAATGTTAAATGATAAATGATTAAGCGTGGCACGATGTGAAAGGCAGTGGGGCACAGCTCTGCACTCGGGAGATGTGGCGCGACAATGAGAAGCATTTTGGATAAAAGTATTCTGTACTTCTGTATGACAACAATGTATGCCTTTCAAATGTTAAATGATAAATGATTAAGCGTGGCGCGATGTGAAAGGCAGTGGGGCAAGTGATTAAACAGCTCTGCACTCAGAAAAAAAATGTGGCGCGACAATTGCTGCTGCGGCGTTGAAGTGGGGAAGCGGCAGTGAAACACAGCAACCTCTGCGTTTTGCCGCGGGGCGTGGTCGCGGCGTGTCACGTGGCCGTCACAGCCAATCAGGGCAACCCCGGAAATAGAATCCGTTGCGGAAGCGGTACACGCTGCCCGGAGGATGTCACAAACGGAGCTGCGTGCGCAGCCGCGTGTGCGTAAGTGTCAGTTTCGAGTATATAAAGCCCTGAATATACTCAAGAGAGAGAATAGGGATGCGCATACTGTCACATTATGCAAAACACGCCCATTTTAGTTTGATTGATTGTAGCCACGCCCCCTTTTAAATTTGGAGCCCTCTGATTGGTCGAGATGTTTAAGGGGGCGGGGGTATGTCATACCTTATAAAGGCATACAGCAACGTTTGATTGATTGTAACCACGCCCCTTTTGAGATGATTTATGACCCCCTAAGTCCCGCCCCCTTCTCTGATTGGTCGAGGATTCAAGGAGGCGGGACATCCGGTTTCGAGGGGAGGGACATCCGGTTTAGGAGGGGGAGGGACATCTGGTTACGGAAGGGGAGGAGTTTTCAGAATTTTTTCAAAATAAAAGTTTTAATTTTTCTTTTTTCAAAAAAAAAGTTCTTCAAAATAAAAGATTCAAATGTTTTTTTTAAAATGTTCAGATTGTGTGTATTCCAAGGTTTTCAGAATAAACATTTCACAATATCTTCAGAAGGTATTTTGTGTGTGTGTATCTTCAGAATATAGTTTCACAACAATCTTAAGACTAAATGTGTGTGGTTTAAGTTACAGAATTAAGAATAAAATACATTTTGTGTATTCCAAAAGTCTTAAGAATAAATGTGTTTATTTTCAGAATGTGTGTATTCCAAGGTTTTCAGATTAAACATTTCACAATATCTTCAGAAGGTATTTAGTGTGTATGTGTATCTTCAGAATATAGTTTCACAACAATCTTAAGAATAAATGTGTGTGGTTTAAGTTACAGAATTAAGAATATGTGTATATCTTCAGAATAACTGTGTGTGTGTATGTGTGTGAGTGTGTTCAGACACTTGTGTCTGTTTAAGTATGTTTTCTTGCAAGTGGTTGCTCAATAGCCTCTCTGTCAAACTGAATATCTCTGTCAGTTTGCTGTTTCTTTAAGCAGAAAGAATTCTCCCCATGCTTTGTCTCCACTCTGTAGGCTGTCTCCTCTCTGTAGGGTGAAATGACATACAGAAACACTACAGTGGTTCTGACACTGACACGATTCTGAAGTGACAGCCCCCTTAGCTGTCATAGAAGACGGGAGAATGACGATAGCGAATAGGGAAGCCTAAAACGAGTGTATTCAGCTTCTGTCAAGTCTAATAGATTTATGACCCTCCGACTTCCCCTTTCTGGCAGTCTAAAACTGCCGTATGCAGCTTCTGTCACAGGGACCAGATTTATGACCCTCCGACTTCCCCTTTCTGGCAGTCTAAAACTAGTGTATGCAGCTTCTGTCACTGGGACCAGATTTATGACCCTCCGACTTCCCCTTTCTGGCAGCCTAAAACTAGTGTATTCAGCTTCTGTCAAGTCTAATAGATTTATGACCCTCCGACTTCCCCTTTCTGGCAGTTTGGTGTGTGTGGGTGTGTGTGTTTGCTCAAGGAAACTGCAGCTTCTCCTTTTGCAGAACACACTTATTCTGCAAGGTTGTCTAACCACTCAAGGTTAGTTCTCCTTTTTTTTTGCAGAACACGCGTTTCTGAAAAGTGACACTTATTCTGCAAGGTTGTGTAACCACTCCCAATTGTCATGCAAGAATGTAACTCTAATGTGCTACATAAGTAAAACAGACTATTTGCAAACAGCCTTGTTCTAAACAGTGTATCTACTATAGACAGTGGGTATTTATATCATTGTCATATGAAAACATATTGCAGGATATTTAGCAGAAACTATGGTAAATGTAAAGAACATCATATCACATAATCCTATTGAATTCTGAATTTTTTTGTTTATTGGTTGAGTGTCAAGGATACACATAAATTATAAACATCTAAAACCATGAAACTGACCGATACACTTAAAACAGACATGTCAACATAGTTTTTCTACCTGTTTACACAATGATGAGGTAAAAAACAATACAAAGATGTATTTTATACATTATAACCATGAAAATAATGCAATGTTATGTTCTACCGTGATTATAGTGTTCACAGATAGGAATGTATCCAGGACGGGGTCATTTATCAGTAACCCTAAACAGACTTGTGAAGTCAGAGATAGGAATGTATTATTCACATTCAATTATCCAAATGTACTCAGTTTGAGTCAAATTTACTCTGCAAAATGTATTGTGTAGCAAAAACAATTCATATTGTTTCAGTGATGGCCTGGTTGATAACTACATTGTCGACTTGTCTTATTTCTACCTGAAAGTTTTGCATCGTTCACACAATAAAATGCTATTTGTGTAAAAATATTGTCATATGAAAACATATTGCAGGATATTTAGCAGAAACTATGGTAAATGTAAAGAACATCATATCACATAATCCTATTGAATTCTGAATTTTTTTGTTTATTGGTTGAGTGTCAAGGATACACATAAATTATAAACATCTAAAACCATGAAACTGACCGATACACTTAAAACAGACATGTCAACATAGTTTTTCTACCTGTTTACACAATGATGAGGTAAAAACAATACAAAGATGTATGGGGCGTGAAGTTTAGGGGACAGGCATGCACACGGCCCTGTAGAGTTACAGCAGAAATCTGACATATTTTACAGGCATTGTTCAAATACATATGGTTTATATTTTTTGTAACATGTACATGTACAAGTATTGTATTGTAGAACCATATACTCATAGCATATTTTTAGTTCACACAATGGATGGGTTCACATGTTTTCACACATATTCTTTCTTAAAAAATTTCCCCATAAACATGCATTTGTCCTAATGCACTAACCTACACTGTAGCTGAGGGGTACAATTCCCTGACTGTATTGTTAGATATGATATTTAATACCACTACCTCATGTACTTTAACTTCTGGCCACCCATTACAAGATATAAGTATGATGAACACTTTCCCACCTGATGAAACGAACCAACACAAATGGACCAAATCGAATATTTAATACAGCAAAGGGTGTATACAACATTCACTTAATTACATTTATGATTTGAAATGTTGAGTATGCACTTTTATGGCAAATGAGTATTCGTAGGTAAATCAACATTGAATGTCCAATCTCTGGTTGCGCAGGGAGTAAGTATACAACCTGGAATATTTAGGAAACGATAGCGATAGTACTTAAATGATTATAGCTGGATACACTAAGGGGGGGGGGGTCCCGCTGGTTGTAAGACAGTAGGAGGGGGGGGTTAGAGAAGCCGCTGGCGGTATCCCATCTGGCCGACGGTGTCTTGGGAGAATCCAAAGTCTTAGACACAGTGCCCACAGAACCTCGGGCCGCAGACGAATACAGCTGGACCCTCTGTGGAACGGTATCTGCCGGTCCACAACGGAGAGACGTGGTGCGACCTCACGTGTAGAGCGCCGCCTCACCTGTAGTCCTCTCCGGGGGGTAATTCCAACACTCGACAGTGTTGGCCTTTATCCATGGAATAACCAAAGCACACAAAGCATAATCCAAGAGCCGTGGAAGGCTCGCCGTCGTCGGGTAGAGTAATCCAATATACAGGTCCAGTCGCTCTTGACCCGGAGCTCCTCGGATGCAATCACCACTAGGGGTCTGACCAGCCTGGATAAGCGTCCAGATAACGTCAGGAACGATGGGGGTACTGATAACTGTAGAACTCGAACCGAACGATGCACCATACATAAATAGACTATTATTAGCTTAATAGAATACGTCCAACTCGACGGTATGGTGCCAAACTATGACCATTCAACTATTAATCTACACGATATCTCAATGCCTATTCTGGGCCAAGTAGGCCCTACTACACCGCACGTGCTTCGTGGGGAGGCTTTTGCGTCTGTCACTCTGTTGGAGGGTAAAGAACTGGACTAAAAGAAAGTTCTACTTTACGAGCGCCATATATATATGCGCTATGAACAAATAGTACCACACGTATTTCGCCCGGCATATTACTGCGCGGAACCGGGGGTTGCCTCGACATGTTAGGCGGCACGATTGAACTTGGACCTAGGGGTATGGCAACCTGGCGCCAGGTTCTCGTCCAATGGTAGAATGAAACTATTATGGGCTGTTTAGTAGACTAAAGGGATATTCAGTGCATATTGTACAAGGAATATACAGGGGATATCAAACGATATACAAATACAATTAAATATATATATATAAATAAATATACATATTCGGTTTAATCTGATCCTTCACAACAGCCGCCCCCTAATTAGTCCCACCTAATTAGCTAAGCAGAGACAGATTAACCGCACTGTCTTCCACTCAAGGTCCGCTGTAAGGTCAGTCAACTCACAAAGTCATAGGGTCATGGTCATCATCGATAGTATCTGGGAGTCGGGGCAGTTCTATGAGCCTCGCCACGGGACGTGTGTAGGTGCGCCCTTGGACGAGTACTTCAGCTGCTCGGACCTTGCCATCGGCACCGGTGATCACTTTGCTTACGCGGCCAGCCGGCCACATAGCTCTGGGGAGTGACTGGTCAACTATCATGACGACTGTTCCTTCTGTCAAATTGTCTCTCTCTTTTACCCACTTCTGGCGGGTCTGTAGAGACGGTAGGTAGTGAAGTAGGAAGCTGCTCCAAAACTTGTCAGCTAGTACTTGGCTGTACCTCCACATTCTTCGGCCGTTCGCTTCTTCGGGCCTGTACATTGTCTGGGGTAGCGCGGGGTCCAGCCGCCCCATTAGGAGTGTGTTGGGGGTGACTGGGTCGACATCTGCTACATCACTGGAGACGTAACCGAGGGGCTTTGAGTTCAATACTCCCTCGATCTCCGTGAGGACTGTCATTAGGACTTCCTCTGCCACAGTCTGGGCTCCGAGTACGGCATACAGGGCTGTCTTTATAGAACGTACTTCTCGTTCCCAGGTTCCACCGAAGTGGGGTGCGTTCGGGGGATTAAACTGGAAGTCAATCTGGGCTGGAGCGAGGTGGGTCTTAAGTTCTGGGCCCATAGCTTGGAAGCTCTCTCTCAGCTCTCTTTCTCCGCCTTTGAAGTTGGTCCCGTGATCAGACAACAATGTAGACGGTTGTCCTTTCCGTGATATGAATCTCCGGAAGGCCATAAGGAATGAGTCTGTGCTCATGGTCGGAAGGAGCTCGATATGTATCGCTCTGGTGGTCATGCATTTGAATACAATACCCCACCGCTTCTCGGTACCTCTTCCTCTCTTTATATACAACGGGCCAAAACAGTCCATGCCTGTGGAGTGGAATGGCTTGTCGCCGATTCGGAGGCGACAGGGGGGTAGGTCAGCCATCCGTGGTATGCTGGGCTGCGCGCGCCACTTACGGCAGTCTAGACAGGTTCGCTGGAAGCGCCGTACTGCTTCTCTGCCTTGCAATATCCAATAACGACGTCTGATCTCCGCGAAGACTCTCTCTGCTCCTGCGTGGTGCACATCCTCGTCGTATTTCTTTATGATCAGCTCTGTGACCTTGTGTCGGCTGTTCAAGACGATCGGGTGCTTAATGTCATCTGGTAGATCGGGGGCTCTCCGCAGGCGACCACCCACTCTGATGAGATTATGTGCGTCACTCTCTGGTGCCAGGTGAATCAGTCTGCTGTCTGATGGGACGGGGTTTCCTCCCTGTAGACAGTCTAGCTCATCGGGGAACGAGTCTCTCTGGGCTCGTTGTAGTAGAAGAAGTTCTGCTTCTTCGTAGTCAGCTGCTGACATGTCAGTGGTGGACTGAATCTCTGGGTGGTGCCGCAGGAATGTCCTTTGTTGCGCACTCTCTAGGGTAATGCAGTCATCTATGTTCGGGTCTGTGGAGGCGACAGTGCTCAGTCCACAGAACATAGGCTTCTTGTTCTCAGCCTCCTCGCTACTTGCTTCCCTCGGGGTGGGCGTAGGCCAATCTCCTTCCGGGAGCTGGAGGAATGCTGGTCCGTCACTGTAGATGTTGCGACGGGTTAGGTCATCCAGGGACATTCCCCGGGTGATGACGTCAGCTGGGTTGTGTTTGGTATCCACATACCTCCAGCTTGCTTCTTCTGTTAGTTCCTGAATCTCGGTGACTCTGACTCCCACGAAGACTTTGTATCTGCATGAATCAGACTTAATCCATGTGAGTACTGTCGTGGAATCTGACCACAAGATTGTTCTATGCACCGGAATGGTGAGTTCACGTTGGATTAACGTGGCTAGATGCGCTCCTACGAGGGCTGCGCAGAGCTCTAGACGTGGGATAGATTGTTGCTTACGTGGGGCTATCCTTGAGCGGGCCAGTATGAAAGCAGTGTGTATCTCTCCTCCCATCTCTTGGGCACGCAAATAAGCAACCGATCCGTAGGCTACTTCGGAGGCATCGCTGAAGACGTGTAGCTCAATCTCGCATGTCTCTGGCCTCACTGTGGATGGGAAGTAGCTGCGGCGTATATTGACACCTGGGAGTGAGCGGAGTTCCGTCTCCCACTCTCTCCATGTTGAGGCAAGGTGTGCGGGTATTGGGTCGTCCCAGCCCTGGTCCTTGTCCCATAGTGCTCGTACAATCATCTTTGCCCTGGTGGTGTAAGGTAGAATACATCCCAGCGGGTCATATTGTCTGGCGAGTGTTCTGTACACACTCCGTCTGGTGGTCGGTATCGCCGCCGACCTTCCTTGCTCTGGGGCCAAGGGTTTGTGTCTATAGTGGAGCGAGTCTGTTTTGAAGCGCCAGACTAATCCTAGTGTCATTTCTTGGGCTTCTCCTGGGATTGTCGCCATCCAGGTCTCGCTGCTGGCAGCCTTGTCTGCGGAGGAGAGGCTGCGCAATACGTGCGGGTCACTGCTGGCCCACTGCCTGAGATCAAAGCCTCCTTTGATTAGGGAGGCGCGTAACTTGATTAGGAGAGCCTCGGCTTCTTCTTGAGTCGAGACGCTTTGTAGACAGTTGTCTACGTAGAAACTGTTCTTCACACTGTGTTGGACCTCTTCATCTGCTGCTGGGTCCTCTGTGACGTGTTTCTGTAGTGCAAATGTAGCACAGCACGGGCTGCATGTGGTTCCGAAAGGGAGTACTTCCCACTGGTAGATGGATGGGTTCTCATCTCCGATCTTCTCTCTCCATAGGAACCGTAGCAGAGGCTTGTCCTCCTCTACTAGTCTCACTTGCAAGAACATCCCTTTGATATCCCCGCTTATAGCCACCTTGTCCTGGCGGAAGCGCAGTAGCACGCCTAGTAGGGAGGGGCCGAGTGTGGGGCCGGGCAAGAGCTCTTTATTCAGATTTTGGGATCCGATCTGGTAGCTGCAGTTAAACACAATGCGATCCTTGCCATTGTGATGGACCTTGTGATGCGGCACGTACCATGATTCGGTCGTCTGATCGGCCTCTTTAATGTCAATCTTTGTTACGTGTCCCGCTGTGATTAGCTTCTCAATCTCAGCTCGGTACACACTCTGTTGAGCGGGGTCTTTGGCTAGGCGCCGCTCTGTGTTCAGTAGATAGCGCTCCGTGGCGTCTTTCTTTGCGTGAAAGGGGGGCATTCCCTCTCGCCTCAGGAGTGGAGTTGCGTATCTCATCACTCCGCCGACTGTGACTCTCTTTGTCCCCTGCTCGAGTAGGTGGATGGCGTAAATGTCTTCTTTAGAGCGAATGTCTTTCTTTTCGTTCTTAAAGGGCATTGTCTCTAGGGTCCATAGCCTCTCGACATGCTGCAGGAGAGTGGTGTCTTCTTCTGTCGTTCTGGAGTGGAAGCAGCTAGTGGCTGCGGTTCGGTTGAGAGATTTAGCGAGGGGGCCTTGCAATGTCCATCCTAAGCGGGTCTCGACTGCTGCAGGACAGCCTCGGGGACCTGTATGGACCCGGTCAATCGGGACTATAAGTTCTGCATGGTCGGAGCCTATCAACAGGGTCGGGGTAGCGCCGTCTATGAGCGGGATAGGTAATTGGCGCAGGTGCACATATTTATCCATCAACTTGGTGACAGGGTAGGTGTACTGCGAGAGTCCTATTTCTTGGCTGGTGAAAGCATTTGTGATCTTGTACCGTCGCTCTGGCTGCCCGTTGGCTGCGATAGTGAAGGAGACATTCTCGCCCTTTATCGTCTTTAAATCTCTTCTTATTGTCCGAATCGTCATTTCGTTCTTGCTCCCCCGCAGTCCCAGCTGAGTCGCAGCGGAGGCGAGCAGAAGGGTCTTCTCTGACCCGTCATCAAGGACGGCGTAAGTGTCCATGACTTTATCCTGGTAGCTCAATGTCACACGGACTACTTTTAAGAGCACTTGAGCTCCGTTGCTGCTGGCGGGGTCAATGTACATGACACTTGCCTTGGTGCCGCTCCGTGGTGTAGGTATAGGCCGTCTTCCGTTACTATCGTGTAGTATATCTAGATGGGCTCCATCGCACCGGCTGCACCTTTTCTTTAGGCGGCATTCGGCTGCCATGTGGGGCCGCGCACATCGATAACAGCGCCGGTTGGACTTTATCCATTGGCTCACTTGTTCTGCATTCATCTTTGTGAATGAGTCACATTGTGACAGCCAGTGTTCTTTCTCACAGTAGGGACACGCTATCTTCCACTTCTCCTTTCTCGAGGGGGTGCTGTGACTCTTACTGCTCGGTACTGACTCTGATTGGTGCATGACAGTCACCGATCTTCTTCCATCACTTATTCTCCTGGGTCCCTCTCTGGAGCTTGGCGTGCTCCGCCCGAAGGTGTCCAGTCGTAAGCTGCTGACCTCTCTCGCCAAGAAGTCGGCCAGATCAAGGAGGGATGGCTCGGGGCCGTCGGGATCTCGGTAGTCCCTCTGCCGCCGAAAGCGTTCCTGTCTTGCGGGTGGCAGCTTCTCCAAAATCCTCTCAACGTTAGAGTTGGCGTACAGCTCATGCCTGCCCTTCTCCCGTTGAGCTCCCAGCATCCCCACCAGGGACTGCACTTTGATTGACAGGTCGTCTAGTGAGCGATTGTCTGTGGCTGGGGGTAGGCGGTCAATATGCCTTATCTCCTGGATTACGTAATCCCATATACGTCCATATCTTTGATCCAGCGCTGCAAGGGCCGCTGTGTATGGGGTCGAGGAGGTAGCATAGGCTAGCGCTATATTGTGCGCTCGCGGTACTTTCAGGTGCTTCAATAATATTGCATACTTGTGGCGTTCATCAGCGACATCCACCATCATTGTCTCTAAGCACATCCGGAGCTCCGTGTACTGTGCTCGACTCTCATAGGCGAAGTCTGGGAATGACGGCGTGGCGTTGTATGACGCTGTGGATGGCTGATACATCGGCGAGCGTTGGGGGAGAGACCTCCTGGGCGAGTCCCCTCTTGCGCCTCGCTGTGGGCTGGTACTGGCAGGGTACCATGGCCCGCTGGTCCAGGTACTGTTCCTCGGGGCTGGTCGTGCGTCGTGCTCACCCGTAAATAGAGTTGGGGGTCTGTAGCGCAGCGCCGCGGGGGTATAGCCTGGACTGTATGGGACCTCCTGGTCCGGTGGAGTACTGTGCTGTCGTCGGGCTTGGTTCTCCTCTTCTCCCTCTTCTTCTTCTATCAAATCTTCCAGATCTTGTAATCGTTTATTTAGCTTCTCCGCAGTGTAGGCCGCTCCTTCCTTGTAGCTGGGTCTCGCTTGGACCGGTATGGGAAGGGGGTCTGCGGGGGGTCTAGACTCGGTCTGTTGGTCAAGTTCAGGGTCGCTTGCTCGTTGCGGTGACGCTGCTCTTGACTGCTGTCTCGACGAGTTCCTTGAGCCCCTGGCGGAGGGAGAGGGAGTTGTCCTTTTGATCAGCTGCTCTATTAGTTGCGCTTGTAGTCTGTCGCGCTCTGCGTCTCTTTGGGCACCGGCAGCGGTGCGCTGGGCGTCGGCGGCGGCGCGCTCTGTTTCTCTTTGGGCACCGGCAGCGGCGCGCTGGGCGTCGGCCCGGTCTCTTGCCATATTCTCTTCCATCTGGAAGCGTCTCATCTCCAGACTTGTGCGCTGTTCTTCGCTCCGTTGCTGTGCTTGGAGGTGTTCGCGCTCGCTGGTCGCCTGGGCTTGGAGACGTTCGCGCTCGCTAAGCGTCTGTGCTTGGAGCCGATCGCGTTCGGTAGAGGCTGTCAGGCTGACGAGGAATGCCTGTTGTAGTATGCTCTCCGCTTCGCTGGGGGAAGGCGGTAGTGGAGGTGAGCCACTCCTGCGTGAACCGCTCCTGGGGATACTCGTTGGGGAGTCCTGGAGCTCTAGTTCCTCGGCGCTCTCCTCTTCTTCTTCCGTGCAGAGTTCTCTCTCTGTAGGGTTGTCTTCCTCCCGGGGCGTGTCGGGGACTACTTCTTTAGTAGTGGCGGGGGGTAAAGGCATGTCAATTCCCTCCTGGTCCCCACCGTGGGCTTGGTCAGTTACATTAGGACCTACTAGGGCCTCTGTGGTCGGGGAAACCTGGTTGTTAAGGTCAGACATAATTTTACTTTCTACTTTTACCACGTTTACCGTTTGTCGAAGGCTAGGTAGTTGACTGACAGTGTAAGCCTCTAAGTACTGAGGTGTCTGTCGTCTGCGCCGTGGGCGTTCTAGGTTAGGAGGATCGTTTCGTGGAGTGTTCATCATAGGCCATTTCGATATTAATAACACTATATTAATATTACACTAGTTACCATCCGGCTCGAAGGACCAATTGTAGCTGAGGGGTACAATTCCCTGACTGTATTGTTAGATATGATATTTAATACCACTACCTCATGTACTTTAACTTCTGGCCACCCAGTACAAGATATAAGTATGATGAACACTTTCCCACCTGATGAAACGAACCAACACAAATGGACCAAATCGAATATTTAATACAGCAAAGGGTGTATACAACATTCACTTAAGTACATTTATGATTTGAAATGTTGAGTATGCACTTTTATGGCAAATGAGTATTCGTAGGTAAATCAACATTGAATGTCCAATCTCTGGTTGCGCAGGGAGTAAGTATACAACCTGGAATATTTAGGAAACGATAGCGATAGTACTTAAATGATTATAGCTGGATACACTAAGGGGGGGGGGGTCCCGCTGGTTGTAAGACAGTAGGAGGGGGGGGGTTAGAGAAGCCGCTGGCGGTATCCCATCTGGCCGACGGTGTCTTGGGAGAATCCAAAGTCTTAGACACAGTGCCCACAGAACCTCGGGCCGCAGACGAATACAGCTGGACCCTCTGTGGAACGGTATCTGCCGGTCCACAACGGAGAGACGTGGTGCGACCTCACGTGTAGAGCGCCGCCTCACCTGTAGTCCTCTCCGGGGGGTAATTCCAACACTCGACAGTGTTGGCCTTTATCCATGGAATAACCAAAGCACACAAAGCATAATCCAAGAGCCGCGGAAGGCTCGCTGTCGTCGGGTAGAGTAATCCAATATACAGGTCCAGTCGCTCTTGACCCGGAGCTCCTCGGATGCAATCACCACTAGGGGTCTGACCAGCCTGGATAAGCGTCCAGATAACGTCAGGAACGATGGGGGTACTGATAACTGTAGAACTCGAACCGAACGATGCACCATACATAAATAGACTATTATTAGCTTAATAGAATACGTCCAACTCGACGGTATGGTGCCAAACTATGACCATTCAACTATTAATCTACACGATATCTCAATGCCTATTCTGGGCCAAGTAGGCCCTACTACACCGCACGTGCTTCGTGGGGAGGCTTTTGCGTCTGTCACTCTGTTGGAGGGTAAAGAACTGGACTAAAAGAAAGTTCTACTTTACGAGCGCCATATATATATGCGCTATGAACAAATAGTACCACACGTATTTCGCCCGGCATATTACTGCGCGGAACCGGGGGTTGCCTCGACATGTTAGGCGGCACGATTGAACTTGGACCTAGGGGTATGGCAACCTGGCGCCAGGTTCTCGTCCAATGGTAGAATGAAACTATTATGGGCTGTTTAGTAGAAACGGGGATATTCAATGCATATTGTACAAGGAATATACAGGGGATATCAAACGATATACAAATACAATTAAATATATATATATAAATAAATATACATATTCGGTTTAATCTGATCCTTCACAACATACACTATAACATGCAACACTTTGATGAATATTGTTACACAGGTGACAGAGTTGTATTCCCCCTGAACACCTGTCGTACAGAACTTGTAAGTAGTTTTGGATAAAAACGTCAGCTAAATGACTAAATGTAAATGTAAATGTTGTAATATCAACTATTTGACAGTTTGGGACACGGTGGTTCGTAAAACTAAGACTAAAACTAAAATTAAGAGGTAACAGATCAGAGAAAGACTTTTGTCTTGTTTACATCAGAGTCACCCATTTTCAATACATCAGGGCATACATGACATACAGATAGACATTAATGTTACATCCAGACATTTAGGACATACCAGATTACAAATACAGCACTGTTTGTGATAACTTGTAAGGGTCTGTCTGTCCAAGCTGTTCTAACTGTTTCAATAGGGTATTTCATCCATCTTTAATTAAGACTTATTTTTGGATATAGATCACCTCAAGGCCTGAATGTCCATACACTGTATCAATGCTAAGCCTACATTTTTAGGTCAAATACCCTTTTTAGCATGGTTCAGACCTCACCAACACATCTACCCCAGTGTATTACAAAATCTTTGTATCTAATGTAGACAATATACAATTATATAATTGTCACCTGAAAACATATTGCAGAAACTATGGTAAATGTACTTTGGTGCATGTAAAAACTTCATACAACTTCATACAGAAGTACAGAATACTTTTATACAAAATGCTTCTATCTGCTACGCTTTCTGTTATTTTATGAAATAAAATAGTATACCATGTAAAATAGAAGTAAAAATAGAGGTCACAGTGTTCAGTATAGACATATGTACAATGTTCGATGCAGAATAGAAGTAACAGAGTTACCATACAATATACTATGCAATGTACTAATATACAATACTATATAGTGCAAAGCAGAAATGGGATGAGGTACAATTTAGGTACAATTTACAGTAAGGTCTACAAAGGTATGGGGTGCATTGCAAATCCAATACCAATAAATATAACGTGTCTTTAGGTGTTCTAAAATGTGGAGAATGGGTGCTGCAATGTGTTGTTTGTTTAAAGTGAATGTATGCGTTTGGATGTGTGTGTTGTGAGTAGGGTTGGGTATCGTTTGGATTTGACCGATTCCGATTCCGATTCCGATTCTCCTTATCGATTCCTGTTCTAAACTATTCTCGATTCCGATTCTTTGAGGTGCAGGTCAAAACAGGTCACAGCTTATTTCGCAGGAGAACATTTATTTGAAAAATCCTTTTTTTCCATATTATTCACATAATATATATTGTAAAATATATATATATTTTACATACACTGTAAACTGAAAAGGCACACGTGTACATGAAACTCTTATAACATTGCAAGTTGGCAGCAGTCTAAAAACAAAGAGCTGCAGCCCAGGTGGGTGTTGAGATATGAAACAAAATAAAACAGTCATGTGACAAATTAAATAAAGAGCAGGGAGGCGTCTCCGGCCTTGGCATGTGCCAGCTTGGTTTGCCTCTTGTCATAGTCCACCATACAGTATGTGTGTATGTGTATTTGTGTGTTTGTATGTGTGTGCTCCCCTCTCTCCCCCTGCTCCCCTGCTGCTTCAATTCCTACGATGAATTGAAAATGGGGGACCCTGATGTAAACAAGACGAAAGTCTTTCTCTGGTCTGCATCCCCTTAACAATTGTATGTATTGAGCTGTACTGTACTGTACCCATTGTGCAATCTGTTAATAAAGTTTTCAATCAATTCAATCAATCAATCAATCAATCAATCAATCAATCAATCCCCTCTCCCCCTGCTCCCGTCTCTCCCCCTGCTCCAGTCTCTCAAACTTCAATAACTGTAACTGTAAAATGCATTTTTATATATGTATGGCTGTTCTCACTTCTCAGCCTCACTAAGACTTGCTAGTCAGTGACAGACAGTGATAAGACAACGTGAATGTATCTATATTTACATTAAGGAGAGGGAGGGATAGAGAGATAAATATAGAGAGAGGGAGGGAGGGAGCGAGAGAGAGAGAGAGAGAGAGAGAGAGAGAGAGACATAACGATTAACGTGCCAAAGACAAATCTGTCAATACAGTTAAACCTGAACTGTTACTGTAACGTTAGGTCAGGGGTAGATAACTATTAGTAGCTACCCTACCATGCTAAGTTAGTTAGCTTAACGTTATTCTTATTGCTTACTGAAATCTGGGCGATTCAACATCTGAAAAGGGATGCAGCCTTTTCACCACATAAGCAGTTACTCTCTGTGGCACTCTGCAACTCGCTCCTTCGACAGCTTTCCCCTTGCTGCCAAAGTGAATGGGGTGTCGCGTTGCGGTTGAAGAAACTACCCAGCTGGCTGCGGTCGCTGGCTGGTAGCAGCAGCAGCCGGTCCAGGCTGGCTGACGTTAGAATGAGCATCACGCTGCGAGCGTTCAACAACTATGAACAGATTTGACACCGTTTTAGCAATTGGTAGTCTATAACTTTAGCTAGTTTGCTGTATGTTAAGATTAATAAAGCAACCATCATTTCCATGTACCTGATTCCGTTTGCAACGAGGAATTGCTGGCTGCAGGTTGACTGTCGCGACGGGAGCAGGAGAGCGAAGCAACGAGTTAAACACAATGCACTCGTTAATTACTATACCATGCCCGCGAAGATGTTTAGCCATGTTTGTCGTGCATCCTCCTTTGTTGGAAATACGTTTGTCACAGGTGTTGCACTGTGCCAACCCGTCCTTTATTAACGTGAAATGAAGCCAAGCTTTCGAACGGCGTTTCCTCTGTTCCATGTTTTGTTTTGCGACTACTCCAAGAGGATGTTCTTCTTCATTGGTGTTTTTTTTTATTAGCGGAGCATGAGCGGAGCACGGGAGGAGTAATTACACTATGATTACAACCCCCAGAAAACAAACTAGTGCGGGCATTTAGGATGGAATCGGAAAAAATATTTGAAATGCAAACATGTTACTTCCGGTTCCAGAACCGGAAGTTAGGAACCGGTTCTTTTTAGAACCGGTTCTCGGTGCCCAACCCTAGTTGTGAGTGCATTTGATGTTTGTTGTATAGTGTTATTGCTCGTTACGTGGTAACACATAATCCTATTGAATTCTGAATTCTTTGTTTATAGGCTGAGGATCAATGATACACTTGAAATAGACATCTAAAATCATGAAACAGGTCGATTTTTAGTAGATTGAATCATTAGACTCCTTGGGAGGATAATGCTATTTTCTCAGGGGGTTGACATATATCACCCCTTGACACCTCACTCCTTTGTAAGACAAACAGCTTTGGTGCTGTAATAACAGTGATTAGGCTCGTTTGCCTGTCTTTCATTTTTTATTAATCTGCTTTTTTGTGTATTTTTAGGTGTTTGGTTATGTTTTATCTGTCATTTTGACCAGGTCTAGCTAAAAGAGGGGTCTATGATCTCAATTGACTACCTGGTAAACAACTTTCGTGAAATAATTGGAACTATATTGTGGTACACAAGAGTAAAACAGACTATTTGCAAACAGCATTGTTCTAAACAATGCAAGGCATACATCTTTGTATCTACTAGACAGTTTGTATTTATATCTTTGTTATATGAAAAACATGTACTTTGGTAAAAACATGATATCACATAATCCTATTGAATTCTGAATTTGTTGTTTATTGGTTGAGTGTCAATGATACACATAAATTATAAACATCTAAAACCATGAAACTGCCCGATACACTTAAAAACAGACATGTCAACATAGTTTTTTTTACCTGTTTGCATAATGATAAGGTAAAAACAATACAAATGTATTTTTACAAGTTTTAGTACGATCAAGCCCCAAAGGTATTTTCTTTAACCAGGGCCCTGTTTCATGTACGTGGTTCAACTAAGTCGATCAAGATGTCCATTATCCAGCTTCAGTTAACCCGATGTTCGAAGCCGGGATTTTCCTGTTTCACAAAGGTGGATTCAGTCTCGTTAACTCAAGCCAGACTTGCGAGTCAGGCTAAATGCGCGCGGCCGTTTTAGGTGAAAAGCCAGCACGTATCGATGGCAGAGATCCTGATTCTCAACGGCATTGATTGATTAATTGATTTAAGACTTTATTGACAGATTGCAATACGGCTCAATCGCCTCGCCGACAAGTTAAATGCGTTATCTATAGGCTAATTCTAAGTCCCTCATTACCTCAATCAATCAGATTATATTTCTTTAAACTTGCCTGCTGGATTGAATAATCAAATGAGATCTTGCTAGCGAAAATTATTAGTTAACTGTTATACAGAATTACGATACGGCTCTCTTACCCATTGATTGATGTATAGTCAATCTTTTACTTATCTTCTCTGTGGTGTAACGGGTTCTTCTTTTGACTTTCACACGGACGACCGGGGTTCAAGACCCTAGTCTTTTCCTTCTTTTTGCAATATAGGAATAATTCAATTTGGTGCACGTTGAGAGCTATATAAAGAATGACATCCTCAATGCATGTAGATTTATAATATTTTAACTTAAAACCAGGCTACTTTGGCGTATAATCATTAATATTATATTCAAAAAAATCATATTGGAAACACCGGGATTTGAACCCCAGTCGCTGGATTGGCAGGCTTGAGCACTACCGCTGGGCCACTGGGCCAGATGGGATAAATTCATTGTTTATACATTAATGAACGAGAGACCCGTGTTTAGAATATCCTTTGTTTTGAATGAAGTTTATCTCTTTATCCTCATTCATTAATGTGACGTCAACGGCTCATTCAATTTCTCAAATCCGTCAAACAGCGCATCTCATCAGACATCTTAATCCCAGTTACAATTAAAATAACCACATCATGTGTACATCGCACGAGCGAGCGCCACCGTCGCCACGGTATATATAACGTGCATTATTTAGGACAAAGTGAATTTAATATCAGCATTTTGGGTCTATTTTACATTTCAAAAGCCCCCTCTGGAAGAATGGAGCACAAAAACGTAATTCAGAATGGTATAATGCAGATCGTAGACTGTGGGAATAGTTTCAGGAAACGGGCTGTCACTTCTTTGCTGGGGCGTGGCGATAGTTCAGGCTAACTTGAACTTGAACTCTGCTTTCGACCAGGCTCAAACTTTTGGATATGTTGTCATGGTGATTTGGAAAATCCAGGTACATGAAACCGGAAAGTCCGGCTAACCCAGTTATCCAGCTAAAGTTATCCGGCTAACTCAGTTATCCAGGTACAAGAAACAGGGCCTGATCTAAGGTAAACAAATAGCACATTTATGAATTACTTAGCTGAACAGTGTTTAGTTTTTTAGCCCCCCTGAGTTTTATGCTCTCAATATTTCGATATACATTAAATCCTACACACGATAGGAAATATTCAAACAGCTCAAAGATGATAATTCTAAGGCAAATACATTTTAACTCACTCACCATAGTTAGTGTATAGTTTGGCTAACATGTATGAAAGTTGTTGATACAATATTATAATTCATAATAATTATGCAGAAAAAAGCTAAATACAGAGTATTACCGGCAAGGTTGTTTGATCTTTGTCCCGATGATTGAAGGAAATTCACTTTAAGAACCATTTAGCATGAAACATCTTAAAACAAAGATGTATTTTTATTCATTATAACCATGAAAATAATACAATGTTAGGTTTTACCGTGATTATAGTGTTCACAGATAGGAATGTATCCAGGATACATTCAGTAACATCAGTAACCCTGAACAGACTTGTGAAGTCAGAGATAGGAATGTATTATTCACATTCAATTATCCAAATGTACACAGTTTGTGTGAAATTTACTCTGCGAAATGTAAGGTGTAGCAAAAACAATTCATATTGTTTCAGTGATGGCCTGGTCGATAGGTCTATTGTCGACTTGTCTTATTTCTACATGAAAGATGTGCTTCGTTCACGCAATAAATATGCTGTTTGTGTAAAAATAATGTATAATATCTGGACTGATTCACTGTATAGTGAATCCAGGGGTATAGTGGATCGATTATATTTTGTATGAAACACCTTAAGACAATGAGGCATTTCATTTATAATATCAAAACACGTCTTATGTTCTATAAGATGTTCTTATGTATCTACAAGTCTTATATAGAATGATGTAAAAAGAGTTCTAGTAATATATTTCACTTTAAAAACGTGTACAGAAAGATAAATATTGCTATGGGAATTACACCTTTTTCTATACATAGCAAATGTTATGGTATGTTTTATTGTAACTGTTTGACTGTTTGGTTGTTTTTAGTGCAAGACTGTCAGCAACATTTAAGAAGGGTCTAGGGTAGGGATGCTCGATATTGGCTTTTTTACCGATACCGATACCGATATTGTCCAACTCTTAATTTCTGATACCGATATCAACCGATATCAACCGATACCGATATATGCAGGGTTTCCCCCCCCCCAAAAAACTGAATAATTCCAGGTAACTAATAATTTCACTGGATATATATATAACAAATATTGTTATTGTTTTTTTCTTTTTTTAAACCGATACCGATATTTTCCGATATCACATTTTACTGCCGATATCGGCCGATAATATCGGTCGGCCGATAATATCGGACATCCCTAGTCTAGGGTTATCTCCTCAACACTAGGTCTGAGATGCATTTAAGTCCTATTGATAGGTTTTTCCATACCTTTGCAAGGATATGTATGACTGTGCTGCATTCATTTATTTTAAATTTGGTGGACTTTATGGTATTTATAGCTTATTCATGATTTAATGTGATACTTATTGAATTGTTTAAAGAAGATGTGTTTAACCAGAGGGGTCATTAATGTATGTATTGTAGGACCTTACAAATAAATCTGATTTGATCATGATCCCAACAAATGGTAAAATGTTTTCAAGCATTTTTTCAAAAAGCCTTAAGCGCAGGCTATTAACATTCCCGTTTACCCATCGATGTACAATTGTCCTGACAGCTCCGCGGCGGTCACTAAGGCTTTAAGAGTAGCTACTTTGATTGGGAAGTGGAGGGTTTTTCTTCTAGTAGGACACAGTCTCTTAACCATACCCCGGGTTGGGGATGGCAGTGATGATGCTTTGTTGGTTACATCAGCGATAGGTATTTCTTCGGGGTCAGGGTGGAATACATCAGATTCTGATGTAGGAGAACCCATGTACCAGGGGCTATTAGGAGGGACATCCATATGCCTGACGGGGTTTGGCGGTGATGAATCTGGCGATGAAGTCTCCCAATTCATTGAAAGAGGGCTGTAACTAGTCCTAGGGGTGTCTAGGAGGAGGCTTAGCAATGAAGGAGTTTTAGTTGAACCATACATAGTTACGGGTAATGTCTCAACATCGTCAGGCATGTATAGTGGAGACAGGCTATCTAGTGTATCCAATGCATGCTTAGAAGGATCTTTCCCGTGTCTCACATAGTAAGCAAAGTTTGGTTGCTGTGAAGGAGGGTCCATGAAACTATAACCATACAGGGGTACGGGTAATGTCTCAACTTCCTCGTCTGGATCGTATAGTGGAGACAGGCTATCTAGTGTATCCAATGCAGAGTTAGCAGGATCAGCCTCATGTGTCACATACAAAGCCATGATTGCTATCTAAAAGTACAAAATGCACTGTAAGTCTTTTTAAAGGAGGATTTAGGGTTGACACGCCCCATCCTCCACCCCCTCGCTGGGGTCAATCGTACTCCAGGTCCCCTGATTCGTCGGCTGGATGGAGCCTTCTCGCCTCTAACACCTCTTGAAGGACCTCCCCGCATGTCTGGAGACATTGCAGCCACTTGGTTACCGGAAGTGAGAAGATGAAATGCTCAAGAGTTGATGTAACCAACAAAGCATCATCACTGCCATCCCCAACCCGGGGTATGGTTAAGAGACTGTGTCCTACTAGAAGAAAAACCCTCCACTTCCCAATCAAAGTAGCTACTCTTAAAGCCTTAGTGACCGCCGCAGAGCTGTCAGGACAATTGTACATCGATGGGTAAACGGGAATGTCAATAGCCTGCGCTTAAGGCTTTTTGAAAATATGTTGAAGCTGGTGAGAGAGCAAGGCTTGCTAAATAATTGGAAATATATGATAGAGACACTCTCAGAGGATGAAAGTCTTCTATCTGAAAACGGCTTAGTTACTATTTTAGATCATATGAATGGTCATTTTAACAGAGCACACCTGTTATGTTTATACACTGTAATAGTGGATGTTACGGCTTTTAAACTGACAAATCATAAGTGTTTAGAAACTTTAGATATTAATCACATTATTGATGTTATGCACGCTTATATTATTGATAAAAAAGGTTACAGCATGATCCGCAATATTCTTTAATAAATATTTTATAATATAACCAACTGCGTTTCTTTCTACCTCTAAAGTGTAATAATTGTTTTGAATGATTTTAACTTCAGCTCTGTGAATTGAAACCCTTTAAGACCTCGAAATGTCAACACTGTCTGTTAAATGTAATGCTTGAAAACATTTTACCATTTGTTGGGATCATGATCAAATCAGATTTATTTGTAAGGTCCTACAATACATACATTAATGACCCCTCTGGTTAAACACATCTTCTTTAAACAATTCAATAAGTATCACATTAAATCATGAATAAGCTATAAATACCATAAAGTCCACCAAATTTAAAATAAATTAATGCAGCACAGTCATACATATCCTTGCAAAGGTATGGAAAAACCTATCAATAGGACTTAAATGCATCTCAGACCTAGTGTTGAGGAGATAACCCTAGACCCTTCTTAAATGTTGCTGACAGTCTTGCACTAAAAACAACCAAACAGTCAAACAGTTACAATAAAACAACTAAAGGTGGTACACAGAGTACACTACAGCAAAGCAAGACTAGCTGAAATCTACCCAGACTCCAATCCCAATTGTGACCGCTGTAATAGCCCACAAGCTGATCTCTCTCACATGTTTTGGTCCTGCCCGGGTCTTAGACCATTATGGTCCTCGATATTTAATGTGCTCTCGATAGTACTAGATACCACAACACAGCCCTGTCCACTGTTGGCCATTTTCGGCGTACCAGCTGAACCTCTCCCTATTAAGCCAAACGATACTGACATGTTGGCTTTTGCCACACTCTTGGCCAGACGGAGAATACTCCTAGCCTGGAAACTGTCTACACCTCCCCCCTTCTCCGCCTGGCTAAAAGATATGGTATCGTTTCTAAAACTAGAGAAGATTAAGTATGCACTTAGAGGAGTTAACGAAAAATTCTTTAAAAAGTGGCAGCCGTTCATTTCCTACTTTAACAGCCTATCTGTTCTCCCTCCTGACTGAGTGTCTTCCTTCTTTGAGTGATCCTCCCATCTAACCAGGCCCAACAGTACTATGTAATACCACCAGATAACTATGTAGATACTCTATAATTGATTAATGTACCATATCTGACTCAGACTATTTTCCTTTTGTTTACTATTTTTATTTTTTTTATATTATATTATTTTTTTTTATTTTTTTTTGTTATTATTTTTGTATTTTGTATTTAATTTAATTTAATTGTATCATTGTAAGTAGCAATTGTTATTACTGTCTGTAATCTAACCTTTTCTCTGGTTGTATGTTATGTACGTAACCCTACCTGTTGATCCGTGGGGTGGGTTTGGGGGTGGGTTTGGGGGTGGGATGGGTGGGGTAGATTATACAAAAAAAGGGGGAAAAAAAGGGTGAATGAATAATTCTGACTTTGTAATTGTACAAACTTGCTTCACCAATAAAAACTTTTGCTTTAAACAGTTACAATAAAACATACCATTTGCTATGTATAGAAAAAGGTGTAATTCCCATAGCAAGAGTCGGATATTTATCTTTCTGTACATGTTTTTAAAGTGAAATATATTACTAGAACTCTAGAACATAAGACGTGTTTTGATATTATAAATGAAATGCCAACCTGTTCCACTCGACGGGGTCGGTACCGACCCCTTTTGACCTTATTATCATATAGGCATATTTTTATGAAGATGAAAATAATTTGTGATTTTAAAATCAACCGTTTTCAAGTATTAACATCACTACTATGTCACAAATACATGTAGAATGTAAAACGTTAGGTTGGCAATAGTTTAGCAATAGGTTAAAAGTGTACTTATATCATTTTAAGTTTTCTATTTGCGATCGTCTATTCTGACCCGGAACCGGAAATGGAAATGTTGAACCATCGGAATTGTAGTTTATTTGCAACCATTTTGTAGAGGAGATCGCTAGCTATCTTCCAGCATTGAAATTTCTCCGATCTACACTTCCTGTCACATACTATGGTGGTTCAAAGTTCAGCATTCTGAATTAATCATATCAATAATTGTTATGATTCGCGATAATAAGCTACAAAAGGTAACGTTTTTGACAAATATTGAAACGCAGTCAGTTTCTCCACACTATTGTTACCATGTAGGAAGAATTAGATCTGAAATTAGTTTCAAAATGGTTACACTGTGGGGGAAATAAAATAGTACAGTCGATTACAGTAAATATCAGTATCTGTTATTATGCACGCCTGGTGATACTATATCCAAATTGAACTCGGCCATTTGAAAGATACTATATGTATATATATATAAATGTGCGAATTGGCTATAATAAGGTAATGTATAAGCATAATATTCTATATTCTATAATAATATTTCAAATTGCATTGGTCCGGATGGGAGAATTCAGTACTGTATATACAGAACCTTCAGTTTGATCATCTTCCCTTTATTAATTTCCTTAGATCTTTTGTACACATGATCTCAAGAGGGGACTGAATGAGCTCAGTGGCAGTTTTTTAAGTTTTGTCATTATTATCATGGTTTTATTCACTGTCAAAGATGAAAAGAAAAATCATAATTCATATTTTCCTTTGTTTCATCACAATTTAAGCAAGCCTAGTAATAGACACAATATTTCTGACACTGAGAATACATTCATTGAGGTCCATAGATGTTCCTAGATACCAAGAATATGCAAATAGCCCTTGTAGAAGTGGAGCAATATTCCATTTACCTAGGTATACATTTTATGCAGATTTTCACCTGGGGTGGAACAGGCTAACGTGTTTCATACAAAATATAATCGATCCACTATACCCCTGGATTCACTATACAGTGAATCAGTCCAGATATTATACATTATTTTTACACAAACAGCATATTTATTGTGTGAACGATGCAAAACTTTCAGGTAGAATTAAGACAAGTCGACAATGTAGTTATCAACCAGGTCATCACTGAAACAATATGAATTGTTTTTGCTACACAATACATTTCGCAGAGTAAATTTGACTCAAACTGAGTACATTTGGATAATTGAATGTGAATAATACATTCCTATCTCTGACTTCACAAGTCTGTTTAGGGTTACTGATAAATGACCCCGTCCTGGATACATTCCTATCTGTGAACACTATAATCACGGTAGAACATAACATTGCATTATTTTCATGGTTATAATGTATAAAATACATCTTTGTATTGTTTTTTACCTCATCATTGTGTAAACAGGTAGAAAAACTATGTTGACATGTCTGTTTTAAGTGTATCGGTCAGTTTCATGGTTTTAGATGTTTATAATTTATGTATCCTTGACACTCAACCAATAAACAAAAAAATTCAGAATTCAATAGGATTATGTGATATGATGTTCTTTACATTTACCATAGTTTCTGCTAAATATCCTGCAATATGTTTTCATATGACAATGATATAAATACCCACTGTCTATAGTAGATACACTGTTTAGAACAAGGCTGTTTGCAAATAGTCTGTTTTACTTATGTAGCACATTAGAGTTACATTCTTGCATGACAATTGGGAGTGGTTAGACAACCTTGCAGAATAAGTGTCACTTTTCAGAAACGCGTGTTCTGCAAAAAAAAAGGAGAACTAACCTTGAGTGGTTAGACAACCTTGCAGAATAAGTGTGTTCTGCAAAAGGAGAAGCTGCAGTTTCCTTGAGCGAACACACACACCCACACACACCAAACTGCCAGAAAGGGGAAGTCGGAGGGTCATACATCTATTAGACTTGACAGAAGCTGAATACACTAGTTTTAGGCTGCCAGAAAGGGGAAGTCGGAGGGTCATAAATCTGGTCCCAGTGACAGAAGCTGCATACACTAGTTTTAGACTGCCAGAAAGGGGAAGTCGGAGGGTCATAAATCTGGTCCCAGTGACAGAAGCTGCATACGGCAGTTTTAGACTGCCAGAAAGGAGAAGTCGGAGGGTCATAAATCTATTAGACTTGACAGAAGCTGAATACACTAGTTTTAGGCTTCCCTATTCGCTATCGTCATTCTCCCGCCTTATATGACAGCTAAGGGGGCTGTCACTTCAGAATCGTGTCAGTGTCAGAACCACTGTAGTGTTTCTGTATGTCATTTCACCCTACAGAGAGGAGACAGCCTACGGAGTGGAGACAAACAGAGCATGGGGAGAATTCTTTCTGCTTAAAGAAACAGCAAACTGACAGAGAGATATTCAGTTTGACAGAGAGGCTATTGAGCAACCACATGCAAGAAAACATTCTCTACTTAAACAGACACAAGTGTCTGAACACACTCACACACATACACACACACAGTTATTCTGAAGATATACACATATTCTTAATTCTGTAACTTAAACCACACACATTTATTCTTAAGATTGTTGTGAAACTATATTCTGAAGATACACATACACACTAAATACCTTCTGAAGATATTGTGAAATGTTTAATCTGAAAACCTTGGAATACACACATTCTGAAAATAAACACATTTATTCTTAAGACTTTTGGAATACACAAAATGTATTTTATTCTTAATTCTGTAACTTAAACCACACACATTTAGTCTTAAGATTGTTGTGAAACTATATTCTGAAGATACACACACACACAAAATACCTTCTGAAGATATTGTGAAATGTTTATTCTGAAAACCTTGGAATACACACAATCTGAAAAAAAAAATAAAAATAAAACCTTTATTTTGAAAACATTCTGAAAACTCCTCCCCTTCCGTAACCAGATGTCCCTCCGCCTCCTAAACCGGATGTCACTCCCCTCGAAACCGGATGTCCCGCCTCCTTGAATCCTCGACCAATCAGAGAAGGGGGCGGGACTTAGGGGGTCATAAATCATCTCAAAAGGGGCATGGTTACAATAAATCAAACTTTGCTATATGCCCTTATAAGGTATGACATACCCCTAAAAGGGGGCGTGGCTACAATCAATCAAACTAAAAGGGGCGTGTTTTGCATAATGTGACAGGATGCGCATCCCTATTCTCTATCTTTCTCGAAAACTGACACGTACATGCACACGGCATATCCGCGGGGGTATCCAAGAGCGTTGACGAAAATTACGCAATTTAAGGCCCGAATATACTCGAAAACTGACACGTACACGCATGCGGCTGCAGACATGCTGCACATGCGGCTCTGTTTATAGTCCATTTTTGGTGTCTGTACGCGTCAGCGTCGGATGCTCATGTTATGACAGCTGGGCACATTGATTGCTTGATTGAAAACTTTATTAACAGATTTCAGAATGGGTACAATACAGTATGGCTCAATATACACACAATTGTTAAGGGGATGCAGACCAGAGAAAGACTTTCGTCTTGTCGGCAGTTGGCACGCATATCCGCGGGGGTACCCACGCGGTCACAAAATCTGACAGGCACACGGACACCGATGCGATGGTTTAGTTTTACTATTTTTTCATCATCTGAACAAGTTTGAATGGCTTTTCTAATTTAGAAATCCTGGAAACGGAGATAACCTAGACTCTTTAATTTGACATCGGTGGACAACGGCTTTACAGAAAGTGTGAATAGGTCCGCTCACAGTACGCCCGACTATTTGGGAGCCCCTGTGGTAGACCTAGGCATGGGAAACATGGGCAGCCACACCGGGGTGGCATCTTGCTGGGGGCGACATCTTGCTGAGTGCGGCATCTTGCTGAGGGCGACATGAGGAGGTAAAACATTTATGAATTAATTTAAATAGAATTAAACACAAATACCGAAAATAGGAAACAGTTGGCCGAAAACCAAATGCTGAAAGGCCGAATATGCTTAATATAAATATATATATATATATATATATATATATATAATGTATTTTTATTTTTTTTACCAATGTTGTTCAGCTACCTGATTATGGCAAAATACAAACTTAACTTAAATAATATTAAATAATCACTATTATGGGTCCATAAAACATTTATTCAGCACTTTTGAATGCATACATTAATTCCAGACTGACTGCTGAAAGATTGTACAATTAAATTGTTTTCTCTTTGCATACAAAAATGTGCATTAAAGTCATGTGCATTTTCTTTTCTCTGTAGGATAACTACAACAAAGTGCATTCAGAACAAAGCCAAGGTGCTTTAAAACTGCATAAAGATCTAGGCCAGTAGATAATATATATAGAAAATAATATCTCTTACTGGACAAAATTAGGTTTGAGTTTTGAGCTTCCTAGTTGCCGTAGTTGATGATGTCACACTAGGATATCAACACACAGGTTTGGAAGCTGGAGGAGATCGATGCATGAAGCAATATAAAGAACCGAATAGCCAATAAATGTGATTTTTTTTTTTTTTTTTTACATTTATTTATTAGTCATCAAAGGTACAGTTGAATACAGTACACATTGAATTACACATTTTATATTTTCGCCCTTCCCCCCCTCCCTCCAGGGTTCCCACAGACATTGCAAAATTAAATTCAAGGACTTTCTCAAAAAAGAAAATTAAAAAAGAAAAGGATACAGTTCACTTTTAAGTGCTGTTTTCTATAGCAAAAATTTATAATAATAATAAAAAAAGAGAAAAAATACAAATTTAATCGGATCCAATATTTATGGCTCAAAGCCAATCTCCGACAATTAGCAATACCTTGTGTCTAAAACAAGCACTAAGCATTTCAAGGACCTTGTACGAACCCTCCCCCCTCCCTCCCATTCTCCCTCCCCTGTCCTGCCCAATCCTACAAATACACAACAGAAAACATAGAACATACAAACACATATCTCTCTCACTCATCCTTCCTTCTCATTGTCCTAGTGTCTTTAGCTTGGCTATGTAACCAATAAAAGGGCCCCATACTATTTCGAACTTTTCACTAGACCCCCTTAGGTTGTATATAATTTTCTCCAGATTTAAAAAGAACATGAGATCTTTGAGCCCTGTTTCTATTCTTACCTCCATCTCGAAAGTCATGGAGTAAATTGTCTACGAACAGGTCGAAAAGTACCTGGCGGAAATAAATCTAATCTACGAATTCCAATCTGGCTTCAGAACGTCCCACTCCACTGACACATGCCTCCTCTATTTGAACGACCACATCAAACAAGAGGTGGACGCGGGCAAATACTGCGGCATGGTCATGCTGGACCTACAAAAGGCCTTCGACACTGTCAATCACTCCATTCTGATTGACAAGCTAAAAGCAATTGGTTTTTTGATAGCTTATCAGTGAGCTGGATGCAATCCTACCTGGAGGGGAGAGAACAGATGGTAGAGGTAAACGGTACTCTATCCCCCCCCTCACAGTGAGCTGTGGTGTTCCACAAGGAAGCATACTAGGACGGCTAGTCTTCCTAATTTATGCAAATGACATGTCGTCGGCATGTGACTGCAACTTGTTCCTGTTTGCGGACGACTCAGCCCTGCTGGTCTCTGACAAGATTAGAACAAGTTGCAGGTTGAAAAAACCCTCAGCTCGGAACTAGGCAAAATCTGCATATGGCTCGCTGATAACAAACTATCATTACACATGGGGAAAACAGAGTCCATTCTCTTCGGTTCAAATTACAAACTCAGCAAGACCGACGGCTTCTCAGTTGCAGTGGGTGACAATATTGTCACAAGGAAAGACGAAATTACCTACCTGGGTTCCATCCTAGAGGCAAATCTTTCCTGTGACAAAATGGCATCCAATGTAATAAAAAAAGTCAACCAACGAACTAGATTCTTGTACCGGATCTCCTCTCTGGTAAACAAGAATACCCTGAAGACTCTGGCAGGAGCACTCATTCAAGGGTACTACGACTATGCGTGCACCTCATGGTACCAAAGCACCTCAAAGGCGCTTAAAACAAAATCACAAACATCACAAAACAAACTGGTCAGACTACTACTTGACCTTACCCCCAGAACCCACCTCACCCCTGCCCACTTTGACAACCTAGGATGGCTTAGAGTAGACGACAGAGTACAGCAACTTGCAATGGGCCTGGTCTACAAGATACACTATACGACTAAGGTACCCATGTACATGTCAAAATACTTCCCAAAGGTCAGTACCACTACACCAGAGGAAGCTCAACAAATCATGTTAAACCCAGATTCGGCTCAAACAAGGGACTAAACACGTTTCGCAATTATGCCACATCAATGTGGAACGCCCTACCCAAAGCTGTAAAGGAATGTGAATCCCTACCCACATTCAAAACCGCTCTTAAAGAGCACCTACGGGAGGCTGCAATTCTAAACTGGCCACCGTAAATGCCCAAAACCCCCACCACCTCCTAATAGACAGTCTCCTCCCCACCGCATGTATATATTCCCTCCCCGCCGTATGTATATTTCTATCCCACCCACCCACCCCCTCCTAATGTACAGTCCCCTCCCCATCATATGTATATACTCTGTCAGGATCTAGGGGTAACAGTACTGTATATTCGAATACCGTTTATGTCACAAATGTATCAGTACTAAATACCTATATGTCCCTATGCCATAAATGTCATGTATGTTGTGTATGTCATAAATGTCTATATGAATTGAAAATGGGGGACCCTGATGGAAACAAGACAAACGTCTTTCTCAGGTCTGCATCCCCTTAACAATTGTGTGTATTGAGCCGTACTGTATTGTACCCATTCTGCAATCTGTTAAATAAAGTTTTCATTCATTCATGCTTTGGGGGCTGGTAGTGATTTCCACTCTAGCAAGATCCTTCTGCGTGCTAGTAGGGATGCAAAGGTAATTCTGTCTATTGTTCTTCTCCTAACCCTTTGGTGATCCGGTCTTGGTAAAACTCCAAAGATGGCTATTTCTGCATTGGGAGTTAGCTCCATGTCGAAGGCCTCTGCGAGGTGTTTGAAAATAGCTGTCCAGAAGCTGTGTAGGCGGGGACAAGACCAAAACATGTGCGTCATGAAGTTATCTTTGAACCTCTGTTGTCAAGCCTCGTCAATATAATGAAGGTTATCCTATAACCCTAGTTATATGAATACTGGCTGAGCGTCTCGCTCTGCTATTATGAGATGTCATCTCCAGCACCTACTGTGCGTGTGAAAAAATTGCACATGCACGTCACTTGCACGTGACCACGCCTACTCCTGTGCGTGCCTACAAGACACAGGAAGTGGTCACGTCTACGCCCTTCCAAGTTTGAATTCCATACGTGAAAAACATCCAAGGGACCTCAGGGCGCTGAAGAGCGAGACGCTCAGCCAGTATTCATATAACTAGGGTTATAGGATAACCTTCGTTATATATTCATACTGGCCAATTGCGTCTCGTTCTGCCATTATGAGATCAACAGGGGCAGAGCGGACGCGTGGCCACATCAAATGCACCCCCTGAGGCCCATAAGCCCCTGCCAGGGAGGAGGGGAGTCCCGTCCACCCGCCCATCCTAACGAAGGGGGGGAGGCAGTCAACTACAACCAATGTGCGAAAAAGGGAACCAGTCACCCTAGAACGCACAGTGCAAGCGGGACCACGTGTGACACAGCACTCCGCAGTCTACACCCACACACACCTGCTAGCCCACCTGTTGGCGGGATGCAGGAGAGGTCCCGGACCCCAGGTCTGCCTGGGAGACAGAGCCCCCAGTCATGTCCATGAGGTAAAACCTAACAAAAGGACCCAGGGAGGACCAGGAGGCTGCATCACAGATGTCCTCCACCGAGGCCCCCCCAACAGGGCAGCGGAGACCGCCACTCCACGAGTGGAGTGTGCCCTGACGACTGCGGGGGTAACCTGTCCAGCCAAAGTGTAGCAGAGGGCAATGGCCTCGCACAACCAATGTGACAGGCGTTGCTTGGACAGCGCCTCACCCGCGTGAGAGCCACCGTAACAAACAACAGTTGATCGGTAGCCCTGAGATCCTGCGTGCGACTAAGGTAAACCTTCAGCGCATGGACAGGACACAACAGGTGAAGGCTTGCCTCCAACTCACTAGTGTGAGGAGGAGGGTGAAACGCCTGAAGCACAATATCCCTGGAGCGATAAGAGCTCCGGATATTCTTTGGCACGAAGGCCGGATTAGGCCTCAGAGTCGCACTGCTATCGGCCAGAATAGACAGGCACTCTGACCGCACCGAGAGAGCACACAGCTCACCCACGCGTTTAGCGGAGTTGATGGCCAAAAGGAACGCGTTCTTAAAGACAGACGATCCAATGGCGCCTGCTCAAGAGGCTCAAATGGGGCCCCCAACAGCCTTTCCAGGAACAGTTGGAGGTCCCGACTCGGAGACAGAGCACGTTCCACAGGCTTGAGACGCTGTGCGCCAAGCAGGAAACGTCTCACGAAAGGGTGGCTGAACAGTGTTCTGCCCTCAAAGCCCACATGACAAGAAGATATAGCTGCGGCGTATACCTTCACTGTCGAGGCCGACCGCCTATCCAGGATAGACTGGAGGAAGGACAGAACCGAGTCCAGGGGGCATGACACCGGGTCCAGGCCCCCAACCTCACACCACTCTCGAACCATATGCCACTTCCCTGCGTAAACCGCGGTAGTGGACGGAGCGCGCACGTTCTGGATGGTGTCAACCACAGTAGAGTCAAGACGCATCCCTCCAGATTCACCCTTTCAGCAGCCAAGCCATTAGAGGCTGCCCCAGAACAGGACGCAGAAACAGTGTTCCGCGTGCCTGAGAGAGGGCCCGCGGTGACCACGGAACAGGCCACAGCGGTCTGTAGATATACGAAGCCGACGTCATACTGTCCGTCCTGATCAGACCATGCTCGCCCATCACATGATGGCCGAGCTGTCTAAGGACTAGAAGCACTGCCTTCAATTCCAACACATTGATATGTAGTGCAGACCGGGCAGCATGGTCCTTGCAAGCTGGCCCCTACTGCGTCGGTCCGACACGTCCCCCGCATCCCGTGAGGCAGGCATCGGTGAAGACTGTGATGTGTGACAGCCTGCTGCCCATGGGGACCCCGCTGGTGAGGGCCCCAGGCCCCCCCCCAGTGAGTGAGGTCCCCCAGTACTGACATGGGAACCTTCAGCTGCTTCCACTTGACTCTCACAGGGTCTATTTCCATACTGAAAAACCCACCTCTGTATCCTCCTCATGAAGAGGAGGCCAAGAGGGACTACAGCTTGAGCAGATGCCATCATACCGAGCAGGCGCATCACGGACAGCGCCATAACCGTCCTGCCAGGACGGAACCTCCCAAGCACACTGAGAATATCCTCTCGCCGCCGCTCTGAGAGGGATGCCCACATAGACCTTGAGCTTAGAAGTAAGCCCAAGTACTCCACCTGTTGACTGGGAAGAGGAGTACTCTTCTTCCAGTTCATAGCAAAACCCAGGCTGGTGAGGAATTCCACCACCTGCCTGATATGAGACCTGGCGATCTCCTCTGACCGGCTGAGGACCAGAACCTCGTCTAGGGTAGAATACAATTCGTATCCCCCGACGACACAGAGGCCCCAGCGAGGTCTCCACGCACTTGGTGAAGATGCGAGGAGCCAGAGAGTAGCCGAACGGCAGCCTCCGGTACTCGTACGCTATGCCCTGAAACAGGAAGCGTAGGTATCTCCTGTGAGGAGGGAAGATCGGGATGTGAAAATACGCATCCTTCAGGTCTATGGAGGTGAACCAGTCTCCCACTCTGACAGCGCTTAACATGTGTTTGACGGTCAACATTCTGAACCTTCCATGGGACAGGTCCAGTATGGGTCTGACACCCCCCCCGACTTCTCGGGTACTAGAGAATATCGGGAGTAAACGCCACTCATCGCGTCCTCCCATGGGACCACGACGATGGCCTGCTTCACCACAGAGAACGAATCTCTTCGGCCAGGGCTGTCACTGCCGCGGACTCTGACAATAGAGTCTGTACCAAACCCAAAAACGGAGGGTTGGGGTGTGTAAACTGTAACACAAGCCCCGCCCTCAGCGTTCTCTCCATCCACACCGACATATGGCACTACTGTAGTCATACGTGGTAAAAATCCCAAAGCGCCCCCGCCGCCAACTGGCGCCGGTTCGCTAAGAATTGTAGAGAGGTGGCCCGGTCCTTCCCGCTGTGCATTGCAAACCCTGGTTTCTCCAACCGCGCAAGCAAGGTGTCTCGCGGAGTCGGGATATCGCACCCTGACTCTACCAACGAGGCAATCGCACCCAAGGGGGACCCCGACATCACCCGGTGAATGAGGTAGTTCCCCCGCTGAGCATCTTGCCGGCTTAGCTTGCTGGGGACAGCCTGCTCTGCGGCTGGACATGCATGGTGTGTGGTCCCCACACTGCCCGATAGGGTGAGTCCCTACACACCGTCCCTGTAGTGATATTACTACTACAAATTACTCGTGCTTGACTGATCAGGGAATCAGATACAGGGAACCCTGCTCCGTCGTCAGATACAACACCAGGCTCATCAACACAGATGCAGGACGTGTGGTGCGGGAGCCTCCTGACAGTACAGCATTCTCATAGACAGACCCAGGCCTAGCTAGCAGCTGGGTGTCAGCCCCTGTCTCCATGAGAAGTGATATGTGGGGCCGATTGCGCTTCACTGGAAGAACGCGGCCCGCAGCCAGAGGGGACAAATCAGAGCCTTGAATCCCGTAATGTAGCGGGGGGGGAGTGACCGGAGAGCGTGCTAGACAAAGCTAGATGGCAAAAAAAATTTAGGGCGTGCCCATCTAATACAGCCGATCCCTCGGCCGCCGAGGCTGTCGGCACTGTGATAACCTGTTCTCTTTGAACCCTCCTCTCCTCCTCCAGGGGAGATTGCTCCAACCAAAGATGTCTGTGAACAAGAGTCGACAGCATCCTAGCCCTCCCTGCGGTTATTGCCTACGGCTGGGTCAAAAGCTGAATAACCTCAAAACCTTGCGCGATGGTTTTGACGTCGGCTAGTCGTAAGACCCCATCACCCGACACCATTTTCGACAGAAAAACAGCCAATTGAGTTGCTGCTAAATTCTGTACTGTGGCGGTATAAGCTTCAACAGCCCACTCAGCCACCTGCCGGGCCGACTCGCCCCTTGGCGTCGGCTACTGGGTGGGATACCGCTCTACCATGTCAGGACAAAGGACTGATGCCACCCGCTTCTCTAAGCACGGCACACCAGTGGCGGCTGCTGACCAATTCTATTTACTAGTAAAGCACTGCCTCACTAGTAGTCATGCAAAAACCTCCACTGCGGCACACCTGTCCTGAGCCCCGTTGTCAGACCGTCCACCCGTGTAAGGGATAAATTAATGAATGAATGAAAACTTTATTAACAGATTGCAGAATTGGCACACTTACCACGGCCCAATACAAAACTTTTGTCTTGTCTACATCAGGGTCCCCCATTTTCAATTCATAGATTCATAAATGCATAGGGTAGACAAGCCTCAGATACCGTTTGATCTACAGCAATGTAATGGTTAAACGGTGGGAACTGAAGACAGCCCCGGCGGGACAACACGTGGGAGCAGCATCCCGAAAAGCAACAGAATTAGTAGTAGCTGCGCACGCCATGATAAATGGAAAGACATTAAACAACGTGTCACATTCATCCAAATACACTGCCCCCTGCGCCATCACACCGCCCGGTTGTCACACGGGACAACCAGCAGTAGTGAAAACGCTAGTACTAAAACTTGTGCCCCCCTACCTGAGCGCGGCGTAGTTCAACCGCCGAACGCCGCGCGAAGTCCCTCGGTTTACTGGCAGAATCGCGGACAGACCAGAAAAGGGCAGACGTTCCGTCTGGACGTGCCGAAGAGGGTCCGGGGGATGGCGAACCACCGGCGAAAGTCCAACATCGCTTACTTTCTCCTTTTGCTTCATAATAACGTTCCACCTGGTTGAAGTGCATATGAACAAATCCACGGATGGAAAAAAACAAGGAAGGGCGTAGACGTGACCACTTCCTGTGTCTTGTAGGCACGCACGGGAGTAGGCGTGGTCAGGTGCAAGTGACGTGCATGTGCAATTTTTTCACGCGCACAGTAGGTGATGGAGATGACATCTCATAATGGCAGAGCGAGACGTGATTGGCCAGTATGAATATATAACCCCCCCCCTTTCCTCACTAATGGAACTGGTGTCGTGGAGTCACTCCGCTGTCTAGGGTACGGCTAACGTTAGTTAGCTTAGCGGCTTGCGCCAATTCAATTCAATTGAAGGTTCGAGCTGGTCTGTGTCTAATGAAATGTGTTTTGATTACGTCATCACAACAACACGTTAGGTTACGAACGTAACCCTGTTCTTTGACATTCGGCCGAAAGCCGAAAGGGCCTTTTTTTTAACCATTTTCGGTCGATATGTTTCGGTGGCCGAATATTCGGTGCATCCCTACTGGGAAGGTCCTGTTTGTGACTGTGAGCTAGGCAGGCAACTGCCTGGGAAGGTCCTGTTTGTGACTGTGAGCTGGGCAGGCAACTGCCTGGGAAGGTCCTGTTTGTGACTGTGAGCTGGGCAGACAACTGCCTGGGAAGGTCCCACTCACTCAGAACAAAATGGGGAGGGGGGCGGGGGATTCGTGAATCTATTCTATCTATCAAAATAGCACACCTCTATAATGCATACAGGATTTGTTCAATGTAGCGTTAGTGACACAGAGTGACAGTTACCATCTTCCTGGACTTTTACTTTTGAACACTGTGCAATATTACACTTACTGTAGACTTCTGTAGACTTCTGTATATTTTTACTGTATATTCTTTACTGTATATTTAATTCTATTCTTATTCTTAGGCTATTTGCTTTTTTTATTCTTATTCGTGACTTTGTTCTGTCTAAATGTTTAATGTGAGCGATTTGTAGTGTCAAATTTCCCTCAGGATAATTAAAGTATTTCTATTCTATTCTATAATTATGCGATAGTTTAAGAGTGAGAGTTATTGGTGGATGAAAAAAAAATGGGGGGGGGGGGTTTGAGTTTTGACCACGGCCACATATAAGCTAGGAACGCCACTGCTTAGACTTTAGGAATAACATAATAATTCTTAAATAAATCTCTCCCTTTTAAGGAGGTTATATTTCTCTCCTATTCTGAAATTCAGTAAAATTAAGTTGATAAACAACAATGCATTGTTTTGTTCATATTTACCCAGGGAGCCAATACTTTTGCAAGGCGCCATCACCTAAATCATTGTTCATGATTTTTTCCTCGATTGTTCAGAGACTTTTGTTACTTGTGTATTGCGATCGATTAAACCCTGTCTAGGAGGCTACAGGCTACTTCCTTTCACAGAAAGCTATGATTATGCATTTAAAAAGTTTGTCCTCCTAAGAAAGGATGCTGTACTCCAAAAAAAACGTCAAGAAACCTGACCTTCAAAGGGACAAAACAAAAAATCCCTCAGCAGTCGCCCCGGAGTTGTTTGAAGCGTCTTGTGGGGACAAGGAGCCACCTTGGGGATTTAAAGGTGTCCAGTTTGATGGCTAAATTACTTAATCGCTACACCTGTGTTGTGTCTGAGGGCTCGGAGCGATGTTCCGAGTCCGAGTCTGCGCAGCGCCTGCACCCTTAAATCAAAGCCTTTCCTCTTGATTCCTCCATTTGTCCCCTACTGTAACGTAAGAAGCTCGCTAAGTACCCGTTTACCACAAAATACCCTAATTCATCATACAGCAAAATAGACGGATGATAGCAGCTGAAAGGAGAGAAAGAATGATCCTCCGCTGAGTGAAATGGAACACCATTCCCGACCAATATGCCACTGAAGATGCTCATCAAAATGTTACGTGAGATTGAGATCCCCATCAATGAGAGTGGGACACTGGGACACTTCTGAGTTTCAAAACGTCTGCTGTAATCCCATCCCACAGGCCTATGGGGAGCGCAGAGTGTTTCCTCAGACAAAGATTCAGCTGTATGGTTTCAAGTACGCTACAATCGCTACATGCTGCGTTTGTTCACATGCCGGGGAGCGCGAAAACCACCAGCTAAATGTACAATTCCTTCAATATTTGATTTGTACGACAAGATACGTGTGAGTAAAAGGGGCTACATGACTGTGTGGGCATCCCATAATCTCATGCCATGCTGCCGTGAATGGGCTGAGGAAGCTCGTAGTAGGACTGCTCCGACGAAAGATTCAATGTACCATGAGCAAGGACGAGCTCACTGAACTATAGCTTAAAGGGGCACTTCGCTTCACAATGCTGATTTATTTTGCACATAATCTCACACACATCCAAAAACTCGAAACAGTTTTGCACACGTTCATTTAGTTATTGAGAGTGAATGAGTTTGAATATGGCCACGGTGATGTCATTGGGGACACTGATGGCCATAGGCTTTTCTGTGTGGAGTCTGCATGTCCTCCCTGTGTTTGTGTGGGTTTCTAACCAGAAGGGGGGGCCTTTGTGTGTGGAGTTTGTATGTTCTCCCCGTGTTTGTGTGGGTTTCTAACCAGAAGGGGGGCCTTTGTGTGTGGAGTTTGTATGTTCTCCCCGTGTTTGTGTGGGTTTCTAACCAGAAGGGGGGGCCTTTGTGTGTGGAGTTTGTATGTTCTCCCCGTGTTTGTGTGGGTTTCTAACCAGAAGGGGGGGCCTTTGTGTGTGGAGTTTGTATGTTCTCCCTATGTTTGTGTGAGTTTCTAACCTGACTGGGGGCTTTTCTGGGGGGCTTTTCTGTGTGGAGTTTGCATGTCCTCCCCGTGTTTGTGTGAGTCTTTAACCCGACTGGGGGGCTTTTCTGTGTGGAGTCCGCATGTCCTCCCCGTGTTTGTGTGGGTTTCTTCTCGGGTGATCCGGTTTCCTCCCACACCAAAAGTAATCCATGCTAGACACTCCTGCCACTGCCCTTGAGCAAGGTACTGGCATTACAACTGTAATTGGTCCCCAGGTGCATGTCTGTGGCTGCCCACCGGTCCTAAGTGATTAGGATGGTCAACTACAGATAATAATGTCCTCATGGGGATTAATAGTATAACTTAAAGGAACACGCCAACATTTGGGGAAATTAGCTTGCCATCTTCTCCAGAGAGAGGCAAGAAGATAGATACCAGTTTCCTCTCTGTGCGTTCAGTAGAAAGCTATCTGGCTGCATGTTAGCCTAGCTTAGCACAATGAATGGAAGCGGACATGTACGGGTAGCCTTCGGGAAAGGTGTTAGTAATGCGTAGGCTACCCGTACATGTCCACTTCCATTCATTGGTATCTATTACCACTGGTATTCATTCACTGGTATCTATCTTCTTGTCTCTCTCTGGAGAAGACGGTAAGCTAATTTCCCAAAATGTTGGCTTGTTCCTTTAACTTAACATTCTTGATTTTTTTTTTTATCTTGTCCAGATGCCAGCACACATGAGGGGACAAAGCGTTAACTTTGTATTGTCTTCTTGCATGATCTAGTTTTACCCAAATGAATATACTGTAGAGGTAAAGTAAATGACTGTGTATTTGACTGCAAGGCAGGCACCATTGGCTCAGGCTGATTCAGGAGGACTGTCTTGATGGTCTGTCTTCTAATGTTAGGCCTGCTACTATGCTTTAGGCAGGGCCGTGCATAGACATTTTGGGGGGCAGGGGCTCAAGCCAAAAAAAAGGACACTCACTCTACTGACATTATTCCCACCGTGGACATCCATTAACACACTATGTTTTAAATTGATAGGGTGTATTTTTATTGTGGATACTACTATACATTTTCCTCATTATATTTGAGAGAATTGCAATAAAAATAAATAAAAATGCAATTAATACCAGTGAAAAAAGGGCACTTTTTGACTCCGAGAGCAGGGGCTCAAGCCCCCATTTAGGCCCTGCCCTATCTGTGCACGTGCCTGGCTTTAGCAGTGTTCCCGATATTAACCTACATTTTTATTCAGATGTTCAGTTGTTGTTTTCGCGTGTTGGTGTATGTTTTCTTCAGCTAAAAATAATACAAACACTTTACTTTAGGGACAACTAATGATTAATTACTTAGGAACTACCTAGTGAGGAACATGTCAAGCGTAGGAACAAATATTATTAGATTACTGAATGTGTCGTGGGAAGTGAAGCCAACCAGGAAGGAATTCCCTGCACTGAGACTTCAGGTGTGACTGATGTACTGGATAATATATACATAGTTCCTCATTTGTTCCCTTGGTACTCAATCATTATTATTGTGCCCCATAAAGTGTTATAAAAACACATGTGATTTGATATTTGATAATGTTTATTTGCGAAGGGACAGTGCAAGTTAATGAACAAAACTCCAATGCATTACAACAATGTATTACAATAAAAGCTTGTAAACAAGCCAGATTATAGCGAAGGCTAGTTTCCATCTGTTGTCCCTTAAGAGATGTTACCTGGAATCATAAAACATCTGAACAAATATTTGATTATAACAGCAATGACAGTAGTCCTACTCCTAATACATGTGTACAACAAATCACAATAACACTTTAATATAAAATACATAATATTACAGTAATGAATTCACTGCTATCTTTAAAACATACTGCCCAGCTATTTGTGTGTGCAGGTTTGGTTTGTCACCAGCCATTCCTTTAGTTGTGTTTTAAAGGTTTAAGCGTGGGCCATTCTCTGATTTCAGGTGGCCGACTGCTCCACCCTTTATTGACGGGACAGTCAGACCAGAGGCCGTGCACTTGTAGGGGATCACAGCGTGTAGGGCAGGGGTGCCCAACCTTTTTTGAACCAAGATCACAGCCTGTAGACGTATATCATGCCAGTCAGGGTACCTTGTGTATACTGTACCTTGTGTATATACCGCTTACTTTTATTCATACTCATAGTATATGAGTGTATTTGCCTATATTTATTGTAACATATAATATAACCGATAGGGCATACAGACCCTTTTATTGCGTATATTTATGTCTCTCTACCATTACCCTGCCCATACCTGTACCCCCCCCCCACGCTGCTGTGACGTCCAAATTCCTCCAAGGGGATCACTAAAGGAATATCTTATCTTATCTTTAAAAGATAATACCGGCATTGTTTTAAGTCTGTGCCAGTCGTCAAGGTTGTCTCTCTCCGTTCGTTACATTATTCCTGGTGGTGTAGTGGTTATGTTCCTACCTTCAGTTTCTCTGTTTTATGTTGTTTAATTATTTCTGCATATTGCAGAGCCGAGCCCCCTCATATCAGCATGGTAGCATTCAGAGACCTCTTATTGGACCAGAGACAATGTTTTGCTTTGAAGGCCTGACCTAGACAAAACTATTCACCTACTCTGTATAGACTATTCAATTAGATTAGATTAGATTAGATTCAAATCAGAGTGCAAATATAGCTGTAAAGTGCAACAGTAATATACAATATACAGGCGATTAAACTGGGTATAAACGAGTACAACTGAGTATAGTGCTATTCAGATGTATGTACACAGTTGTAGTATTAATATGTACAATGATACAGGTATAAAGACACTATGGTGGTAAGTCATACTGGCTAGCAGTGTAACTAGTAAGAGTAGGCAAGGGATATGTACAGATATATATATATAGTATCTACAGATAGGACATGCAGGTATGTAGAGACAGATGTGAAATTGCAATGCTGACATCCTTTGTTTACATTATGTTCTGCCAGCTGTCAATCACCTGACACCCACAGGAAGAAATGGAAGCCTCTGCCAGGAACAAGATAATCTCTATAAGAGGTCACCTTACACACTTCATCCTCACACCCATGACTTCTTATCTGGGTTGTCTTTGTTAGCAATGAATGCAGTTCATTTCAAGCTAGGATTGACACTAGTATGACACGCGTTGTATTTTAAAGATCTAATTGCATACCGAATGCATATAATTGGGAAAACTCCCAACATCTTTCCGTACTGTATTGTACCCATTCTGCAATCTGTTAATAAAGTTTTCAATCAATAAATCAATAAATCAATAAATCAATCAATCAATCAATCTACAGTAATAAATGGGCTATAACTCTAATGACAGGTATTCTCCTTCATGTAAAGGCTTTTTTTTCTTTTTTTTATGGCGACCAGGAGAAAGTTATCCATGTTTTCATTTGTAATCATTAGTGTAACCTTCTAATCTGCTCTTCTTGAACTCAACAACATTCTCCTCATGTCGACCATTCAAAACGCTCCAGCAAGGCTTTAAAACAAAGGCAGGGACGGTAACATTTCAGTTCAAAGTGTCATCTTATGCTCAACCACTAGATGGCACCAAAGACCCAGGTTTACATTCTATGACTCAGTGATAAACCAGGCTTTTGCAGACAAAAAATATACATCCATTGGTAGAATGTGCTGTATTCAGCATCCAAATTAGACTACATTTGTCATTCAGACTTGTTTGCAATATTTTAATATAAATGCCATTTTGGAGAACTTAGCATTTTACGGATCCATTTATTGTCTATGGAGCAGCTCCACATTTTACATCCAAGTGACATCATGATTTCAAGGGTCTGAGAGAGAGAGAGAGAGAGAGAGAGAGAGAGAGAGAGAGAGAGAGAGAGAGAGAGAGAGAGAGATGTAAATGGTGTTTTTTGTTTGTTAAAATGAGTGGTCTACATGTTAAAATAATAGCTCTACACTCCTACAGCCATCACTCATACAGAGTGTCTGGTCAGTAACATGGGAGAGAAAATAGAGTCAAGAGATGGAGGAATAGAATAGAATAGAATAGAATAGAATAGAATAGAATAGAATAGAATAGAATAGAATAGAATAGAATAGAATAGAATAGAATAGAATAGAATAGAATAAAACAGAGAGGTGGAATTGTGAAATGAAAGGAAAGGAAAGGAAAGAAAGGAATGGAAATAAAGGATAGGGCAGAACAATAGCATGTGAATTCTTAACCCTTGCACTGCCAGCAGGTTAACCCTTTCACTGCGACAATAAACAGAAGGTTAACCTGTTCACTGCCACACAACAGCAGGTTAACCCTTTCAGGAAGGAATGGAAATAAAGGATAGGGCACAACAATAGCATGTGAATTCTTAACCCTTGCACTGCCACAAAACAGCAGGTTAACCCTTTCACTGCGACAATAACCAGAAGGTTAACCCTTTCACTGCCACACAACAGCAGGTTAACCCTTTCACTGCCACACTACATAAGGTTAACCCTTTACTATCACACTACCGACGGTGACCGGATGGGTGGCATTCCCCATTAAATATAAATTATGGAATTGTGAAGGGAAATGTAAATCAGGGAATACAATATAAAAAACATAGAGAAGGAGAGAGAGAAGGGAAGTTAAAGGAAATTAAATGAAATGAAAGGAAAGGAAAGGAAAGGAAGGAAGGAAGGAAGGAAGGAAGGAAGGAAGGAAGGAAGGAAGGAAGGAAGGAAGGAAGGAAGGAAGGAAGGAAGGAAGGAAGGAAGGAAGGAAGGAAGGAAGGAAGGAAGGAAAGGAATTTAAAGGAAAGGAATTTAAAGGAAAGGAAAGGAATGGAAAGAAAGGAAAGAATAGTAGGGCACAACAATAGCATGTGAATTCTTAAGATGGGCGGCATTCCCCATTAAATATAAATTATTTCACTCTCATGGAGTTTGTTTTCACGAAGCAAGAAGGGGGTATAGAATGTAATAGAGTTAGTAGTAATAAATACACATTTCCATGGCATTAATATCCATTGAGATAAATATTTTGTGCTTTAGTTGGCTACCCAGACTCTTATCCTTGCAATTCATACTGAATTCATTACCCACACCTGCTATGTTTGATACAGGCTTGGATCAGTGGTGTGTAGAGGAGGAGATACACAATCATAACCATTCCAATGGAAATTATGACAATGGGTCGTCACACTTTAACCGCTCAGAAACAGAGGTGCAAACAGAGGTGGTTCGATACTCCTCAAGAACACACTGTAACTCATTATCTGTGGTCACATCTTGCTCCTTGCTCCTTCTTCCTTGGCAGCTCTTTAGACCAAACCCAAGTGAGCTGCGGCTCAAGCCCTCAAGTTGTGTTTTCTGTTCCTCCAGTAAGTCAGTGTGAAGGCGTCCCTGCTGGACATTCTATCTCCACACAGTATGTCTCATAGTAGCTGTGCCTCTTTCACACAGAGGTTACGGTTGGTTCCAGGAATATATATATATATATAAAAGAAGCGATATGACTGAAGAATCTTAACCCTTTCACTACCACACTACAGAATGTTAACCCTGTCACTACCACACTACAAAGGGTTAATGCTTTCACTACCAATAATAATAAACAACAGCATCTCATTCTGTCATTTGAGAGGAATTTCTTTTAAATGGGTGTAACTATGAAGCAATGTCATGGCACAGGCATTAGCGGTGTTATTCTGGCCTATTATAAACCTAGGAATCCTTTTCGCTGACACTTTCTATGAAGCACATGACTAAAATTATAATCATCATACAATAACAACAACACAATCACAATATATCATAAGTATAGTTGTAATCGTGCATAGACGGCTATAATATGTTTATAACAATACTCTTTTTCATAATGACTTCTATAACATCACAAATCATAACTCACTTTGTAATTACCAATACAAATAATAGTGTATTACGCTACCCATTAATCGTGAGCAAAACAACAAGCAAAATACATTATATCATCAATTAATTAGCCTCCACAGCTTCAAGAGAAGCGTCAGGAAGTGGCTCATGGACAGAATAGAGGAATAGCCCCCTATAGTTTGAATGGGTTTCCAATCAGTTTTTAGTTATTGTGGGGTATACAATTTTAGCTATAGGTTAGTCTTCTAATGTTTTAAATGTATGTGTTTTGTGTTATTGTCGTGTTTTTGTTGTGGCCTAACAGCCCGGCTCAGTGGCCTCATGGGTAGAGTGTCCGCCCTGAGTTCGGGAGGCTGGCAGTTCAAGCCCCGGCAGAGTCATACCAAAGACTATATAAAAATGGTACCCATACCCTGCTTGACACTCAGCATCAAGGGTTGGTTTACCTCGGCATTGTACGGCCCGCGGGCCGGGCCCGCGGGATGATTCTGACCGGCCCGCCAAAGATTACATGATAATAAAAAAAATAATAATAATCTTTTTTATAATTTTTTTTTTATTAAATTTTTTTACATTTTTTCTTTTCATGTCAACGTTCACACGCATTACGCTTACCTAGGATTTGACTTGATTCAACAACAAAGCATTCAGGGCAATGGCAAGCCGAAAACTGTCGAGTGTGGTTTTTTTTCAGAACTGAGGTAGGTAGATTACATTTTTTTTATTTGCAATTAATTTCTAGGCAACTAGGCAGCAACAATCTCAAACACATGAAAACCCTGAAAGAAGTCAAACCATCAGCTGATCACCGGCACAGGTACTCATCCATGTTAGGAGCACTGCATGATGAATTTTCAAGGCGTTTTCAAGATTTCAAAAAGGTTGAGGATGAAATGCAGCTGGTTTCCTCTCCCTTTACCTGCAGTGTTGATAGTGCACCCACTGATTGAACTCATTGACCTGCAGTCTGATTCACTACTGAAAGAGCACTTTAAGTCAGCATCACTGCTAGAGTTCTACTCTGCTCTCAAGGAGGAGAACTTTCCAAACATGAGGAGACATGCTCAGAAGATGTTGGTTCTCTTTGGATCCACCTACATATGTGAACAGACATTCTCAGTCATGACGTTTACCAAGTCCAGGTACAGATCCTCTCTCACTGATGAACATCTGGCAGCTGTGCTTCGTATCTCCACCTCAGACATGCAACCTGACTTTGATGGACTTGTTAAAGCTCAACAGAGACTGGATTTATCACACTGAATGAAAAAAAAAGAACTGAAGAACACTAAAATGTGGAAATATAACAAGTGAAATGGGACACTTGATATTTTTTTTTCTTTTTTTTGCACAGTTCTGAAAACATTAAAGGGGAACTATCTTATAAATGGCCTTTTTGAGTGTTTAGCATTGTTTCCTAGCTATGTGAACTTATATTAATATGATCTATGTCTCAAAATTCTCATATTGGCGCATTCTTCCAATTCTCCTCTCACAATATTCACCCTCACTGAACTGAGTCATTTGAAAATGTGCCTATATGTGATGTCATAAAGACACTGCTGCATGTTAATGTTCAGGCGGGGCCGGCCCGGCGCAGTGGTTTAGGAGCCCAGGCTCAAAACAGCTCGAGATCTTGAGGTAGAAAAATGCTGTTTTTGAGGACTTGATTAGAAATACAAAACAATGAATAAAAAAAATATATATATTACAGAGGTGTTCCATAGACTCACAGGAATTGTGTAAAAGTGCCCAAATAGTGAAAGAAATAGTAAAATAGTTCCCCTTTAAATGTTTAATATAGGCATGTAAAGTAAAAAAGGCTACAAAACTGGGACACTTTTCTTTACACAGTTCAGTGACATGTCTTGTTTATTTTGGCTATAAGATTATGTGATGTCTTTAGAAAGATAAGAAAATCCTTGTTTCAATAGTATATGAAACTCAAAATAACTTTATTTGTATAGCACTTTTTCATACATGCCCTTTGTTATTAATGTTTCACATTTTGTTTATCATTTTGGAAATAAATTCTATTTGAATAAATGATATTTTTTAAAGCTAACCTCACCTTTTAATTGCCAAATAATAACATACACTCTTACCAGGGGTCAAAACAATGCCATTTACTGCTTTTTATATAGAAATAAAATTTATATTATGCATAATTGAGTTTGGAATTTTGGCCTGGCCCTCCAACATATTTTCAGTTGCTCATTCGGCCCCCCGGGAAAAATAATTGCCCACCCCTGGTTTAGGGGGAAGTCCTTGCGACATACTAGCATCATGTCCAAGGAGTGTACTTGTACATCAAGCTGCCTCACGCTACAGAAACAGGAGATAGGCTCCTGCCCCATGTGCCGTTATGGCTCGAGAACCATTGGTTCTCAAAGGCAAACTTCTTCTAACAGCCCTGGGACCATGACAGAAATAAGGGTTTTACTCTTTCTCATGTTATCCTTTGGATCCTTGTTGTGTGTTTTTAATCCATCAATAAAATAAAATAAAATAAAATCAATTGATCAATTGAGTAATGAACAACTTTGCCCACTTTAGGGGCTAAGGTATCATTAGGCATCATAAGGCATTAGGTATCATTAAGTATCACAAGGTATCATTAGGTATCATTAGGCATCATAAGGTATCATTAGGTATCATAAAGTATCATTAATAACTGGGTTGGGCATCGTTTGGATTTGAACAATTCCGGTTCCAATTCCGATTCTCCATTTCGATTCCTGTTCTAAACGATTCTCGATTCCGATTCTTTGAGGTGCAGGTCAAAACAGGTTACATCTTATTTCGCAGGACAATATCATTCTTTTGAAAAATCTACATTTTTTTTCATACTATTCACATTGTCAGTTGACTTGATACAGTTTGGTTGCTGTACTGTAACTAGGGTATTAATTAAAAATATTTTTTTTAAGAATCGAAATTAAGAATCGAAATGCAAATATGTTACTTCCGGAACCGGAAGTTAGGAACCGGTTCCTATTAGAACCGGTTCTCGGTGCCCAACCCTATTAATAAGTATCATAAGGTATCATTAGGTATCATTAGGCATCATAATCCACAATAAACATGGATAAACATCTTATCCACAATACATAACAAAATTACTTTTAAAAAATATATTAAGAGATATCTTGCAAACTTGTCAAGTATGTAACTGTTATCTGTCTATTTTTTTTATTTGACTGGAATGTTAGATTTTATAATGTGAATTTGTATAATGAATTCATTGTTAATTTATGTGTTTAAAAAAAAAATTATTCACTTTTTCTCCTCCTATTTTTCTTGTATTTTCCTCCCATCCCAATTGAGTCGTTATGCCAATTCCCCCCTCCCCTTCCTGGTTGTTGCCCGCATTTGCCCCCTACTTGCCGGTCTAGGGAGCCCTGAAGTCTATCACATGCTTCCTCCGATACATAGGAGACAGCCAGCAGCCTCTTTTCACCTGGCAGCGAGGACTCTCATTTGGGTGAGTGTAACGCATGGGAGGGCAAACTACCTCACCCAGATCCCGTCCTTGCTGTGCAGGCGCCCTGACCGCCCTGTAGGAGTCGCTGTTTACAACGACCAGATTACCACCCACCGGCTTCCCTCCCGCTGACACTGCCAATTGTGTCAGTATGACGACCGGCCAAGCCGGAGGCACCGCTGACAGCTGGATTTGATACCAGTGTCTCTGCGGTGGTAGACAGACGCTTAGTCCAGTGCACTACCTGGCCGCCCATGTTTTGTTTTATTTTAATTCGTTTTTTGTTGTTTTGTATTTGTTTTGTCCAGGACCCCAGGAAGACTAGAGGCTCTTTCATGTGTCTCTAATGGGGATCCTTTAACATAAACATAAACATAAACATAAGGTATCATTGATTAGGTATCATAAAGTATCATTAAAGTATCATTAGGCATCATACGGTATCATAAGGTATCATTAGGTATCACACAGGATCACAAGGTATCATTAGGTATCATTAGGCATCATAGGGTATCATTAGGTATCATACGGTATCATAAGGTAGCATTAGGTATGATAAGGTATCATTAGGTATCATTAGGCATCATAAGGTATCATTTGGTATTATTAGGCATCATAAGGTATCATTAGGCATCATTAGGTATCATTAGGCATCATAAGGTATCATTAGGTATAATAAGGTATAATTTCGACTATAAGGTATTATAATACACTATGACTATTGTGTGTAATTATAAAGTGTTATGATGTGGTGTGGGGATGGCTGGTTTAAGCCCTGGGTCAGGCTAATTAGACCTGGGAGCAGGGCTGGCTGCACACCTGTTGCACATTGAGGCAATCAACGCACACAGGTCAATGGCACTGCACTGCAGGCAACCCTGCACTCTGACCTCTCTGATGGAATGCATATGTGTGGAGGACTGTGTGTATGTAACTAGGAAGGATAAGACACATTCAATTGCCTTGTGTACATTGACCATTAAACCATTAGTGTACATTAAAATAATATTTTTCTCAACTTAGCCGGTGTCCCTGTGTCAGAGAGCTCTTAAAAAGCCACTTAGGTGATGTGTGGCAGGGTTTGATGATTCACAGTTATGATACAGGATATTATAAATCAGTATGAACAACCTTTATAACTTAAGTAATTACATGAAACATTATACCTGTCTACGCACAATTATAATACCTATACCTATAAATGCATTATTATTATTATTATTATTATTATTATTATTATTATTATTATTATTATTATTATTATTATTATTATTATTATTATTATTATTATTATTATTATTATTATTATTATTATTATTATTATTATTATTATTATTATTATTATTATTATTATTATTATTATTATTATTATTATTATTATTATTATTATTATTATTATTATTATTATTATTATTATTATTATTATTATTATTATTATTATTATTATTATTATTATTATTATTATTATTATTATTATTATTATTTGTTTCACAATATCATACAGGCTTCATAGAAAGTGCTACTGTGCCACATTGTCCTTTAATGGTGAGAATAAAGCACTTGAACTTGTGGCTCCCACGAGAGAAGCCATCAACAGCTGTCTGAAGAAACACATGTGTTTACAAAACCCACCCTAACAGTCTTGTCGGGGGGATCTGTGGAGGCTCTAAACCCTTTCACTGCCACACGACAATACATGAAAAATATATGTTTTACTGAGATCGCAGTTTCGGTCACTAGGGAGACAATGTGGAGCCAGATTTGGTTGTTCCTCAATCAGGACAAAAGGATATCGAATATTAGACACAGGACAATGAGTTCAAACATCATGTATGGTATTTATTGAATAATCAGAAAGCATAATTACATGAATTATCGGGTGGTCCATGGATCACACAAGCTTGTTGACAGCAATGCATTGTATAGCAGCAGGGACGTGCACAGGACTTTAGAGGGGCAGGTGCTCAAAGGCTGAAAAGGGCACTACACTTGTGTGTATATATTAACCGAGCGCGCGTAGCGCGCAAGCACGATTTTTAAGGGCCCTTTTCGAGCAGGGGGCCCCCTTTTTATGCTTTTTGGGGGGTTTTGGTGATCAAATATTGAATATTGAACTATAATAATCAGTGCAGGAGCTCACTTATCCTTGAAAGACACTTTTATCACTGACTTAAAAGGCCCATACATCTCCATAAATGTTCAGGGGGGAGGGAATAAGTGCTTACCCTACAGACCCCAAGAAGTGCTGTATATTCTGTATTGTTTAATATAAATGCATTTTTTATTCCAATCCCGATTTGTATTTGAGATTCCCAAATCCCATCGGACTTGACTTCTTCGTGTCCCTCAATGTGTAATACCAGCATTCAACTGTATGCGCCACAGCGGTTTCTATCATCATCACCATCACCACCAACCACGCTATGCATAAAATATATAGGTCCGCGGAGAGGCACGCTGAGGAGGCCGTGCAAACGGCAATGGAATATGGGGCATCTCTCTCTCTTTACCTAATATTTGTATTCTATCCTGACATTTTTCAGTTGGAAGGGCAGTCTATATGCGTAACGGTTAAAAAAAAAAAAAAAAAAATGAATTAATTTTTTTTCTCCAAAAGGGCACTTTTTTGATGAGGCTCAAAAAGGCAGGTGCTCAAGCACCCCTTGGCCTCTATGTGTGCACGTGCCTGTATAGCAGAGTCGCCAAGGAGTTCCCCTCCCTCTATTCTAGATGGTCTGATATACTGTCCAGTGTCCACCCTAGGGTGTCTTTGCTGGCTGACCAATCAAGTGTGAGACACCTGTGTCCTTTCCCATATGATCCAGCGAGGACCAGGTCATAGTTATGTAACAAGAAAATAAACAGGCATCCCTCCCGGACCGGCCAGCCACCTTGCTGGAGATAAGGGGGCCCCTGTAACCTTGGCCAAAAAGCCTCTAAATGTAAAGGGAAACATAGTGTCCTCCAATGTTTTATGATACTGATTGTACTGTAATCCTATTTATCAATGACTTTTAACTTAATCAATGTTCCTAATTAACTAATATATTTATATATGATATGAGCCTAAAGTCTGACGTTAATTTCCGACATAATCCCTCCTGTGGTGCTCTTAGGCACCAAATACATAACTAAACAAAACAAAAAAAATTCTGACTGAGAGTAATGGAGTATGACAAAACATATTAGAATTATAGGCCCCACCCTTAATACATACCCCTCCTGTGGGGCTGTCAAGCCCCAGATTCAATCGAATGTGGACTTATAAATTGCAATATATATATGATATATATATATATTTCAAAATACATCAAGCTCAGTCAGTGGTAACATCCTACGAAAATAGAAAACTAGAATATGACTAAACATAACCAGAATTAACGTTAAAAACCACACATCATATATAATTGTAATATCAGACCATCATCACGCTTACACTTAGAGTAATTTACTCATTTATTATGTTGGAGAGTGAGAGGGGGTCCACATCTGCAAGTTGGGGCGAAAACCTTTAAGTGTTAGATGTTGTGAAACAGGGCAAAATTCCCCAACCACCCTCAGATGTTTTTGAGCGGTAACATGACCTGTTTGCAGACGGGCACCCCCAACCACCCCCAATCAGGATAATCAACATGACATAGGTTGTTTTTGTGGCCTATATGGCCTAAATTATGGCAAGCAAATAACGTCAAAAATGCTGTTTTTGTGGCCTTTATGACCTAAACATGGCAAGCAAGTAATGTCAAAAATGCTGTTTTTGTGGCCTTTATGATAACCAACATGATGACAATCATTAGTATCACATCATAAAACCATACATAATTATGTTCCAACAGTTCGTATGAGACAAGTCTTCATCCTGGTCGAATTCCCCACATAATCTTTCCTGCTGTGTGTGTGTCTAAACTTCCCTGGGGAATTGCTATTGAAGTGATGGTCCAGAGTGGCTTCTAAAAAAAACGCAATGCACTCTGGACATGAATTGTTCATCCGCCTAGTGACAGTGTCATAGAAATAAAATGTGAAGTCCTCCGGGATGTGCGATAATAACCTGTATCAGCATATGCCTAGCCGTGTCTACCTGTTACTGCGTGGTCTGGGGGTCAGGGGATGACTAGGGGGAGGGGGGTTTGTGACGACTTCTGGGGTGGGGGATGGTGATGGGGGGGACGGGGGTCATGGTGATGAGGGGAACGGGGACGATCTCCTGGTGGTCGAGGGGTTTGACGACGACTTCTGGGGTTGAGGGGGATGGCATCGACGTTGTGGCATCGAAGGCGGATGGCGTTGCCCTTGTGGTGTCGAAGGGGATGGCGTTGACCCTGTAGCGTTGAGGTGGATGGCGTTGATTTTCGTCTGCCAAGTAATTCAACCAGATCTCCCTCCTCGCAGCGTTACCAAGGATTCCACCTCCTGCCTGAGCAAATGAGTCCAAACAACATCCCACCCCGAACAAAGTTCCACCACTTTTATTTCAGCGTAAGAAAAAACAATCGCCAATACGAAGTCCTAAAGACACCCCTGTTCAGCTTAACACTTTGGCTGCCAGGAAACGTGTTTAGACGTCATTGCCGGCCATGCTCAAGTTGCCGGAGGACGCTTTACAGCGTCCTTATATCAATATTTCAAAAATCTGCGATCGGATTCATATGTCCCCTCCGCTGGCCTGAGATCCACCAGGAGGACCCACTGAGCTCTCTGGCGGTTCAGGAGCGCCATCTGGTGGCCGATCGGCGCAATCGCTTAAACAGGAAGTGGCATAGAGGTTGTGCTGGACGTCCGTATTACTTCCGGGCACTCGCTATAGGTCCCGGCATTCTAGCTCGTCACAATACACAGTGATCGATTGCCAATAACTCGATAAACAACATGATTTGGACGTATATACCATTATACAAGCTGGAGATGACCGGGTAAATCTACATCCCATAATGATAAGATTTCTACTCTACGATGATCGCCCAATGGCGCGCGGAGACTGGGGTGAGTTTTAGCGTGTAACGTTACCGTCTTCGATACTAACTGCTATTATCAACATTTGACTAGATGATTGGTATAACGCTGCCCACGGAATTATAAACGCCCCCTAGCCCATCCGGTCAACATCAGATGACGTGTAGTAACTTCTAGAAGTACGTCTAGTTGGAATTTTTTATATCGCGCTGATTGCCATAAAACTGTATTGCATCATCAATATAATGCATTTGGGGCTATAGATCACGTTCTGGAGAAAGCTGCAGAAAGAGATGAAAACATACTTATACATTAGACCATACTTTACTATGAATATGTGAATGAAAAAGTTTAACGTTGCTACACAATGAACAATACATATAGGACTTTGAATGGGCCCTAATAATGGCAATGTAGCAATAGAATTTAAAAAGTTATAGCCATGCAAAGAAGGGGTACTTCTCCATAGACAAATAGAGCCGGCAACCTATGGTATATCATGAATTTAACCCAAGGCAACCAAAGTCAATGATGTGTGTCTTAGTGCATACTGTGTATTTCTACAAGCCTGATCCTCAGTGAGTTGGTTGCTGACCATAGACCAGCCTCTCACCTTCTGGTGGGGTCGGTAGCTGCTGTCCTTGTTGAGCTGGATATGTCCTTTCAGAGACAACTCAAATCAAATCAAATCACCTTCTTTTTCCATCATCATCATCATCGTCATCACTTTCCTCTCTCAACATAGTGTAGTCCCAGGTATGGGTCCCTTTCCACTAAGTTCTCTGTCCAAACTCCTCTGAACAGAACAACCTAGCTTTCTGTTTCCCACTAAGCCAGTGCTTCTCAAACTTTTTCTGTCAGGCCCCCCTTTGGCGGACCAAAATATTTTGGGCCCCCCCCCCCCTCGCCCCAACAAAATAGTCATGAAATGGGCCATGTTTAAATTTATTGAAATAACACCAATATCGTGACCTTTCAAATTGGCCCTATATTTTGTTTTCAGAGCTGTCATGGATGAAAAGCCAGCTTCACACAGATATGTGGTGCTGAATGGTATCAACACCTTAACTGCTGCATCATGAGATACTTGGTGGGCCATGAGATGAGATACTTGGTACTCAGCACCACACTCTGAAACTAGCTCTCTAGGTGGTATCAGATGAGATTTCAAAGAGTTCTTCCAAGAGTTTGGATGGAGATGTGTCAGGAAGCTTTGTTTCAATGTTGTCTGTAAAGTTTTTTTTTAACCAGAGTAACTTGGTGATTCTTTTCTGTGTTTTATTAAATAATGATTTTCAGATTTTGAGAAATGGTATTTTCATGGAGAACAGTGCAGCTGCAACAGATAGCACTTTAGTGGTAATTTTCTGTAATAAAAAAAAAAAAAAAAAAAAAAAAATTGTATTTTTTTTTTTGCATAAATAAATCTCAAGGCCCCCCCTGTCATGCCTCTGCGCCCCCCCTGGGGGGCGCGCCCCCCACTTTGAGAAACACTGCACTAAGCTATCTGTCCAAACTCTTTTGAACAGAACAACTTAGCCTTCTGCTTCTCTATGCATCTCCTGTTGAGGTGATGCATAACCTTTGTCCTGGTTCGCCTTATACTTTCTAGATCCTTCTTAATTTCCACTTCAATTCTCTCACTTTTCACATGTGCCACACATTCCTACCTTCCACCTTTGTCAGGTCTTATTCACTTGGGCTCGTTACACTTTCATCATTGGCTTTCTCTTCCCTGTCTCCTTCCACCTGATGACAGATTGCTTGGTAGATGTTTGATAGTGTGTTAGATATCATACATATTTGGACAATTATTTTCCCTAATTATAGAATAGAATAAAATAATTGCCTTTGAATGACCACGACGAAAATTTGGCACTACAGATCACACACATTGAACAACAATAAACATTTAGGTAGTCAATAGGGCTAAAATAGGAATAAGAATATAATAATAATAAAATTAAAAATAAAATAGAATAGAGAACAAAATACGGTCCGGCATACACACTCCGGTATGTATATACCGTCTAAAATTCCAAATACACACCCCTCCTGCCAAAAATATACAAAAACGTACAGTGAATGTACAGTAATAAGTGGGAAAATACAAAGTCAAAGTACTTCTATGATAAGGGAATAGTCATTTAAACTCTCATGCGGTGCTGGAAATGTTAGTTTGTATTCCCATAAAGAACCACTAAAGCACCCCTTGTTAGTGTCAACATGCTACTGCTAATACTACTAACTATAAGGAGAGCAGTCAGCCTTTGTGCCTGTCCGCCTGTGTGATCGGCGTGCGACGTGGTGGAGATGTGTGCTCTACTGAGCGCACCTTTCTAATTTGCAATTATGTTTTTTTTTTTTTTTATTAAAAAAACAACCACCCTGAAATAAGTAGATGTGTAGTACATGCAGGAGGTCATGTGCTAATAGGTAGGCTATCCAAACACTGAGTTACACTCAAACCAAAAAATTAAATACAACAAACAAATTCAAACAGGTCGCTTGTAACCTGACATGACTACTTACAGTTTCTACATCTAAACTGCAGTCAAACGGCCCACCACATGTCTATCCTCAAACAAAAACTACATCAGGTCCTACCACACTACCTGTATTTTCTGGCACCCTAACCTACCTACCCTTAAGCTAACGCCCTGTAGACCTAACTGATAAGTGCCCACGCTAGGTCTTAGGTCAGATCGATAACTTCATAACTCATTGGTCTGCTCATCTTGACTTCAAGCAGCGTCCTGCGAAGTGGTTGACATGCAGAACCCAATGAGTCTTACAAAATGTTGTTGTTACTCCTGACCGACAAGAGATAGCGAATGCACCGTTCCGACCCCCCCAGTCATCGACCTTAGGTCGAGTGATCGGAGTTGCGGAATCTTTTATTTTATTTGCACTGGGAAGGACTCTCTTTATTCAGATGAGGTCCATTTCCCTTATCCGTTACACGTATTATCACTGTATGGCTTTACTTGATAATCCCATTATACAGAACCCACTTCTACATCCATACATATACCGTTCTTTCTCTAGGTCTCTGTGTGGATAAAAGCCCACTCCTAGGGTTTTACATCATAAATCAGGAACATTACGGGACCGTGTTGTTGCCGACTGGTTAAAGACACACTTCTAAAGTTTTTACATCATGAATCAGGAACATCACGAAGCAATGGGTAAAGTTACAATGCAAAAACATTTCAATGCTTACCCGTCCGTCTGGTCCGAAGAATGGATACAAAAAGATATATTATAAAAAGCTGTTTTATTTAGAAAAAGCAAGTTACAGAAGAGACTTCATTGGAAATGTCCAACTCAGTTAAAAGAAGTATAAAACAAAAACATCTCATCTGACACGGCTTGTGCCTGCCATGGAAAATCTTCAAATCATGCCCCTCGAAGGAGGAACAGTCATTTTTATATTGATCTGGCATCACATTGCTATTGGCCCAAAAACAGTGGTGTCACTGTGATGTCATTTCACTAGCCAACCAACGTACACTACATAGTAAGGATGGACTCCTCCCCTTCTAGTCATTACATCTACTGGAGAAGTAACAGATTACCTTGTGTTGGAAAATACCTATCTGTTACTAGCAGAGGCCAGAGGCCCCAAGGTTGTTTTTACATTCCTTAGTGGCCAAACAGTATTGAAGTGAAAGCAATTCACACTTCTAGCATGAGTATATAGTACATAGCCCAACACACACTACAGATATATACAGATACACATACATGTATAATACAGTACATATATATATAGTATACAGTGTACACATATATATGCACATACTTGTACCTATCATTGTCTACTCTACGCAGGGTGTGACAACCTGCTGTGGAAAGCACCCTGCTCAGAGATGTTTCCAAGGCCATCACCTCCCGGCATTCCGAAGGGGCCCCCTTCGTTCTCACTCACCCCAACTCAAGGGGATGCAGACGAGGGAGACTGCTGGCTATATAGTACATAGCCCAACACATACTACAGATATATACAGATACACATACATGTATAATACAGTACATATATATATAGTATACAGTGTACACATATATATGCACATACTTGTACCTATCATTGGTTTTATTCTATGCAGACAGGACAGGGTTAAACTGTGCCGACTTGCTCTCAGCTCGGGCCTGCTCTTAACTCTCTGCCTGCTCTCAAGGCCACAGATAGAGGGAAGCACATTCCCCCCCCCCCTCTAACAGAGACTGCACTTCTGCCTCCATTCCGACTGCACATTAACTGTAACATAGTTTTAAAGTGTATAAAGAATATACAGGTCACATACATAGCTCCAATCATACACAACAAACACAAGAACACTATACAAAGTGTCACTCGTTGACTTGTGGCACTTAACATGTGTTTACACATAACGTGTTTCTACTCAATTCCTTTCTGACTGGGCGTTTACCAGCCAGAAGGCATATCACATCTAGACACCTATAGTAACATATGCCTAGATTTAAAACAAATATATACAATAAACCTATTGTATTGATTCCATTGATTCCATTGTCCAGGAAGAATCTACAGACATTCCCCATAATCATATATAAGATCAGGATGTCATACTACCCAGTGTCACTAGTTGGCTGTGACACTTTACACCCCCTCTGTCATCCTGGTCGGTCATTTTCCATTGTCTTAATAGCGTCTGTACTGGGGGACGAGATGGCGACTGCGGGGTCACGTTGCTGTGACTCTCCACACCCCCTCTGCCATCTTGGTACCTTGTTACCCTGGTAGCCGGCGGGAAGACTTGCATCTGTTGTTCCCTGGCTGGACGGCCCGACAGGATAGGGGCCACGTCGTGGCTTGGCATCCGGCGGGAAGACTTGCATCTGTTGTTCCCGGCCAACGCACCTGAAGACAACACCTGGTGGTCATCGTGTGGTCATCTTGGTCATCTTGGGGTCACCCCCTCTGACCTCTTGGATCTCTCCCATAGTTTGAGGTAGGTTGAATTGTTACTTCTCGGGCGACCCCCACGGGTCCCCGAGAATTGTAGCAGCAGTCCTCTATTGAAGTGTGGTTGGCCTGGTCGTGTGACCCTGTCCGTAGGCCTCGCAGGACATCACAGATACAGTCCACAGAGGACTCATTTCTTTTCTCTCTTTCAGGTCCATTCAGGGCTCTCGTCGCCCTGTAACCTGGGTCCAGGCCGATGTCTCTCTGTCCGGTCTAGGAGGTCTAGGAGGTCTAGGAGGTCTGGGAGGTCTGGGAGGTCTAGGAGGTCTGGGAGGTCTAGGTGAGGACCTTGAGGATGCTCTGGAGCTTGACCTATCCCGGTCTTCCTCCATTTCCGAGTTCTGACTTGGGTCAGTATATTCCTTCTTGCCATTCGCTGCGTCGTCCACTGACTCCGGGGGACAGCCCCCCCCCGTCTAAGAATGTGGCACTGGTTCAGGTTTTGTCCCCTTTACCAGCGCACATTGTTCACAGGCCTTTCGGACTGTTATCGCTCTTTGTTTGGCTTTAGGTATGAGAATGTTGTTAGTTCTCAGGTATACCAACATTCTCTTACTTCCGGCATGTCCAAGGTTATCATATACCTGTCTGATCATGTGAGTAGCCTCGTCCTGTTAGCAATGGCTAGTTAGCCTGCTATTTGCTCCTGTTCGCAATGGCTATTTCAGCCTTGTTACAAAGGGTCAGATTAAACCGAATATATATATTTATTACTTGAGATATATTGTATAATATTTGCAGTGATGGGCAGTAGCTAGCTACAAGTAGCGACGCTACATAGCTTAACTACATTTTTCAGTAGCGTGATGGTAGCGTCGCTACTTTTGAATCAAGTAGTGATCTCTGTAGCGCAGCTAGTTTTCTAATCAAGTAGTGCCGTAGCGTCAGCAAAACGCTACACGCTACATATCCGGAGAAACAGACACAAAAAAAAAAAGAGTGTCTTCGGTCCTGAGAGTGTCGTGTTCTTCTGTCCTGCAGCTGGATGCTATTGGAGAAAACCCACTATGATTGGTTGGTTGGTTTACATATGAGTATGACGACTCACGATTAGGCCAAAACATTCTGGGTAGGCCAATCAGAGGCAGGATAGGGCGAGACATGCCACTCCAGCTCGGCAAACCAGGAAGTAAAAAAATTCTAAACACAGAGTAGACCATGAATGAATGAACGAACCGTTAGTCCGTGCGAAATAGCAGAAGGATTCGATGTTTCCAGGGCTGATGGCATTGATGAAGATGATGTCAATAACAACAACATATGTGTTTATTGTGTCCGCCAAAAACGAAGCTTCTCTCAACATCCCACACGGCCAGCACTAACTTGAGAACACATATATTCAGGTAAGCTGATGAAAAGCTTTCCCAAACAGCACACAAGTCAGTGCACTTTTTGTCAACAGATTTAACTAACATGTTTCACTGTAGGCAGAAAATGAACAATATTATGGGGGTGGAGAAAAGAAAAAACAAACTACCATAAATAGTACATACACTAAGAGGGAAAATATCACCTAGAGCAGTGGTTCTCAACCTGTGGGTCAGGACATGATTCCCACATGATTTTGGGGCCATGGAATGTTTTGTGAGTTACATATTTAAATACATTTGGTCATTTAACTGACGCTTTCATTCAAAGCAACTTACAAATTGTGTACAACAAGTCAGCAGGAGTGAGTGGTACATCTAGCAGCCAAGGATAAGTAGTATTGTTTGTCTAGCAGTGTCGAGCTTGAGTGTTATACTCTTGAGTACATACTGTACTGTAGTAGTATAGACATATTAGCATAGTTGGTGGTAGTATAGACATGGTAGCATAATAGTAAAATGCAGTAAGACAGTTATTATTAGTTAAAATTCAGATATTGAAGAAGTGTGTTTTTGGTTGATAAAGTGGGCAGGTTTCAGCTAGGAGAGGGTATCAGGCAGCCAGAAGATGCAGAGTTTAGGGATAAATAATACATAAAGATAGAATAGAAAAGAAAAAGACCATTACTGCATCAAAAGTTATCAACAAACTATACTATAAAAACTGATCAAACCAAATGGTCTCTTTCTTTTCTTTTGTAGAGGCTGCACCCAGCTAAACTTGCCTTCCTGGATTTTGTACATAATACAAGTTCATGTTAAAAGGATGACACAAAAAGCCAGACCGAGGGCTTGTTTCAGTTTTATAATAAACAATCAAACTGAGCATTTATTTTGCCTGTCTATTTGTTTGATGGAAACTTGATCATGAAGTAAACAAAAAAAAAAAAAAAGTAGTGCCGATGTAGCTAGCTATTTTTGCCATATTCTTGTAGTGTAGCTTGCTACATTTATCTGGGGATAGCTTCCATTGTAGTTGAGCTATATTTAATCGAGAGTAACTTGTAGTGTAGCTTGCTACATTTTCCAAGTAGCTTGCCCATCACTGAATATTTGTATATCGTCTGATATCCCTTGTATATACTTTGTACATATACACGGAATATCCCTTTACCTAGGTACAAGCCAGACCATAATTCGTTCTCCTATTGGACAGCGACCCCCTAGGCGCCAATGGCCATACCCCCAATGTCTAGTTCAAAGCCACCGCTAAGACATGTCTCAACATGCCCAGGTTTGAGCAGTAATACGAGACAGAACTGAGGTTGGCACTAGATTATTCACCTTACGTATAAATACGTCGCAGGTGGATACAGCAGTTAGTTAACCCAACAAGTTGAAGCCTTCACCACGAGTCAACGACCAAGTGAAGTGAGCAACCTTGCGTCTAAATAGAGCACTTAGAACCGCGTGCGAATAGGATAGTAAAAGTGTCAGAGCTTAGTGAAATAACGTCAAGTTCGACCTAATTAAATGTGAAGTACCGTGCACAGGAGAATCTACACCGGCAAATGCAGAGCCTTTTCCGGCTGGATTATACTGTTTTTGGTACTGTGGCGGCTGGAGCAGAGAACCGTCTACCCCGCTGCTGTGTGGGATCTACCCGTGAGGAGCATCACTCGAGCCCGTCTCTAGGAAGAGGCTGGCTGGCTTTCATCCATGCTGTCCCGCATACTTGGATTATAGCTGCTGCTTTTGTCTGCCGATCGAGGGGAGTATATGTACCGACTCCCGTAGCTGGAGCTTATTGGTTCCTCATTGATCCAGACTTTTGCATCCGAACATTCCTCTCCCCTGCTGGCTTACAACCGGAGGGAACCCCCTTAGTATCTCCAGCTGACCTACGAGTGTGCCTTATATAATTCTTATGCTACAGGTGGTATTAATTATCCCCATCGTAATATGCTCATGGACTTACGCTCTTGACCTATTCATGCACATTCTTCGCCATACAAGCGCGACCCTAATTCTCAATACTGTAATCTAATATTGCTGCTCTTCTAATAAATATTCCAAACAGGACTTTCTTTGTTAAGCCGTGTTATTGTGTGGGTGTTCATCATATATACCGTGTACTGTATGGCCAGTAATTAAAGTACATAACTCAGTAGTGGTTTAATGATACCATACTCTCAATACAGTCAGGGAATTGTACCCCTCAGTTACAAGCCTGCTATTTGCTCCTGTTCGCAATGGCTATTTCAGCCTGCTATTCACAAAGTAGAGTTTTTTCTACTTAAGTTCTGACTTTAAGTAAGCATTTAGTTACTTCAAGTTCAAGTGACTTTAGGGCTCCCTAGCCCTGTTAGTCGCGAGTAAACGCCACTTCAAGTGGTTTCTTATGAACCCTCTCTTGTTCCTGATAGATTTTTTACCTCTTAGGCTGTCTGCTGCGCTTTGCAGACCTCTACGTCACTCATTGTTCCAGATCTCGAGCACTTAGGAGGAGTCTTGGTTGGAGAGGTTTGCTTGCTGATAAGATCAATCTTGAGTAAGGTTTTAACTCAAATCTGTAAAAAAATTTACTCCAGAGGCCCCTGACCGCAGTTATTTCAGTTCATATTCTTTCGGCTTTTGATACCTATTCAATTAGCATAAAGCCCAACTCACGGATGTTCTAAGCCCCAGAACCTCCAATCCGTTTTGACAGACCTATAAACCTGTGACTCGGCCGCCCAAGCACTACAGCGTCCTGTATGCTGAAGCTTCCGAGTCCCCACAAATCTGATAGGCCCGTCGGATATAGAGACCCTGATGCTCGCTCTGTCCCCCCGCGTCAAGGTGCTAAGCTTGATGAGAGTTTGCAGAGTCTCAATTTTTATCCATAGGCGCTGGTGAGTGTACATCTCACGCAGCTGATATGGTTGGTACAGGTGCTAACCTACCAGATGGTAGCTGTCAGGAAATCCCCTTCGCATGAAATAGATTACAAATTCTTTCGTCCTCTTTACTCTGGTTCAGAGAAAAGACGGACATCTTTACATTATTTGTGTTGAGAAAGCATTTTGACTTGGTCATACAGCATGCATTCCGTCCGTAACTGGTCTCGGGACCATGCTGCGCATTTGGCTGCAAGACGGTTACCCCCTGGTACACCTATGAATAGCTTTTCAAGCAGTAAGCCTGATCTTTGCCTAGGTGTTCCACGTATGACTGATTCTGCTGCAACAGTGAGAGACAAGCTCCCGTCTCGCACCTGTGGGATTAGTTTCTCCACCATATTTTCCCCTGGATCTTGACCGGGGATTCTTACTTCCATTTCCATCATTTGGGTCATTGAAGCCCCTTCGGGGACCTCCAGTCCTTTGAGTTGTCTCAAAATGCGAGCGGCATCCGGGTCATCATAGAGAGGTGACCCATGGAAAATCTGAGCACACTTATGGATATAAGCAGCCTGGGTCTCCCCTCGAAGCATTTCTGGGGCTAGTTTTTTGAGCACTTGGGTTTTGCTTAACAATTCTTGTGCTTTGTTGCTTTCTCCATATTGGGTGCTGTCATGCAGACTCCTGCCTGTATGTGAACTCTTTCCTCTCGGTCGGTAAATGTCTCCGGGAGATTGGGCTAGTATGGAGTGAGGGCTCACTTCCGGTCGGTGTTCCTCTGTGCTGTGTCTCAGGGCTCGGATTGGGCTTATGGACGGGGCCTCGTTCAACCAGTTTCTTTCTCTCCTGGCTATTTCAGCCATGGCCCTGTCTAGCTTGTACACCTGTTCACGTAGTATGTCATAGCCTGCATGTAAGTGTGCATGCTCGTATGGTTCTGTTACTCCAGGGTGAGACAACACTTTTTCTGCCACGGGTGACCGGGCTAAGGCCTGAGCCGTTCCCCATCTCACGGGATATGCTGGCATAATATCCCCTGTTTCCTTTCCTTCCAAGTCTCCTTCACTCTCTTCGGAGATGTCCTCCAATCCTGAGCTCCAGGTCAAGCCCGAGGGTGACTGAAAGGTGGTGCCTTTCAGAGTAGGCCCCTTGCCTATAGGTCTCAGTTTGACCGGTTTCGCTCTCTTGTTTCGAGGTCTAGGAGGTTCGCCCCTCGGGTATCGAACTCTCTCCCTAGATCTTGATCGAGATGAAGACCTGGAGGATGCTCTGGAGCTTGACCTATCTCGGTCTCCCTCCATTCCTGAGTCCTGATCTAGATCAGTATACTCCTGTTTGCTACTTGCTGGGTCGTCCCCTGACTCCGGGGGACGGCCTAGAAGTCTATGGATACTCCTGGCCTGAGATCGCGCAGGTTCCGCCTTTTCAGGTTCGAACTGTACTGTCGGTCTCCTGGGTGTGGATGATCTCCCTCTCTCCGCTGCTCGGGAGGAGTTCTGGGAGTTGGACCTTTCTTTCCTGGGTACGGGTCCCGACCCCTTAGGGTTCGGAGGGGGAGTGAGAGGTACCAATGCAGGCTCATCGTCCTCGTCTTCCTCACCCTCCCCGGCTCTATCCACGGCCAGGGTTATTGCCTCATGGTCCCTAGGTTCCACCATGAGACGGATCTCCGTGTGCCCTGCACTCCTTAGGCTTGAGATCGCGCTGATTACGGCTTTCCCCAACCATATGCCTCTTTGGCCATATCCTCGAGACCTGCCCCACATCAGGTTTATGGCTAGTCGGTAGGGCATGTCCTTAGTACCATGGCCAGCATAGATTTCCCTTTTCTGCAGTAGTTCCTTTATACGGGACACCAGTCTGTCCCAGTTTATGTGTGAGGACTTTATCTCCTTGTATTGGTCTTGGCTTAGTGTCACATGGACAATTTTCTCCGCGTGAAACACCTCATAATCACACTCTGTGATTACTGCCTTGCCTGGTTTCAGGGGCTTTTTGGTCCTTTTTTCCATTACCTGTTTCCTCAGGTTCCGGTAGTAAGAGCCTCCTGCCATTACCATGCTTGTTTCCCATCTACCATAGTTCGTCAATGACGGTCCAGTGAAGGTGAGGATTGACCATGGTGTATCAGAGTTATCGGTCCAGACTGGGTAGTTAGTGACTGTTATGTTTGGTGATTGTCTGTGAGACCTTGTAGATGTCACTCTCAACCCTGAGTGTTCACCACGGGGAGATATATAGGTTGCTCTCGCTTGCCTCACTTCCTCGTGAACACGTGGTCCTGGGCTTATGCACTGCAGGGAGTGATCTCGCCCTGGTGTGGTTGATCCCCCCAGTGTCGGGAGGTGTCCCCTGAGTGTATATTCTCCCATTTCGTGTCCAGAGGGGGCTCTCATTGAGGGCGGAGCCCTCTTATCCATATACATGGAAGTGGGAGCAGGCAGTGTTCGGCCTGTTTCCTCATATATCCTTCCTTGTCCTGACCGGGGCCACGTAATTTGAGCCCTCTGGTCTGAGTGACTCACTGCTTCCCTTGGTGTTCCCGAGGGACAGACTGTCCGGTTTCTGTACGCCAGCTCCTCCTGAGCTAGCGTCTCTAGCATCTGTTGTGCTAGCGTCTTCCGTGCTAGCATTTCTTGTGCTAGCTTCTCATGAGCTAGCATCAGCTGCGCCAGCTCCTCCTGAGCTAGCGTCTCTTGCACTAGCATCTGCTGTGCTAGCGTCTTCCGTGCTAGCATCTGTTGTGCTAGCTTCTCTTGAGCTAGCATCAGATGTGCTAGCATCTGTTGTGCTAGCTCCTCTTGAGCTAGCGTCTGATGTGCTAGCATCTGTTGTGCTAGCTTCTCTTGAGCTAACTCCTTCTGCGCCATCTTCTTCTGAGCTAGCGTCTGCTGTGCTAGCTTCTCTTGTGCTAGCTTCTCTTGAGCTAGCGTTGGTTGCTAGCTCCAGCTATTTAGCCTGCTGTTAGCTCCTGGCTTTGTTAGCCTGTGGTGAGCTAGTTAGCTTTTGGCTAGTTAGCCATCAATCAGCTCCTTGCTTTGTTAGCCTGTGGTTGGCTAGTTAGCTCTTGGCTAGTTAGCCATCAATTCACTCCTGGCTTGTTAGCCTGTTGGGAGCTCCTGTCTGGCTAGGGCCAGTTCATTTGTGTTAGCACTGGCTCGTTAGCCCATGGTGAGCTAGTTAGCTCTTGGCTAGTTAGCCTGCATTCCAGTGAGCGCCGTTTTAGCTAGCTCACGTAGCCTCGGGCTAGGTAGCCATCCAGTTAGCATTCAGTTCACTTGTGGCTAGTTAGCCTGCATTCCAGTGAACGCGCCATTTTGGCAGCATCACGTAGCCTCGGGCTAGGTAGCCATCCAGTTAGCACTTAGCTCGCTTGTGGCTAGTTAACCTGCATTCCTGTGAACGCGCCATTTTGGCAGCGTCACGTAGCCTCGGGCTAGGTAGCCATCCAGTTAGCATTTAGCTCGTTTGTGGCTAGTTAGCCTGCATTCCTGTGAACGCGCCGTTTTGGCAGCGTCACGTAGCCTCGGGCTAGGTAGCCATCCAGTTAGCACTTAGCTCGCTTGTGGCTAGTTAGCCTGCATTCCTGTGAACGCGCCGTTTTGGCAGCGTCACGTAGCCTCGGGCTAGGTAGCCATCCAGTTAGCACTTAGCTCGCTTGTGGCTAGTTAGCCTGCATTCCTGTGAACGCGCCGTTTTGGCAGCGTCACGTAGCCTCGGGCTAGGTAGCCATCCAGTTAGCATTTAGCTCGTTTGTGGCTAGTTAGCCTGCATTCCTGTGGGCAAAGCACGAAATTATGTTGCACTTGTAACTCCCCCCAGAGCCTTCTAGTGAAGCGTGATTTTTTTCTTCGGCCGTTAGCACCTATTCAGTTAGTATAAATGCCCAACGCCAGGGACGCCATGATAAGTGCCCACGCTAGGTCTTAGGTCAGATCGATAACTTCATAACTCATTGGTCTGCTCATCTTGACTTCAAGCAGCGTCCTGCGAAGTGGTTGACATGCAGAACCCAATGAGTCTTACAAAATGTTGTTGTTACTCCTGACCGACAAGAGATAGCGAATGCACTGTTCCGACCCCCCCAGTCATCGACCTTAGGTAGAGTGATCGGAGTTGCGGAATCTTTTATTTTATTTGCACTGGGAAGGACTCTCTTTATTCAGATGAGGTCCATTTCCCTTATCCGTTACACGTATTATCACTGTATGGCTTTACTTGATAATCCCATTATACAGAACCCACTTCTACATCCATACATATACCGTTCTTTCTCTAGGTCTCTGTGTGGATAAAAGCCCACTCCTAGGGTTTTACATCATAAATCAGGAACATTACAGGACCGTGTTGTTGCCGACTGGTTAAAGACACACTTCTAAAGTTTTTACATCATGAATCAGGAACATCACGAAGCAATGGGTAAAGTTACAATGCAAAAACATTTCAATGCTTACCCGTCCGTCTGGTCCGAAGAATGGATACAAAAAGATATATTATAAAAAGCTGTTTTATTTAGAAAAAGCAAGTTACAGAAGAGACTTCATTGGAAATGTCCAACTCAGTTAAAAGAAGTATAAAACAAAAACATCTCATCTGACACGGCTTGTGCCTGCCATGGAAAATCTTCAAATCATGCCCCTCGAAGGAGGAACAGTCATTTTTATATTGATCTGGCATCACATTGCTATTGGCCCAAAAACAGTGGTGTCACTGTGATGTCATTTCACTAGCCAACCAACGTACACTACATAGTAAGGATGGACTCCTCCCCTTCTAGTCATTACATCTACTGGAGAAGTAACAGATTACCTTGTGTTGGAAAATACCTATCTGTTACTAGCAGAGGCCAGAGGCCCCAAGGTTGTTTTTACATTCCTTAGTGGCCAAACAGTATTGAAGTGAAAGCAATTCACACTTCTAGCATGAGTATATAGTACATAGCCCAACACATACTACAGATATATACAGATACACATACATGTATAATACAGTACATATATATATAGTATACAGTGTACACATATATATGCACATACTTGTACCTATCATTGTCTACTCTACGCAGGGTGTGACAACCTGCTGTGGAAAGCACCCTGCTCAGAGATGTTTCCAAGGCCATCACCTCCCGGCATTCTGAAGGGGCCCCCTTCGTTCTCACTCACCCCAACTCAAGGGGATGCAGACGAGGGAGACTGCTGGCTATATAGTACATAGCCCAACACATACTACAGATATATACAGATACACATACATGTATAATACAGTACATATATATATATACTGAACAGTGACAAGACTGAACTCCTCATCATTGGCACCAAAACCACCCTCACCAGATCCGGACCCATCACACTCACCATTAACGACTCCACCATCACCCCCTCCCCCCTAGTCCGCAACCTTGGTGTCCTCCTTGACCCCACCCTCTCATTTGACCCCCACGTCCGCTCCATCGTGAAAACATCCTACTTCCACCTCCGCAACATCGCAAAAATCCGTCACTGCCTCTCCCCCCCCGCTGCTGAATCCCTCATTCACGCCTTCATCTCCTCCCGCCTGGACTACTGCAACTCCCTCCTCACTGGTATCACCTCCCGCTCCCTCCATAAACTGCAAATGGTCCAAAATTCAGCCGCCCGCCTCCTCACTAACACCCGGTCCCGCGAACACATCACTCCTGTCCTCCACTCCCTCCACTGGCTCCCGATCAAACACCGCATTAACTTTAAAACACTACTCCTCACCTTCAAAGCCCTCCACAGCCTGGCCCCCCCCTACCTGACTGATCTCCTTCTCCCCTACCGCCCAACCCGTTCCCTCCGGTCCTCCTCCACTGCCTCCCTCACTGTCCCGACATCCAAGCTTAAAAACTTCGGAGATCGGGCCTTCTCTCGCACTGCACCCTGACTCTGGAACTCCCTCCCCCAGTCCATCAGAGACTCCCCTACACTCTCCACCTTCAAAGCTCGCCTCAAAACCCACCTGTTCTCCCTTGCCTTCAACCCCCCCCACCCCTAAACCCCCCCCTCCCCTCCAACCTGATCGATATGTCTCTAGTCTTTTTTTTTTTGTGCCATCAGGCTGTCTCCCCCGTTCCCCCCATGGTCTCATGTTCCTTTGTTTTTGTTTCTTTGTTGTTTTGTTTTGTTTCTTTGCTTTCGTCTCTTTGTTTGTACCCCTGCTCCCGACTACTGTCAGCGACTTCGGGTTATTGAGAAGCGCTATATAAATTAAATGAATTATTATTATTATTATAGTATACAGTGTACACATATATATGCACATACTTGTACCTATCATTGGTTTTATTCTATGCAGACAGGACAGGGTTAAACTGTGCCGACTTGCTCTCAGCTCGGGCCTGCTCTTAACTCAAGGCCACAGATAGAGGGAAGCACATTCCCCCCCCTCTAACAGAGACTGCACTTCTGCCTCCATTCCGACTGCACATTAACTGTAACATAGTTTTAAAGTGTATAAAGAATATACAGGTCACATACATAGCTCCAATCATACACAACAAACACAAGAACACTATACAAAGTGTCACTCGTTGACTTGTGGCACTTAACATGTGTTTACACATAACGTGTTTCTACTCAATTCCTTTCTGACTGGGCATTTACCAGCCAGAAGGCATATCACATCTAGACACCTATAGTAACATATGCCTAGATTTAAAACAAATATATACAATAAACCTATTGTATTGATTCCATTGATTCCATTGTCCAGGAAGAATCTACAGACATTCCCCATAATCATATATAAGATCAGGATGTCATACTACCCAGTGTCACTAGTTGGCTGTGACACTTTACACTAACCCTCTTCAACCACACCTGCTACCAGCCAAAGATCATATTGACCATCCACCCGTCAAGCATACAGTATGGTACAAGACAAGTAGATGGTACTAATCACTTCTCTGACTGCCCCAGGAGTAAGTGGTACACAGGAAGCTGACAAACAACCAGAAAATAAGGACCCTACCTACCTGTGGTGTCCACTAAAATTGTGATAAAACAAAGGAGAATATGAATTATGATTTTTCTTTCGCTTCTTTGACAGTAAATAACCACTTGCTAATAAAGACTAAACATTAAAACCTGCCACTGATCTTATTCAGTACCTTCTTGAGATCATGTGTACAATAGATCTAAGGAAATTAATAAAGGGAAGATGATTAAACAGAGGGTTCTGTAGATACAGTACTGAATTCTCCCCGCCGGACCATGTCATTTGAAATATTATTATAGAAAATATAACAGCAGGTTTCTAAATTCGCTTATTATAGCTAATTCACACATTTATATATATACACATTATCTTTCAGATGGCCGAGTTCAATTTGGATACGATGCGATTCAACATGATGCAAAATAATGATAAAATTTTATGGTATTCCAGAGGATTTGGTTGTATTCCTTATATGCAGCTTATATTATTATTAAAAATAAAAGACTCTACTGTAAGACAATTTATATAAAACCTCTTGGGTGCCTAAGAATACTTTTGCATAGTACTGTCTTTTCTCGCTTCAGCTAAAAACACACATTATGTACATACACACTACTGTGAGACAATAATAATCGTACACAAAGGGATAATGGCTTATAGCAGACTTAATGATTTTATAATATTTCAGATAATGAAATTAAATGTTCATCATCAACTATCCAATTAGTATTTATATTGTAACGTTTGGCCACTTTAAATCATTGAACAGAGAGAGAGAGAGAGAGAGAGAGAGAGAGAGAGAGAGAGAGAGAGAGAGAGAGAGAGAGAGAGAGAGAGAGCCCCTCTAGTCTGAGTTGCCATCGACAGTTGATGATGTCACACACACTAGACTCGGATGGCAACAACACCCGGAGCCTGCCTGGATGCCCGATGCATGAAGCGATATACTTAAGAAACGAATCGCCAATAAAAAAAAATCCCTATATGTCCCTATGCCATAAATGTCATGTATGTTGTGTATGTCATAAATGTCTATATGAATTGAAAATGGGGGACCCTGATGTAAACAAGACAAACGTCTTTCTCAGGTCTGCATCCCCTTAACAATTGTGTGTATTGATGCTTACTGTATTGTACCCCATACTGCAATCTGTCAAACAAAGTTTTCATTCATGTGACGTTCTTTGAACCCCTGTTGTCAAGCGTCTTCAATATACCCCCCCCTCCTCACTAATGGAACTGGTGTTTGCAGAGTCACGTTAGTTAGTTATTTAGACACTGCAGTCTAGCGTTAGTTAGTTAGTACTAGTTAGCCATGTTGATCTATTCTATTCATGTCTCCTCCTTGACTTCCACTGTTTGTTGATAACTGTGATGCGGCTCTCGCCTTATGTAGTAGCGAAGCAATAGTATCTGCTGTGTGTGCAGTCACAGTGCACTGTTGACAGAAGTGGATGAGAGGAAATTATATGAATGCATCGGTTTTGACCGATGCAAAGACGCTACAACAAGATGCATCGTGAGCTCAGCCTGAAATTTTGCCGATGCGGACTTATTCCACCGGTGCACTCGCATCGTGAACGTTTATGTCGGCGCACCGATGCAAATTGATGACTCGTCACATCACTACTATAAGTGGCCCCGGTGTCAATCATGAAATTGTGCGCTTCATTGTTGATTGTAACTGGTACAGTGGGACTTTCACGAGGATCTGCGGATAATGTCAGGTATATCTCCCCCTCCCCCGGACCTCCCTTTTGTTCTGGATACCCAGTCTGGTCTCTCCAGGGGTTTGTTTGACAATCACGTCTTATATGTCCTGCTTGCTTGCAGCCCCAACATTGTGCTCGGCCAAACTCATTTCTCTGTCCTTGTGGTGGAGGTCTTTGATGATATAAACTCACGGCACCAAATAGAAGTGGTGGAGGTCTTTGATTGTAGTGAATATAACGTGTGTCACCACCTCTGCCCCTCCCTCCTGGTCTCCTTTGCATCACGCTTCCTTGTTGTGGGAAAGTGTTGTAATCCCCTGACCTTCCCCTTCCCACACCATTCTGTGGCTGCTTATTGACTTCTTGGGGAAAAACTGTGGTCATTACAGGTGTTTGCAGCTGTGTTGTATCAAAAGTCCTCGCTTTCTTTTGTTGTGACATTGTGCTAATTATAACAGTTTTTATGTATTTGTTCAAATTTAAATATATATGATGTATATATATTTTTCATATGAATGACACAGATATATATATATATTTTTTTAATACTGCGCCAGGCTAAATGTAACCCTTAAAAATCTAACTCAGATCTAATTTAGGTATGATTTATCATAGAATACAGTAGCATCAACTGTGAGGGCTTCCCCCCGAAGTCGGATTAAGGTTTGTAGTCCAATTTCATCACTAAACGTAAGTAAACAAATTTGATCTAAGCCAATTACAATGTTCCACTAATACCACAAATCATGTGTAATTGGTGTATGATCTTGACTTAATTGTGGGAGAACAATGATGTAAGTTATAGCATGCGCCAGGCTTTAGTTTTAGATGCAACACTAAATAAAGTCTAGTTTAAATTGGGATGCGGCACAAAAGTACATTTCAAACATGTAAAAAAATGTTAACCCTGCTTTTACTATCAAACCTACCAATTTAATAGAAGCAACAACCTTGTATCTGTTTAAAAGGCTACAGTCAAACATGCAAAGCCGGCTACTCAACATTTACCTTATCTAAAATTGAAAACACAAGTTTTATCAATCAATCAATCAATCAGATTTACTTATATAGCACATTTAACATGACACGTGTCAACCCAAGTGCTGTACAGAGGGTAGATACATAGATACGTATAGACAACAATCACACTTCGTTGTATGGGAGGGCACCCAGGCAAGCACACAGGAAAACAGGGCATGAGTCAGTGAACGGGAACGGCTAGTAGGTCATCTATCGAGGGGGCGAGGAGCCTAATGGAGGTGGGGATGTTGTTCCACAGTCCAGGGGCTGCGACAACACAGGCACGGCCCCCCCTGAGCTTAAGGTTAGACCTCCGGACTGTCAGGAGCCTCTGATCGGCTGACCATTAAGGGTTTTAAAAACAAATAGGAGAACCTTAAAATCTATCCTGTAGCGTACTGGAAGCTAATGCGTGATGTGGTCTCTTTTTTCTTTTTTTATTATTTTATGTTTATAAATACTGTAAATCTCCCAATTTTTGTTTTGTTTATATGAAATCATTGCAATACCCTGTGATCCCACAAGAAGTGTTACTAAAATACAACAATAATGATCTGTCCACCTCAATTATGACAGATACTGCCCTGCATCCACTCCACAGTCTGTGTACCCGACCTATGTGTGACAATGTAATGATTAACCTCAGCCAGCCACTGTGTAGGGAGTTATCAGTTATCTGTCTCTGTGACCTCAGACATGTGGTTTGCCTGAAGACACCATCTAAATGTTCGTCTGTAGTTTCAAGTTGAAGTTTCAAGTTTTGTTTATCAATTTATTATGACATACAACTATGACACACAAATCCGACACTGAAATGCCCGGTGTGCACTGACCTCACAGCTCACAATCTCACCGCGGCCGCAGGAGAGAGGGGAGCCACTCAATCAATACTCACTATTTGCACAGCAGCGCAAGATCAGCATTGAATCACAGATATGCGATAACTCAAATCAACGATATAAAGTTTACTATACAAGGTACACGTACATTACAGTAAAGTGCTTGGTTCTGTATAACAATACTTAGCTAAATACTTAATTTAGAATGCAGATGATACCGCTTTACTGTAGATAACGCAGCTAGCCCGCTTGCCTGTTATCAGTCATTGTTCACTTTAATCTATAGACTATACTGTAAGGACCAAATTTAACTTTTTACAGGGACAGAAATAGAAGATACAGTTTGCTGAGTTTAATTCACTTTTTTTTCTTTAAATTGAATTATGGATCGTCCTAGAAACTGTTTGATGATATAAACTCAAGTCTTGTTATGATACAGTCAGACCTTGCTATCCAAATGCCACCAAGATAAGCATTCAAATGAACACAAATTACATCAAACATACTTTTACAAATAACAAAAACTTCAATCTTTCCTCCTCACACACAATGTCTGCAGACCACTCAAATTCATTCAATCATTCATTCCGTCAGCAAAACAGGGAGATAGCAGGGGGGTTTGTGTGTAGATCAGTTTGAAAGGGGGACGGAGGGGGAGATAGAGAGGGGTTTGTAGGTGTGTGTGGAATAGATACATGCGCTGTCACACTCAAGACGTATCCATAAAACACGGCTAAAACAAACACATCGCGCACAACTGATAACACAACGTGTTGTTTCCTAACTAAAGCTGGCCAGCAAATATTCTGACTCCTTTCGCTCGTAATCGAAAGTGTGTCTTTTAGTCTGTAATCGAAGGCTTTTCAGCCTTTTATTCGAAGGCTATTCCTTTACACCGAAGGAATTAATTAATTCCGTAGCCTGTTTACCAAGGCTTCCTACACAGTAAATTTCACAGAGCCAACTCCACTCAAACCGAGCACACTCCACCCAAACCGAGTAAAATTGTACTCAAACTGAGTAAAACATACTCAGCCCGAGCAAAATCTACTCATCTACTATTCAAAGGCTTTTTTCCTTTACACCTGTAGCCACAGTCAGGGCTCTTCCTTTACACTAAAAGGGATTTCTGTAGCCACAGTCAGGGCTCTTCCTTTACACTGAAAGGGATTTCTGTAGCCACAGTCAGGGCTCTTCCTTTACACTGAAAGGGATTTCTGTAGCCACAGTCAGGGCTCTTCCTTTACACTGAAAGGGATTTCTGTAGCCACAGTCAGGGCTCTTCCTTTACACTGAAAGGGATTTCTGTAGCCACAGTCAGGGCTCTTCCTTTACACTGAAAGGGATACATTTAAAAAATTTAATTAAAAAATAAAAATAAAATAACAATAATAAAAACCGCACCAATTTTACCAGATTAGCCCAAAGCGAACCATTCAAACAATACAACACATGGCGATTTAACTCGTTGCTGCTTAATAACAAGGAATTCATTACACAACTCAAAGAAGCTCTTATAGTATTCCAACGGGAGAATGCAAACTCGGTGCAAGACCCCAGAATAATATGGATGTCGGTAAAGGGAATGATCAAAGACTTCACGGATAGCTTATCCTCCAAAATGCGCAAGAATCAATGCACAAAACTGGCTGAGCTGGAAACGCTTTACTCAACGTTATTTAATTATCTGAAATACAACAACTCAACTCGACTAGAAAATCAAGTTAACGTACTAAAAATAGAGATCAATGCCATATACAGACAACAATCGGAAATACAAATACGCAGCACAAGACAACAGCAGTACTCCCATGGTTCCAAACCCAGCCACCTATTAGCCATGCGATTAAGAATTAATGCAACATTTGCAGATATAACTACCATTAGAGCACAACAAGTACTTGTAACAGATCCTGTAAAAATAAACGATACATTCAAAGTATTCTACTCCGACTTATATAAATCAGAAACGACCTTCGATCAAAACAAAATGGACACATTTCTTAATCAAATTATTCTCCCTAAACTTTCAGAGGATGACGCTAAACAGTTAGAAACACCGATCACACTAGAGGAACTCAAGAAGGCCATAACCGCAATGAAAAGTGGTAAGGCTCCTGGAAGAGACGGTTTCCCATCAGAAATGTACCTTTCTTGTTGGGACATAATTGGCCCCTTATTACTAAATATGATCTTATACTCAGTCAAGGAGGGGAACTTCCATAAGAATGACAATATTGCACTCATAACAGTCCTCCTTAAAAAAGACAAAGACCCCAACAAGTGCGGTAGTTATAGACCTTTAAGCCTCCTCGGAACAGATATCAAACTGTACTCTAAGGTATTAGCCATCAGATTACAAAAGCATATGACGTCTTTAGTTCACCCGGACCAAACTGGCTTCATAGGAGGCCGCCTGATCACTGAGAACATAAGACGAATACTGCACGTACTTGATGCCGACAAGGAGGACACCATACCTAAGGCGATGCTGTCCCTGGATGCTATGAAGGCCTTTGACAGGCTGGAATGGTCGTATCTGTGGGCAGTGCTAGAAAGGATGGGGTTAGGAAAAGGATTCATCGATATGATTAAAGTATTATACAAAGACCCATCGGCCATGATTACAACAGGCACAATCATCTCCCAAATATTTCCGGTATCACGCTCTGCCAGACAGGGTTGTCCTCTTAGTCCCGGACTGTTCAATCTATCATTAGAGCCTTTAGCACAATATATAAGACAATCCCAATCCATAGAACCAATCGTAATCAAGGGCACACAACAAAAAATTAGTTTATATGCGGACGATGTAATATTGTTCATGCAAAACCCCAACACCACATTGCCTCATCTGCTCAAGTTGATTGAGGACTTTGGTGATTTATCGGGATTTAAGATAAATTGGCCGAAGTCGGCTTTCCTTCCACTTAACACCCCTGCAAAAAAAGATACAACCCTCCCAGGACAGATACCGATGGTAAAACATTTCAGATGCTTGGGAGTGGAAATATTCCCTACCATAAGACAAACGGTGAAGCACAACTACACAAAAATCCAAAACAAAATCAAAGACGACCTTGATAGATGGTCAAAACTTAAAAACACAGTACAAGCACGGATATCAATAGTTAAGATGGATGTACTACCTAAAATCAACTTCTTCAGTTCAATGCTACCGTTACCCCCTCCAGAGGGTTACTGGAAAAGATTACACTCCTCCACATACAAATTTATTTGGAATAACAAACCACCACGTATAAAAAGATCCACCGCACAGAGAAATAAAGCAGATGGTGGCATGGCATTTCCAGATTTTCTCCTATATTTTAAGGCGTACACATTAAGTCCATTGACAACATGGTTTGACTCCCAAGCATTAGCATCCTGGAGAAAAATAGAAGAAAACATAGTAGCCCCACATAGACTGAAGGACATAGCATACACTAAACTACCAATCAAGCACTGTGAACGAAAATTTTGCCCCATAATTACTCATGCGATCCGGATATGGCGTGAATCACAAAAAAAAAAATCCTAACCCACAAAAATGGCACAATCATACTCCCTTATTCAATAACAATGCACTCTTAATTGGAAAACGACCTATAAGATTCCCTATATGGGAAGAGCAAGGCATACACTCATTAGGGGATGTTTTTAACAAACAGGGTTTTTGTAGTGATAAAGAAATACACAAAAAATTTAATCTCACCAAGTCCACATGGCTTTTTCACAAACAGTTAGAGCTATGTTTGAAGTCTCACGGTGTTCCATTAGACAGACCAATTGAACACCACAGATACCACAAATTCTTCTACGCAAGAGAGACATCGAGAGGTTTTGTTTCAGAATTTTATCATCAATTACTAACGTCCTCGTATGAAACCCTCCAACTTGACTCTGTCTGGAGGAGGGATATACCAGACCTGGAAAATGACTTTGATTGGCAAGGAGCCTGGGCAAATGTCCGACTTACATCAAGGAACCCGGATCATCAACAAATCAATCTTAACTATATTCACAGGACATACTTGACTCCTATAAGACTGTGCCGAATGGGGCTTAAACAAGATTCCAAATGCACCCAATGTACAAATGGGGACGAAGGGACATTTATGCACATGTATTGGAACTGCTCACCAGTTAAGGCATTCTGGAAAGATGTGACCCAACAAATATCAAAACTCGTATCTTGGAATATACCTGTATGTTACGTTCTGGACACCGACCTCGGTCGGTGACCACCCACATTCCTGGCATATGTCACTGGGCTTGTCACCTGTCATTTCCCTGTCAATTAGTGCTGTCACTTAGGGGTGGTTCCTGATTGGCTGTCACGGGGGTGTGTGTGGAATGTTGGTATTTTGTCTCTATTTAACATACCTCTCTTCTGCTTGTCCATTGTCAGGTCTTCACTAATTGCGTTCGGGGATAACGCGGACGGTTCTACTGTGGACCTCCAATAAGCTCCCATTTACCTTATCTTACACTTGTGCTTTTAGCACTTGTTCTCTCTTAGAATTTACTCTGTGTTCTTACTATTAAAGTCGAACCTGTTCAAGAGTAAATACTCTCTGTCTCTGTGATTGCCTTCAACCATTGGAATTCACCTACCTGCATTCTGACAGAAGACCTGACCATCAGAATTCCATGGAGGCCATCATGGAGATGCTCCGGACGCAGGGAGCAGCCCAGACACGGATGGAGGAACATCAGCAGCTGGTCAGCGCCGAGTTAATCCGACTCAATGGGGTCGTCGGATCATCCCAAGCGGTGGCGCAGTCGGCGTTGGCCACAGCCCGACAAGCCCAAGAAGGAGTGGCTGGTGTGCAGTCGGCGGCGGGGGAAGCAGCGCTCCACGCAGAGGAAAGTCGGGGGGTGTTCGGGGTCCAGGAGCGGTCCCGCGAACCGCATCTGCAGGCGCCCGCTCGCTATGACGGATCACCGGATGGTTGTCGGGAATTCATCACCCAGTGTCTACTCGTTTTCCGGCTGCAACCACGATCATTTCCATCGGAGACAGCGCAGGTAGCGTATATTATCACACTGCTCACCGGCCAAGCTCTCTCCTGGGCTACGGCGGAATTAGAGGCAGGGGCGATAATCTGCGACAGTCTGGACGCCTTTACCCGGGAATTGAGAAGAGTATTCGATACTTCCCGGGTACTCTCGATCTTCGAGGCTGGTGGTCGTCTTCTCGACTGCCGGCAGGGCCTCCGCACAGTCGCAGCTTATGCTATCAATTTTCGGATCTTGGCTCGGGAGACAGCTTGGGCGGAGAACGTCTGCGTGGTTCTGTTCGTCAGGGGACTCTCAGCGCGGATGCGAGATGCTCTCTCCGCGCGTGAGATCCCCGAGCAGCTGGAAGTGCTGATCAACACCACCATCAAGATGGATAATCGGCACCGGGAGAGGGAGAAGGAGCATGTCAACAACACCCAGCCCCAGGTATGTTTTCCTTCTTCTCCTGGTGTTGATAATTCCATGCATTACACGAGTGGGCCACTGGGTGATGAATCCATGCAGCTTGGAGCGCTGTCGCTCTCGGACGACGAGAGGCAGCGCTTCATCAAAGAGCGACGCTGCTTCCGGTGCGGCCGCACCGGTCACCGCTTTGGCAGCTGTCGGGTCCAGGCTGTATCGGCTCGGCGCCAATCGGGGATGGAAGGTGCGCCGTCGGGCCTCGAGAGGGCGCCAGCAGGTGGGCTCATTCCTGCCAAAACCACGGATTCTCGTACATTTTTTGAGGTGGCGATCAACTGTGGGGGTGACATTAGGGGAACTAAGGCTCTCATTGACTCAGGGGCGGCGGGCAATTTTATTCACGTGGGATTGGTGAAGGAGTGGGGAACCCCGGTGGAGGATTTAGGGGTTCCCTTACCAGTCTATGCCCTGGACGGTCGGCCCCTGGGCAGTGGGAGCGTCACCCAGCGCACAGTTCCCTTACACATCCGGGTGGAGGGTGGGGAGTGGGAATGGTTTACTTTTTTTGTCATCTTTTCCCCCTATTCTGTCATGGTGTTGGGTCATCCCTGGTTGTCGTCATGTGTTCGTGTCATTAATTGGAGCACGGGCGAACTCTCAACGGCGGCCGACGTCAAGTCGATCGTCAGCGGGAGTTTGCCCAAACTCTTGTCTCCCCCCCCCTCTTCTCTTTTGTCTCCTCCCTCTTTCTCCAGGATGGTGGGGAGCGTGGCAGATTCTGATCTACCCTCTAATCCCGATTTAATAGGGGTGCCTGAGATCTATTGGGACCTGGCGGACGTTTTTAGCAAGACGCGTGCTAAAGCACTTCCGCCTCATAGATCATACGACTGTCCCATTAATCTTCTACCCGGTACCTCCCCGCCTCGCGGGCGAATGTTCTCTCTCTCACGCCCCGAAACCTTGGCCATGAACACCTACATAGAGGAGGCATTGCTTGCGGGGCACATACGCCCTTCCACTTCCCCTGCCGGCGCTGGCTTCTTTTTTGTTGATAAAAAGGATGGGGATCAGCGCCCATGCATTGATTATAGGGGATTGAATGACGTTTCCATCAAGAACCGATATCCTTTACCCCTCATGGACACGGCCTTTGAGTGCTTACAGGGGGCACAGGTCTTTTCTAAACTTGACTTACGTAATGCATACAACCTGGTCAGGATTAGAGAGGGAGACGAGTGGAAGACTGCATTTAACACACCCAATGGGCACTATGAGTATTTGGTCATGCCCTTTGGTTTGGCTAATGCTCCGGCAGTCTTCCAAGCCCTGGTTAACGACGTGCTGCGAGACTTGATTGGGGTGTCGGTGTTTGTCTACTTAGATGATATCCTGATTTTTTCTCGCGATATGGTGCAACACCAAATGCACGTTCGGGAGGTGCTAGACCGTCTCCTCAAGCATCAACTATTCGTTAAGGCTGAGAAGTGTGTGTTTCACACGGACACCGTGTCCTTCCTGGGCTTTGTGTTGACGAAGGGCGATCTGCGCATGGATCCAGCCAAGGTGAGTGCAGTTTTGGACTGGCCACGGCCTTCGTCGCTCAAGGGGTTACAACGGTTTTTGGGCTTTGCAAATTTTTACAGGCGCTTTATTCGCAATTTTAGCGCCTTAGCCAATCCCTTAACAGCTCTCACTAAGGCCTCTCTCCCTGGCTTTGAATGGTCGCCTGGGGCTGAGTCGGCCTTCTGCGATCTTAAACGTCGTTTTACATCCGCTCCTGTATTGATTCCGTTCCGTTCATTGTGGAGGTGAATGCCTCTGACGTCGCGGTGGGGGGGGTGCTCTCTCAGAGATGCTTAAAGGATGGGAAAGTGCACCCGTGTGCTTTTTTTTTGCCGTTTGTCACCAGCCGAGCGTAATTACGACGTGGGTAATCGGGAGTTATTGGCGATCAAATTGGCACTGGAGGAGTGGAGACATTGGTTGGAGGGGGCGGCACATCCTTTCATTATTTGGACTGATCATAAGAACTTGGCTTACATCCAAGGGGCTAAACGCCTTAATGCTCGCCAGGCCAGGTGGACGTTGTTCTTCACACGATTTCGATATACCATCTCCTATAGACCCGGCTCCAAGAATATCAAACCTGACGCGTTGTCCCTGGGCGGGAGGAGCAGCCCCATCCCATTATTCCACCGGCCTTGATTTTGGCACCCGTGTCTTGGGGCATAGAGAAGGTGGTAAGGTCGGTGCTAACGCGGGAGCCCGATCCTGGTGGGGGTCCTCCGGGACGGTCGTATGTTCCCAAGGTGGCGCGCTCACGCTTGCTACAGTGGGCACATGCGTCATCCCTCACCAGCCACCCAGGGGCAACCAGGACCCTGGAATTTATCCGTAGGAGGTTCTGGTGGCCGACAGTGGAGGGGGATACGCGTTCCTTTGTGGCGGCCTGTCCGGTGTGCGCACGTAGTAAGACCTCTCGACGGGCACCGGCGGGTCTCCTCCGACCACTTCCTATTCCTAAACGACCCTGGTCACACATATCTCTGGACTTTATTTCTGGTCTTCCCCTTTCGGACGGATTCACCACCATTTTGGTGGTGGTGGATCGGTTCTCTAAGGCGGCTCACTTTGTCCCTCTCCCCAAGCTTCCTTCGGCCCGGGAGACTGCTGATTTAATTATACAGCATGTCTTTCGGGTCCACGGGCTGCCAGTAGATATCGTGTCGGACCGGGGTCCTCAGTTCGCCTCCAGGTTCTGGAAGGCGTTTGCCGCCGGCCTCGGCGCCTCTGTCAGTCTGTCGTCTGGGTTCCATCCACAGTCGAACGGGCAGACGGAGAGGGTCAACCAGGATTTGGAGGGGGTCTTGAGGTGTTACGTTGCCGGTAGTCCGGCAACGTGGAGTAGGAGGTTGGCTTGGGCTGAGTACGCGCATAATACCCTTTTCTCCTCTTCTACCGGTATGTCTCCCTTTCAGTGCCAGTATGGTTTTCAACCTCCTCTGTTTCCCGAGCAGGAGCAGGAGGCGGAGGTGCCCTCGGCCCAGGCACATGTGGCTCGCTGTTGCAGGACGTGGAAACAGGTTCGGAAGGCGCTACAGAAGGTTTCGGTTAGTACCCAACGGCAGGCTAACCGTAAGCGTCGTCCGGCTCCAGTTTACCGTCCAGGGCAGCGGGTTTGGCTTTCCACCCGGGATCTCCCTCTCCGGGTGGAATCCAAGAAGCTGGCTCCTCGCTTTATAGGACCATTTAAAGTGATTCATCGGGTTAATCCAGTGGCTTACAAGCTACGACTTCCGAGCTCTATGAGGGTTCATCCGACGTTTCATGTGTCCCTGTTGAAGCCATTCCTCTCATCGCCCTTGGCCCCGCCACTGCCTGTGGTTCCTCCGCCCCGGTTTATTGGCGGTCAACCCATTTACACGGTGCGGAGGATACTGGGTTGTAGGCGGAGGGGTAGGGGGTTTCAGTTCTTGGTGGATTGGGAGGGGTACGGGATAGAAGAGCGTTCTTGGGTGCCTCAAAGGGATATTTTAGATCCCAGCCTGATCGTTGATTTCCGGCGGCTGAATCCCGAGGCTCCTAGGTGAACGTCTGGTGCCGTTCGTCGGGGGAGGGTACTGTTACGTTCTGGACACCGACCTCGGTCGGTGACCACCCACATTCCTGGCATATGTCACTGGGCTTGTCACCTGTCATTTCCCTGTCAATTAGTGCTGTCACTTAGGGGTGGTTCCTGATTGGCTGTCACGGGGGTGTGTGTGGAATGTTGGTATTTTGTCTCTATTTAACATACCTCTCTTCTGCTTGTCCATTGTCAGGTCTTCACTAATTGCGTTCGGGGATAACGCGGACGGTTCTACTGTGGACCTCCAATAAGCTCCCATTTACCTTATCTTACACTTGTGCTTTTAGCACTTGTTCTCTCTTAGAATTTACTCTGTGTTCTTACTATTAAAGTCGAACCTGTTCAAGAGTAAACACTCTCTGTCTCTGTGATTGCCTTCAACCATTGGAATTCACCTACCTGCATTCTGACACCTGTACACCCCTCGGTATTACTATTGAATGATGTTTTTGAGTTTGCAGTGAATCCACAGCTAAAGAGATTGGTTTTATCGGGTATCACAGTAGCCAAAAAGCTGATCGCATCACGCTGGTTTCAACCGGAAAAAATTTGCCGTAAAGTTTGGTTTCTTACATATCTCGATGTAATTTACCATGAAATATCTACAGCAAGAATTCTGGGTCTCAATGAATCCAAAATGTCAATGTGGTTAGAAGTGGTGGAGAGAATAAAAGCTAGCTTATAATGGTAGTGTCTGGTTAGGTGCGAGGGATAGTGGAGGTACTTCTCAAGGTGGGGTCCGGGAGGGGCGGGTTCGAGCTGGAGCATATGTGTGTAGGTTTTTTCTCCTGGCTGTTGCTCGCCATTAATGTGGAGCCAGATTTGGTTGTTCCTCAATCAGGACAAAAGGATATCGAATATTAGACACAGGACAATGAGTTCAAACATCATGTATGGTATTTATTGAATAATCAGAAAGCATAATTACATGAATTATCGGGTGGTCCATGGATCACACAAGCTTGTTGACAGCAATGCAGTGTATAGCAGAGTCGCCAAGGAGTTCCCCTCCCTCTATTCTAGATGGTCTGATATACTGTCCACCCTAGGGTGTCTTTTCTGGCTGACCAATCAAGTGTGAGACACCTGTGTCCTTTCCCATATGATCCAGTGAGGACCAGGTCATAGTTATGTAACAAGAAAATAAACAGGCATCCCTCCCGGACCGGCCAGCCACCTTGCTGGAGATAAGGGGGCCCCTGTAACCTTGGCCAAAAAGCCTCTAAATGTAAAGGGAAACATAGTGTCCTCCAATGTTTATGATACTGATTGTACTGTAATCCTATTTATCAATGACTTTTAACTTAATCAATGTTCCTAATTAACTAATATATTTATATATGATATGAGCCTAAAGTCTGACGTTCATTTCCGACAGCCGGTAGTGGGTTTTTTGAAGGGTGACTGGAGGGTTAAATGAATTTGCTGGCGATTAGGGTTCCGGGAGGCTAATAATAACATTTATCCAAACGTCATCCCAGTCAAACTCAGGGTCTAACTCTGGGATGTCCCCTTGCCAGATTGTATCTAATGTTAATCTTTTATATGTGGATTTGATTAAAAGTGTATACAAATCTGAGACAAACCCTCTTGTGGTTTTCCTGTCTCCGATAAGCCTGACAAAAGGGTGTGGGTGCAACGCTTGAGCCCACGGCTCTTTGAATCACGTGGGATATGATCAGTCCATATCGTAATTGGCATTTTGATATAGGGGTATTGGAGTATACTACATCCTGTAATCTTTGTGGTGAGGCGACAGTGTTAACCACTACACCACTGTGCCGACAACAGCATTTCCTGGACCTACAGTCACAGGGCTTAATCGCATTTGATTCCAGCTTCAGCTCAAGTGAAGAATATCCTCTGTTTCATCTCCTTCCTATCTGCCTCTGTGTGTGTGTGTGTGTGTGTGTGTGTGTGTATGTGCGTGCGTGCGTGCGCGCGTGTGTGTGTGCGTGCGTGCGTGCGTGCGTGTGTGTGTGTGTGTGTGTGTGTGTCTCTCTCTGCCTCTCTGTCTCTCTCCCTCTCTCCAATAAAATTTGATCTAATTTTGATTCCCATCCCTGGGTATTTCCCCACAGAAAAGAAGGGATGTAGTGGAAAGATCGCTGGTTAGATTGGAGTGGATCTAATCCTCCAGCACTCTCAGTCGTACTCTATTCCACTGCACATCTGATTTGTCACGCCGCCGATGAATATGCCACAAGTTTCATGGGAAAGAGGGCAGCATAATGAACTGAGACACTGAGAGACTCGGAGACACAGTCAGCGCCGCAGCTCAGTCGTCCCTTCAAACGCCATGCTCTCACTGTGAATGCATTGTTTTCTACACATAGAGCGGGAGGTTAGAGGACACATTTTGTGTGTGTGTGAGTGTTTGTGGGGTGTGTGTGTGTGTGTGTGTGTGTGTGTGTGTGTGTGTGTGTGTGTGTGTGTGTGTGTGTGTGTGTGTGTGTGTGTGTGTGTGTGTGTGTGTGTGTGTGTGTGTGTGTGTGTGTGTGTGTGTGTGTGTGTGTGTGTGTGTGTGTGTGTGTGTGTGTGTGTGTGTGTGTGTGTGATTTTAGCAGTACATTTAGTATTTTGTCATAGCATTTTCTTTTGCATTTAGCATTTTTAGTTTTGTATATTGTATATTTTGTACAGTGTTTGGTCTTTATTCTTTTACTTTTCACTGTATGAAGCACACTTTCAATAGGGTCATACAGAACCAAGCTGTTCACTATATTGTACATGCACCATGTGCACCATGTGCACCATGTGACAAATCAAACAAAACTTGAACTTGAACTTCTAATAACCATGGATGCCTTGAGGTTCCAATAGAACAAGGCTCATGGCCTTGATGCCACTTTGCTGCACTCGATGTGATCGAGTCTGGGGTCCCCTTTGCTGAAAATACATTTTTTATTTTTTTTACAATGGTGGACAGTAGTGACCAGTGACCACACAGTTAAGTTACACAATAATAGGGATATTTAAACTTTGTTCCAAATAAAATTACCTCATAATGAGTTAGAGTAGACTGACCGAACAAACAAATCCGAACCTCAACTGAACGTGGCAGGATGACCCTAAGATGACCATTGTGAGCTCCTAGTCACCTTTGGACGATGTTTCCATGCTGCTGTAAAGTTACATTCAAGAGCAGAGAAGAGCTTTTTTGCTCTTATTTATTTATTTATTTTATTTAACCTTTATTTTACCAGGTAGTCACTTGAGATCAAACATCTCTTCTTCGAGCAAGACCTGGCCAAAATGGCAGAAAAACAAAAACAAACATACAAATACACAAAACACAGACAGAGACATAAAAGGCAAAGTGGGGCAAGGGGATACAGCTGAGCTGCAGCAAACTAGATTGAATGGGATTGGGGGAGATTGGAGGGTAGGGTAAAAAGGCAGAAAGAAGATGGAAGGTTGTCAGAATGCAGGTAGGTGAATTCCAATGGTTGAAGGCAATCACAGAGACAGAGAGTGTTTACTCTTGAACAGGTTCGACTTTAATAGTAAGAACACAGAGTAAATTCTAAGAGAGAACAAGTGCTAAAAGCACAAGTGTAAGATAAGGTAAATGGGAGCTTATTGGAGGTCCACAGTAGAACCGTCCGCGTTATCCCCGAACGCAATTAGTGAAGACCTGACAATGGACAAGCAGAAGAGAGGTAAGTTAAATAGAGACAAAATACCAACATTCCACACACACCCCCGTGACAGCCAATCAGGAACCACCCCTAAGTGACAGCACTAATTGACAGGGAAATGACAGGTGACAAGCCCAGTGACATATGCCAGGAATGTGGGTGGTCACCGACCGAGGTCGGTGTCCAGAACGTAACAGTACCCTCCCCCGACGAACGGCACCAGACGTTCACCTAGGAGCCTCGGGATTCAGCCGCCGGAAATCAACGATCAGGCTGGGATCTAAAATATCCCTTTGAGGCACCCAAGAACGCTCTTCTATCCCGTACCCCTCCCAATCCACCAAGAACTGAAACCCCCTACCCCTCCGCCTACAACCCAGTATCCTCCGCACCGTGTAAATGGGTTGACCGCCAATAAACCGGGGCGGAGGAACCACAGGCAGTGGCGGGGCCAAGGGCGATGAGAGGAATGGCTTCAACAGGGACACATGAAACGTCGGATGAACCCTCATAGAGCTCGGAAGTCGTAGCTTGTAAGCCACTGGATTAACCCGATGAATCACTTTAAATGGTCCTATAAAGCGAGGAGCCAGCTTCTTGGATTCCACCCGGAGAGGGAGATCCCGGGTGGAAAGCCAAACCCGCTGCCCTGGACGGTAAACTGGAGCCGGACGACGCTTACGGTTAGCCTGCCGTTGGGTACTAACCGAAACCTTCTGTAGCGCCTTCCGAACCTGTTTCCACGTCCTGCGACAGCGAGCCACATGTGCCTGGGCCGAGGGCACCTCCGCCTCCTGCTCCTGCTCGGGAAACAGAGGAGGTTGAAAACCATACTGGCACTGAAAGGGAGACATACCGGTAGAAGAGGAGAGAAGGGTATTATGCGCGTACTCAGCCCAAGCCAACCTCCTACTCCACGTTGCCGGACTACCGGCAACGTAACACCTCAAGACCCCCTCCAAATCCTGGTTGACCCTCTCCGTCTGCCCGTTCGACTGTGGATGGAACCCAGACGACAGACTGACAGAGGCGCCGAGGCCGGCGGCAAACGCCTTCCAGAACCTGGAGGCGAACTGAGGACCCCGGTCCGACACGATATCTACTGGCAGCCCGTGGACCCGAAAGACATGCTGTATAATTAAATCAGCAGTCTCCCGGGCCGAAGGAAGCTTGGGGAGAGGGACAAAGTGAGCCGCCTTAGAGAACCGATCCACCACCACCAAAATGGTGGTGAATCCATTCCGAAAGGGGAAGACCAGAAATAAAGTCCAGAGATATGTGTGACCAGGGTCGTTTAGGAATAGGAAGTGGTCGGAGGAGACCCGCCGGTGCCCGTCGAGAGGTCTTACTACGTGCGCACACCGGACAGGCCGCCACAAAGGAACGCGTATCCCCCTCCACTGTCGGCCACCAGAACCTCCTACGGATAAATTCCAGGGTCCTGGTTGCCCCTGGGTGGCTGGTGAGGGATGACGCATGTGCCCACTGTAGCAAGCGTGAGCGCGCCACCTTGGGAACATACGACCGTCCCGGAGGACCCCCACCAGGATCGGGCTCCCGCGTTAGCGCCGACCTTACCACCTTCTCTATGCCCCAAGACACGGGTGCCAAAATCAAGGCCGGTGGAATAATGGGATGGGGCTGCTCCTCCCGCCCAGGAAGATCAAACTGGCGCGACAACGCGTCAGGTTTGATATTCTTGGAGCCGGGTCTATAGGAGATGGTATATCGAAATCGTGTGAAGAACAACGTCCACCTGGCCTGGCGAGCGTTAAGGCGTTTAGCCCCTTGGATGTAAGCCAAGTTCTTATGATCAGTCCAAATAATGAAAGGATGTGCCGCCCCCTCCAACCAATGTCTCCACTCCTCCAGTGCCAATTTGATCGCCAATAACTCCCGATTACCCACGTCGTAATTACGCTCGGCTGGTGACAGACGGCGAGAAAAAAAAGCACACGGGTGCACTTTCCCATCCTTTAAGCATCTCTGAGAGAGCACCCCCCCCACCGCGACGTCAGAGGCATTCACCTCCACAATGAACGGAACCTCCGCGTCATGGCGGATCAATACAGGAGCGGATGTAAAATGACGTTTAAGATCGCAGAAGGCCGACTCAGCCCCAGGCGACCATTCAAAGCCAGGGAGAGAGGCCTTAGTGAGAGCTGTTAAGGGATTGGCTAAGGCGCTAAAATTGCGAATAAAGCGCCTGTAAAAATTTGCAAAGCCCAAAAACCGTTGTAACCCCTTGAGCGACGAAGGCCGTGGCCAGTCCAAAACTGCACTCACCTTGGCTGGATCCATGCGCAGATCGCCCTTCGTCAACACAAAGCCCAGGAAGGACACGGTGTCCGTGTGAAACACACACTTCTCAGCCTTAACGAATAGTTGATGCTTGAGGAGACGGTCTAGCACCTCCCGAACGTGCATTTGGTGTTGCACCATATCGCGAGAAAAAATCAGGATATCATCTAAGTAGACAAACACCGACACCCCAATCAAGTCTCGCAGCACGTCGTTAACCAGGGCTTGGAAGACTGCCGGAGCATTAGCCAAACCAAAGGGCATGACCAAATACTCATAGTGCCCATTGGGTGTGTTAAATGCAGTCTTCCACTCGTCTCCCTCTCTAATCCTGACCAGGTTGTATGCATTACGTAAGTCAAGTTTAGAAAAGACCTGTGCCCCCTGTAAGCACTCAAAGGCCGTGTCCATGAGGGGTAAAGGATATCGGTTCTTGATGGAAACGTCATTCAATCCCCTATAATCAATGCATGGGCGCTGATCCCCATCCTTTTTATCAACAAAAAAGAAGCCAGCGCCGGCAGGGGAAGTGGAAGGGCGTATGTGCCCCGCAAGCAATGCCTCCTCTATGTAGGTGTTCATGGCCAAGGTTTCGGGGCGTGAGAGAGAGAACATTCGCCCGCGAGGCGGGGAGGTACCGGGTAGAAGATTAATGGGACAGTCGTATGATCTATGAGGCGGAAGTGCTTTAGCACGCGTCTTGCTAAAAACGTCCGCCAGGTCCCAATAGATCTCAGGCACCCCTATTAAATCGGGATTAGAGGGTAGATCAGAATCTGCCACGCTCCCCACCATCCTGGAGAAAGAGGGAGGAGACAAAAGAGAAGAGGGGGGGGGGGGGACAAGGGTTTGGGCAAACTCCCGCTGACGATCGACTTGACGTCGGCCGCCGTTGAGAGTTCGCCCGTGCTCCAATTAATGACACGAACACATGACGACAACCAGGGATGACCCAACACCATGACAGAATAGGGGGAAAAGATGACAAAAAAAGTAACCCATTCCCACTCCCCACCCTCCACCCGGATGTGTAAGGGAACTGTGCGCTGGGTGACGCTCCCACTGCCCAGGGGCCGACCGTCCAGGGCATAGACTGGTAAGGGAACCCCTAAATCCTCCACCGGGGTTCCCCACTCCTTCACCAATCCCACGTGAATAAAATTGCCCGCCGCCCCTGAGTCAATGAGAGCCTTAGTTCCCCTAATGTCACCCCCACAGTTGATCGCCACCTCAAAAAATGTACGAGAATCCGTGGTTTTGGCAGGAATGAGCCCACCTGCTGGCGCCCTCTCGAGGCCCGACGGCGCACCTTCCATCCCCGATTGGCGCCGAGCCGATACAGCCTGGACCCGACAGCTGCCGAAGCGGTGACCGGTGCGGCCGCACCGGAAGCAGCGTCGCTCTTTGATGAAGCGCTGCCTCTTGTCGTCCGAGAGCGACAGCGCTCCAAGCTGCATGGATTCATCACCCAGTGGCCCACTCGTGTAATGCATGGAATTATCAACACCAGGAGAAGAAGGAAAACATACCTGGGGCTGGGTGTTGTTGACATGCTCCTTCTCCCTCTCCCGGTGCCGATTATCCATCTTGATGGTGGTGTTGATCAGCACTTCCAGCTGCTCGGGGATCTCACGCGCGGAGAGAGCATCTCGCATACGCGCTGAGAGTCCCCTGACGAACAGAACCACGCAGACGTTCTCCGCCCAAGCTGTCTCCCGAGCCAAGATCCGAAAATTGATAGCATAAGCTGCGACAGTGCGGAGGCCCTGCCGGCAGTCGAGAAGACGACCACCAGCCTCGAAGATCGAGAGTACCCGGGAAGTATCGAATACTCTTCTCAATTCCCGGGTAAAGGCGTCCAGACTGTCGCAGATTATCGCCCCTGCCTCTAATTCCGCCGTAGCCCAGGAGAGAGCTTGGCCGGTGAGCAGTGTGATAATATACGCTACCTGCGCTGTCTCCGATGGAAATGATCGTGGTTGCAGCCGGAAAACGAGTAGACACTGGGTGATGAATTCCCGACAACCATCCGGTGATCCGTCATAGCGAGCGGGCGCCTGCAGATGTGGTTCGCGGGACCGCTCCTGGACCCCGAACACCCCCCGACTTTCCTCTGCGTGGAGCGCTGCTTCCCCCGCCGCCGACTGCACACCAGCCACTCCTTCTTGGGCTTGTCGGGCTGTGGCCAACGCCGACTGCGCCACCGCTTGGGATGATCCGACGACCCCATTGAGTCGGATTAACTCGGCGCTGACCAGCTGCTGATGTTCCTCCATCCGTGTCTGGGCTGCTCCCTGCGTCCGGAGCATCTCCATGATGGCCTCCATGGAATTCTGATGGTCAGGTCTTCTGTCAGAATGCAGGTAGGTGAATTCCAATGGTTGAAGGCAATCACAGAGACAGAGCGTGTTTACTCTTGAACAGGTTCGACTTTAATAGTAAGAACACAGAGTAAATTCTAAGAGAGAACAAGTGCTAAAAGCACAAGTGTAAGATAAGGTAAATGGGAGCTTATTGGAGGTCCACAGTAGAACCGTCCGCGTTATCCCCGAACGCAATTAGTGAAGACCTGACAATGGACAAGCAGAAGAGAGGTAAGTTAAATAGAGACAAAATACCAACATTCCACACACACCCCCGTGACAGCCAATCAGGAACCACCCCTAAGTGACAGCACTAATTGACAGGGAAATGACAGGTGACAAGCCCAGTGACATATGCCAGGAATGTGGGTGGTCACCGACCGAGGTCGGTGTCCAGAACGTAACAGAAGGTGAGGCTCCGCTGGAGGTCGCTGGGCAGAGAAGTAAAAAATATAATATATAACACCACATTATGCAGTGAAGCATCGACATTCTCCCATCTCATTCTTTAAAATGCCCTTAATTTGAACTTTAAAATCAGATATGGTAGTGAGGGCCTGCAGTTTAAAAGTTTTTTGAAGTCCATTCCAGGCAGAGGGAGCAGAGAACATGAAGGCCCTTTTCCCAAACTCTGTGCGGGTTCTGGGTACTGAGGCATACAAATAGTCCTGGGATCGTAAGCTGTAAAATGGGTTTGATGTGATGGTGAGGTATGAACCGAGGTAAAAAGGGAGCTGACCAATAATTGCTTTATAAATTAAGGTGTACCAATGAAGCAGTCTACGCTTAGCTTGGGATTCCTTACCTCAGGTGGGAACAGTGTGGAAAGCAGTAGTGGTAGCTAAAGTAGCTAAAGTAAAAGTACAGACTTTGTGATGTTTGTGTATTCCAGTGCTTGGGAGCATTCAATTCTCGATCCATTGACCTCTAAAGGTTATGTTAAAGTGGTAAGTGGTCCAGTTATGCTGCTCTGATTAAAGGTGATGTTAAAGTGGTAAGTGGTCCATTTATGCTGCTCTGATTAAATGTGATGTTAAAGTGGTATGTGGTCCAGTTATGCTGCTCTGATTAAAGGTGATGTTAAAGTGGTATGTGGTCCAGTTATGCTGCTCTGATTAAAAGGTGATGTTAAAGTGGTACGTGGTCCAGTTATGCTGATCTGATTAAAGGTGATGTTAAAGTGGTATGTGGTCCAGTTATGCTGCACTGATAAAAGGTGATGTTAAAGTGGTATGTGGTCCAGTTATGCTGCTCTGATGAAAGGTGATATTAAAGTGGTATGTGGTCTAGTTATGCTGCTCTAATTAAAGGTTATGTTAAAGTGGTATGTGGTCCAGTTATGCGGCTCTGATTAAAGGTGATGTTAAAGTGGTATGTGGTCCAGTCATGCTGCTCTGATTAAAGGTGATGTTAAAGTGGTATGTGGTCCAGTTATGCTGCTCTGATTAAAGGTGATGTTAAAGTGGTATGTGGTCCAGTTATGCTGCTCTGATTAAAGGTGATGTTAAAGTGGTATGTGATCCTGTTATGCTGCTCGGATTACGTCCTCTTGAAGTTGACAGGCTTCACATGTGAAAGTATATAATCTTCATACCACTTTGCCATGTTGTCTATGCAAAATATCTTTCTTCAAAGTAACTAGTATAACTGATGGCTTCAGATAAATGTAGTGTCCAGAGTAAAAAGTACAACACTTCCTTTGAAATGTAGTGGAGTAAAAGTATAAAAATGAAATACTCACGTTGTTCGAAATTGTACTTAAGTACAGTACTTGCGTAAAAATACTTAGTTACATAAGCGTGCGTGACATAAGCACAAAATGGCTTGCCATGTGAATATGGTCTGAGGCAACAAAACATAACTGGGGTTTAGGTTTTTCTTTTTTATTAAACTTTTAAATTCAAAACTGTGATTCACAAATCATTTGTCTTGTTGATGTAGATCAAGATAGAGTTCACATTGGCACCTGGTTTTTACAGCCTTGTGAAGTAATTACTTTTATTTTCCCTCCAGTACATCAGTGGCTATCATGCATCTATTTATAGGGCTATTCACACCTAGAAGAATGCACTCAGTAGAGCGGGGCCCTTCGCCAAGGCCTAACGATCTCCCTACTCTGCCATTAATTGCGCACTCAATATTTTACTGGGTGAAATTTCGTTTTTAAAATTGGATCTGGGGGCTTGTATTTATACCACAGGGACACATTTCAAATGTCATCACGTACAGTGTGTCTATAGTCTGAAAATAGCACTTTAAGTGAAATATGGGTGGCTATGAGGGCCAGAAAACAATTAATTTAATTTCAAACCTTCATTTAAACTTGAAAGACAACTGAGGTTTCCCTCATTTACAGTCAGGTCGGGTGTACAGACAGAAATGAGCAAAATAAATCACACAGCATATACAATCATAACAATAAGACAACAATTGTTATGGAGGAGAGGATGACTTCCAACAAAGTATTATTGATCGTCTAGCCAATAGAGTCCAAAAGGCCACAGGGTCTAATTTTGGGGGAGAGCCGCTGTATCTGGAAGAACCCCAAATAGTGCCGTTAATGCAGCTGGATCGAAGGGCACGTGAAGTACTGCTGATTATGTTTCAGAAATATTGGGAGTAGTCTTGAAGTGATGGGCCAGAGACCAAAACATATGAATCAGGGACGCTGGAGCTTGTCAACACCTGTCACAAACAGGGTTAATAAGGATAAATCAGAGAAAGTGTTATGGGAACAGAGGAACACATAGTATAACTGTAGATTGTATAGTATAGCATTGTATAGTAGTGTACATAAGACCCAGTGCCTCATCCGTAGCTAACAGTGTATTGCACTATCACAGGACCTTAGCATGTCTTACCATGCTTTTTGTAAACTTCATATACCTGTTATGTCTTATCTTATTACTTGTATTATTGCACAACTGTCTTATTCTCAGCCTATTGGATTCTTATTATTGTATTATTGCATTATTGTATTATTGCACAATCGTTGCGGGCAAGACCCCCCGCATTTCACTGTATGCTTGTATGCCGTGACAAATAAAACTCTGGACTTGACTTGACTTGACTTGGAACGGGACCCATAATAAGGCAATACAACAGGTTCAACACATACCACTTTAACATCACCTTTAATTATTCATAAAAAGGTTCAGGGCAAACAGAAACAACAAAAAACAAACGACTGTGGTGGTGTAGTGTGGGCAGGTCGGAAGCCTGGGATATGAAGTGTGTATTTACAAAATGTGTTGGGAAGCAGGTGACTATGTGTGTGTGTCTTAACAATGTAGAATGGGGTCTTACCGTGTTGTATATGTAGTGGGTCAGGGTTGCCTAAACAACTCCCAGGAATAGTCGGGAGTCCCGGGGGAATTAAACACAAGGGACAGGCAAGGGGGGGAAAAAACACGGGAGGGGCAAGCGAGCGGAACGAGCGTGGCGGTTTCGGGGATGGCGTCCCCCACACTAGACGAAAAAAAGAGAGAGCCGAGGGTTAGTTAACCAGCAAACAATTACCAAAGCTTCAGGGGAGAAAACGTACGGTTATGTATATAACCATAGTTATATGAGCATAGTGCCGCTCATCGTCATAGTTGTAAGATTCTGATCAAACTGGCCAGTATCACGTCTTCGTCTGTTTGGCTCTCCATCCAATTCCTCTGCGTTGTGTCATTTTAATGGTCCTGACGTCTCCGATACTGGCAGATAAGATCCTTATCTCCCCCGTTAGTGCAATCCATAAACCATAATAATTCTCCACTTCCGTAAGAATTCGACACTCCGACACCGTGAGATACCTTATGAGGAAAAGCGTTGTTTTATTGCTATAAACAGAACCTCATAATCAGATGTTATCAGATGTTATCAAATTGTATCGTCCTTGAAGAGTCTATTCTAATGATCTTTCGGTGTGTTCGTCTATCGTCCTTTTGTGATTCAGTCCAATAGTGTTCAGGCCTGTTCGTTAGCCTAAGACCATCCTCGTGGTAGCCGAAGCTACTGGTGATGTGGCATTCTCCCCCCCCCCCCCCCCCCCTCTCTCTCTATGAGAGGAGAGAGTGTCTGTGTGATCTCAGTCCTACTCGCTCTTGGTCAGATTCTAGTCTGCCTTACACCCGGAAACACCGTTCGACTCATAGATGTTCGTCGTCGCAACGACGGCCCCGCCTTCTGGTTGTCATGCGACGTGTTGTCATGACAACTGCATAACCTTTAACACTAATAAACTCACGTTTCATTAAGATGAACCTCTCTCCCTCCTGCCCTGGGAGACAGTACACTCTAATCTCAGATGTTCTTCCAAGGAATTCATAACAAAACCCTCGCTGACGCGGCCTGTGCCTGTGAAACCACTGGTTCCACCACCGTCAATATCACCGTCTTCCATGCACATTTCAATCACCGTTTTAGCTGTGGTCACCTCCCCCCAATCTATACATCACATACATTGAAAAAGCACCCCAAATCTCTCATTCCCCCCTTTGATTCTCAATCAACTTTCAGAATCAACAGACTACTTGGTTTTTCAATCAAATTATGCCAAAAATAGCCTGTGGTTGAAGCAAACCAACCTCGTCTCTCGTGCACAAGAAACGAAGACGGCCCACGGTCAAACCAGTGATCTTGCTGCCTGATGTCTGTTTGCGCCCCCCTTCGTCCACAAAGGGAACCGAAACCGACCACCAAAACCAACAACATCCAACGACTCATCACAATTGGAGCTCCTCTGTCTACTCCCAATAATTCTATCCTGTTGTTTTACTGTTTTCCCTCTTATCAACCTTCTATATATATATATATCCTTCAACCTTCTATATATATATATATATATCCTTCTATACATATATATATATCCTTCTATACATATATCTTCTATATGAATCCTCCATTTATATCTCATACTCCTAATCAATGAACACCGGACTTCTCGCTGTTGTCTCGTCTCTCGATCTCCTGATTGACTCTGAAAGGAAGTCCCTGTTTTGTCCATGATTCACCGCCCGTGCTCTGTTGTTTCAAAACGCTCTCTAACAGTGTCTCCGCAGGGAAGCCCCCTCCGATGTCCGCCTCGTTCTCCCCTGGGCAACACCGCCTGCGACCGCTGGACTCCGCCTCGTCGGCCGTCTCCGCCCCATTGGCCGTCTCCGCCCCGTTGGTCATCTTGGTTGAGGCTCATCTCCACTGCCGTCGGCCCTCTCCAGACTCTGAAAGCAGAAACACCACGCCGGCAGTTTTTCTGTACACTCGACCCTGTGTTTTCTATTAGTCTACCGTGGCTTTGGGCCTGCAGCTCGTTCTCTATATATTTTTTCCTCTGCAAGCCCCTGCCATGGCCACGCCCTTTCAGACTGTTGGACGGTGTGAGTGTCCTACAGCCCATGGCGCTATTTGTTCTCTATTAGTCCCCCACCTTCTCAACACCCATATCTAATCCTACAGGGCTGTTCCCTGTTTTGTTGTCTTCCGGCGTGACACCAGCAGCTAAACGATACCCACTCGGCGCTCTACGTTTGTCCCATGGGTGACCCCCAGCGCGCGCCAGTTCTTTCTGGTGACGTGTCCCCTCAAGACTCTGCCTATTTATTAGGTGTGAGAAGGCCCCACTGGAGATCGAACTCCCTCTTATTTCATAATTAAACTTATTTAATAAACCGCATCTCATCTCTCTCTGCAATTCTTATTTAACCCATTCAATAATAAACTATTTAATTAACCTGTATATCAATATTATTATTATGATAATAACATACAACCGAGCATCGCTCTAACATACAACAGAGCAGGTTGGTTCCCTGCCCCTAACTCACATACATACTCGTACTATCATCTAACATACAACAGAGCTGTCCGTCGCTCTATACCCTACGGGGCTGTCTACCGTCGCCCTGGAGCTGTCACCGTCGGTCTATACCCTACGGGGCTGTCTACCGTCGCCCTGGACCTACTCCTCCTCCATTTGCCTGTATTATCCCACTGCCCCCCTAGATGGCGGCCAAAACTCAGTCTAGAGGATTGTAGGTGACGTGTCACTTCCTGATTCTAAACCCCTCGTGGCTCTGCGGCCATTTTTGTCTGCTAAATTTTTTCTTCTTTTTTTTTTTCCACCGTCCCTTTAATGTCTCAAACATTCTCTCGCTACCGACCACACCCGTAACGTTTGTTCACTGCTCCCTTCACGTCACAGTCCCGCTCCCCGCTTTCTGCGTTTTGAACAGTAATCAAACTAAATACGATGTTGCCCCTTTAACTGAATGAACATCTCCCCTTTGCCTCCCTTCCCATCTCCTATACAGTGGCTTCTGTGCTCTGTAGATAAGACTCTCGATTTTCAAAACAAAAACCGGTGCCGCTCTGCTGTTATTCAAACACACTATTACAGCTGGCATTCTCTGTGTCAAACTAATTACGTTTACGGATACACTATTGTTCGTTTTCTTATTGGCTTGTGAAGTTGTTGAGACTCACTTTATCTTTTCACCGTCAGTTGTTCTGTTCCATGACTGGGTCCATGGCGCTGTTTATCTCTCCGGCCTTGCTCGGCTCGCTCGCTGGGTCCATGGCGCTGTTTATCTCTCCGGCCTTGCTCGGCTCGCTCGCTCGGCTCGCGTCCATGGCTACCCCTTCACGCCTCGGCACTGCACACAGTCTCTTCCTTTCAAGCAACTTCAAAGCAAGCAATAATCCGGGTCCAAACGGCATCAACTGTAAGATTCTGATCAAACTGGCCAGTATCACGTCTTCGTCTGTTTGGCTCTCCATCCAATTCCTCTGCGTTGTGTCATTTTAATGGTCCTGACGTCTCCGATACTGGCAGATAAGATCCTTATCTCCCCCGTTAGTGCAATCCATAAACCATAATAATTCTCCACTTCCGTAAGAATTCGACACTCCGACACCGTGAGATACCTTATGAGGAAAAGCGTTGTTTTATTGCTATAAACAGAACCTCATAATCAGATGTTATCAGATGTTATCAAATTGTATCGTCCTTGAAGAGTCTATTCTAATGATCTTTCGGTGTGTTCGTCTATCGTCCTTTTGTGATTCAATCCAATAGTGTTCAGGCCTGTTCGTTAGCCTAAGACCATCCTCGTGGTAGCCGAAGCTACTGGTGATGTGGCATTCTCCCCCCCCCCCCCCCCTCTCTCTCTATGAGAGGAGAGAGTGTCTGTGTGATCTCAGTCCTACTCGCTCTTGGTCAGATTCTAGTCTGCCTTACACCCGGAAACACCGTTTGACTCATAGATGTTCGTCGTCGCAACGACGGCCCCGCCTTCTGGTTGTCATGCGACGTGTTGTCATGACAACTGCATAACCTTTAACACTAATAAACTCACGTTTCATTAAGATGAACCTCTCTCCCTCCTGCCCTGGGAGACAGTACACTCTAATCTCAGATGTTCTTCCAAGGAATTCATAACAAAACCCTCGCTGACGCGGCCTGTGCCTGTGAAACCACTGGTTCCACCACCGTCAATATCACCGTCTTCCATGCACATTTCAATCACCGTTTTAGCTGTGGTCACCTCCCCCCAATCTATACATCACATACATTGAAAAAGCACCCCAAATCTCTCATAGTGCAATACTCTTCATATCCAGTATTGAACTGAAATAAATTCTCACATGTACCTTTACCTACCATCATCTGTCTGGCCACACCCCCATCCGCTACCTACATAAGCAGGGGTGTGGCCATACCATCAGCTCCTTCCCAATCTTTCACCACAAGGCAAGATCAAGGGGTCCTCAGTGAGTCCTGACGCTGAGCGTCACTATGCTCATATAACTATGGTTATATATGTAGCAGCCTGAAAATATTGTATATTATTCAGAACTGCTGACTTGCCTTTTTATCTCCCCTCTCTGCACCAAGACATTCTAATTAGTTTCATTGATATTCGTACGAACAATGACACAAGCGCCTCCTTCTTCTATCGGTGGAATATGGATTATAAATGGCATTACTGGATTCTGTTCTGCAGTCCTTTCCCCTGTGTGACTAGTAGGCGGGACCAGCAGGGGGCAGTAGCAGGCAGAGAGTGTCGGAGAGAGATGGGAGAAGATATATGGAGGTGAGAGACGGAAGATGAGCCTCTTCGGCTTTGGACTTGACCGTGAACGGTCGCAGCCACAACGGGCGTGTGCTTTGGAATAGCCCCGTTGAAGAAGTGAAGCTGGAGGGCCCCGTGGAATAGTGACGGGTGATAGGAAGTACTTGCTAGTGGACGCGATATCCTAGAAGTACCAGCGATAGTGTGTGAGCAAACGGTACAGAACAAGGTACTAACACTATCGGGTTATAGTAGTTACTGTGTGCGGTATAAGTAGCGTGCGGCTAATACCATATCTGAGTCCTTATCTATCGGGTTATAGTAGTTACTGTGCCGGTATAGAGTGTGAGCCAAGATACGTGCGTGGACCTACAAACAGTCTGCTCCGGCCGTCAGCAGCTGTCTTCACCGGCGTTCTGCATCAGCTCTGCACCGGCTGGGAGCAGCCAGCACGGGAGTCGTCCCGTCCAGCAGAGGTCGCCAGCACACAGCACGCACTCTCAACCCACCCCTGCCCCTGCTCCAGCCCCGCTTGCTAGCACCTGCGACGAGAGCGTTCGACGCCATCTCGCCACCAGGACGGTGGTGGAGCGGCGCGGCCGCCATTTTGGTAGAGTAACATTAGGGCTTCGGTGCCCAGGATCTATTGCACGTTACACAGTGTGGTGCGGCCTGCGGGCGAAGTGAACGCTAACAACCAGTGTCTAAGGGGTACCCCAAACAATTTAAGCTGGCTTAGGTTAGGTTTTCTTTGGTAACGTGGGCCCACATTTATTGGTTTATTTTGTTATTTGTTTATTTGATTGTTTGATTCCCAATGTGTCTACATTCTATGCCTGTGTTCCCCCAGTACAAGCGGGGTGGTTTAATGTATTGAGCACTCGGTGCCTATGGTGGGAAGAGCTTCCCCTACATTGATAACAAGAGCACCCGGTGCCTTATATTAAGAATTAACATTGTAATGTATAACCTGCCCAGGCTTCACTAAAGTAGACCTAATTGGGATCATTGTGTGTGTCTCTTTCTTTGAGTTCCATTTGCTATTCTAACCTCTGGGTAAATATTGTGACTGCATAATTATTTAACCCTTACACCCTATTTACAGAATAGCATTTGAAGGGTCTATACAGGTGGTCAAGGAAGGGTACTGCTTAAAGGGAAGCCCAATAATACTATTGAACTGACAGTCACTGGGTGTGGGAGGGCTGCCGGAGGTACTGATGGAGTGAGGGTGTGTGGGGAGCTACTGCTGACTGCCTTGGAAGGCGAGGGAGACCAGAGTACCAATCCCCAGGTTAGTAAATCCTGGGCCCCATCCACTCCAACTGCAAGCCCTCCAGAACGACGTTCCGGGCCAAAGACGGGGGGTACATATAGGTCCAATACTATAGTATCCTACTACCCAGTGTCTGTGTACTACTACTCCCACAAGCAGGGATAATCCACCCTGCTACATATACATAACCATACGTGATATATCGCATAGCTCTGCTCAGCGTCATAGTGCAACACAGGAGCTGAGCAGAGCTGAGCTCGACAAATGAACCCGCTGAGGCCCCCCACAACCATCAGAACCGGGGAGGACCCAAGCCCCCCCGAACCCCCCTAGCGGAGGACGGGAGGGAGTCGGATCCGACTGCGTGAAGAGGAGCTTCAGCAACTCAACGCACAGGGTGAGCAGACCGTGGGGCGTACCTACGACTACACAAACGCACAACCCGCATGCCACTAGGGAACGAACGGAAAGGAACAAACCCCTGTTACCACCCCCAATATCACGGGGTCAAAAGCTAAGCCCAACCCCGTGGCAAGGCCGTAGCAGCGGAGCGCGAAGGAGGACCCAGACCCAGAAGGGACTGGACCCCCCCCCAGAAAAAAGGGGGCCTGGAGAGGCCAACGACGCCACAGCATTGAGACCTCACCAGGCGGTCACTAGTGACACCGCCCCCCACATCGCCAGCGTATTCGGACAGGGCCCATCCAAGAGCAGGCCCTTCCCCCCTATAGCACGCCGCCTAGCTCACTGATCCTGGTATACTCAGGCAGTCACCCATCCAAGCACAACCCAGGCCTGAACCTATACTGCTTCCGAAATCGAACGAGATCGGGCGTGTTCAGGTTGACATGGCTGTAAACTCGAAGCACTCAAGAGGCTACACCCACAGCGGGAGCAGTTATCGCACCGGGGAGACGACCCCCAGAAGAGGTCGATCCCTCAATCTAGGCAACAGGCACTTGACCTGAGCCTGGAGCACTGCGGACTACACAGGCGCCAAAGGGGTCTGCTGAAAACAGCACCCCGGCGGAAGGGGCGTATGCTGGTATTGTTGTGCACCATGTCACCGCCTCCACAAAAACCCCCCGACTCTCTAGAGGGGCCGAGGCAGAGAAGGCTGACACGATTGGCAGACGTCATGAAAACGTGCGGGGGCACACTCAAGCGGCCTACCCCGAGAGTTGACTCCGCTACCAACACACCAGGGAACCAACCACCCCCTTGGTTCAAACATGAGGTGGTTGTTCCTATAACCCCTCAAGAAAAAACTCTGGTATACCGCAGTACAAGTGTTTCAGTTTTCAAAAAGGGGTTATCCCAGGCCTACGGGTCGACGAAACAATTTCGGACCGGGCCCGGTGGACCGGGACGTACACAGGGATGCCAGAGGAGTTCCATAAGAATCACCTCAATAGCCCCCTCCCAGCCATACTTAAGCAGGAGAAGAGAGGGGCGAAAAGAATGGAGAAGGACCAGGCCCCCTTAGCGCAGCGCAAGGTACAACACAACATGGACCAAGCAACAGTGAGGGGTAATACATAGTAACACAACCTCGAATATCTCCATAACGTCAAACCCTGCAACACCCGGGCCGACCCGGCATTTTCCCCCCCGAAAAAAGCACAAGTCCCTCAGGGTACCAGAACAGCAGATCTGCGTCCCCGGCGGATAACGGCTTAACTGACCTGGACCGGTGCGACCAGAATCAGTCCCGTGCCCTAATCACGCCGCCATCCCCAACCCGTAGGAGGGGGGTAGGTACGCGTGTCGATCCAAAACATCATAGAGGGCGCCACCCAGACGGTCCCTTTCGTACCGCGCTCGGTGGCCCACCCCAAGGGCGTGAGACCCCTCTACCTATGCTTTGATCTATTCCATTAACATCCCCCAGATATGAACGAGTATTCGTCAAGACAACACTGGCGCTCGGAAAAGAAACTCCATCCCAGTTGCCCCATAAAAACGCTGTTTCAATGATGAGCAACCAAGGCGCGCAAGCCCATGCGTGATTCCTATCAGAAGCACCCAGGGCCAGCACTATGTACACGTCGAGACCCAAAATACATCAATGGATAGTCTAACAAGACCCTAGATACCGATCCTCCAAGCCGCCTGGGAGAACGACAAGAAGCAGCTTTTTTATTTTTATTTTCTTACAGAAAAAAAAATTACGAACATGGGTCCCATGCGATGCGGCTGAGGGAAAAAACAACCCCCCGTCAACCATACTTCATAAGAGGGGACAGGGAGCGACGTACCCTATGACCGGTGGAAACCCATGACTCAACAGACCTTTAAGGCGAGAAGTCAGGGAATCCCTAAACAATACCCTGTCAACCTACTCCATAAAGGAGGGGACGGGAACCCCCAGTGAGCAACAACTTGAAAAGTTTATGTAACATTGAGCCACGTGACCAAAAGGCTCAAGCTACACATATACCGAGCGAAGCGGAACTCTCAAGTTCCTACGCACCGCAACACCAACTTGACAATAAAAGAGAACCACACATGGGGCCTGTAAAGAACTCAGGGAAGTCAGCGACCAATAGAAACGTGCCCAGTGACGTATTCTATGGCGGGGGGAATCCCATGACTCAACCGACCATAATAGGTGAGGAGTCAGGGAATTCGCTACCCCCCCCCCTCCGTGCCGCACTGACCAATCAGAGCGGCAGGACCGAATGAAAGAGGGCCAAAACCCCCCGACCAATCAGAAAAGAGGGAAGGAGGGGTTTATCCGATTACCCCCTCACAAACCCAGACCCCGTATACGACAATAATAAACAGCCATGATGATACCTTATGTAGCCAGCATGCTAATGAAACAGCGTATATCCTAACAGGATAAGCTAACCCGACGCACGCTAGCCACAGACGACAACACGTCTGCGAACAGGGTTTACAACAAGGCCAAAGTTTATGTGTGAACACGACACCCGTGTTTTATGTTTCAAGAAACACAGAAGATCGAGAGAGAGGTCTATAAGACCGTGGCACAACTACACACGAGTACTTCTGTAGGCCAACACTACAGTGTTGTGGCTCAATGCCACTGTTTCAACGTAACAGAACACACAACTAAACCTCTACCCTTATAGGAAGAAACATAATTCTTCAGGACGAGGAAGAAAAAACCTTTCGACCAAGTGTTAGCTACAGGCCTTGCTAAGCACACGTACATGTGTAGCGACCAGCTAAAGACTAAAAGTCTAGCTCTCCTATCAACCCCACACTAGGCGAAGGATCTACACATCGTATCCCCAACATACGTAGTGAATAAACACACAGTTTGTAACAAAAAATACAGTCCCTCCTAGGAGGGACTTTTTATTGTTTTACAAAATCATAGTTGGGCCGGGGAAGGGAGCAGGGGTAAACAGGAGGGGAAAGTCACATCAGCGGCGCCTGCCACGAGCCGCTTGTTGCTTGCCACCCTGGTGAGCTTTCGCCCCGGAGGGACGGTACTGGGGTGCCTGGTCTCGACGATCCCTGCCGTCACCTCCGGGCGTGGGTTGGCTGGCTGCAGTGGTCGAGGCACCCTCTCTCCTCCTGGCCTTCTTGGCCGAAGGACCAGCAGTGGCGGTGGTAGTGGCGGTGGCGACGGTCGCGGGTCCCTGACGACGTGGCCTCCGTCGAACTCCACCAGCGACATCGGGTGGGGGGAAATGGGGCTGGAGCACTGCACGCTCCTCCTCCATATCCCTGCAGGCTGCCGTCATGAGCTGCATCGCCGACCCGAAGAGCCCAGCATCGGAGAGGGGTGCCGTAAGCAGGGGAAGCCTCTTCCTGTCCGGTACTCGCGCCTGCTCCAGCCAAAGATGGCGCTGGGACAGAGTGGCCAGGGCACGTATCTTCCCGGCGGCTATGGCCTGCAGCTGGATCAGATGCAGGATGGCTCCAGCCGCCTGGGCGTGCAGGACTTGTTGTTGGTCGTCCAGCACCGTACCGCCCGTCATCATCCCGGACATAAAACACGCTAGCTGCGCGATGTTGGATGTCGCAGCTAGGGTTTGAGTCCCGGCAATAAACGATTGGTCACTCCAGTTGGCCAACTGCCTAGCCGATTTCCCTTGGGGAATCGGCTTCCGCAACGGCTCCCACACCACTTCAGGACAAATGAGAGACGCAATCAGTCTATCAAGCCGAGGCACCCCTTCCTTCATTCCCTCGACCAAACCCGCCACCCGCGTGACTTGCACGTAGGCGGGGGTAAGACCAGTGATGTGGGAGACCACCTGTCACTGACGCACGTAGGCCTCCATTGAGGGGAAAAATGGGCAGACAACGCCCGACTCCCTCACAGGACGGGGACAGGGGCATCGGGGACAGGGGCAGGCAGTGGCACGCCATTAGCGACGGCTGCTGCCGCCATGAGCTCCAGGAACAAGGCACGTAATTCCCCATGCGCACCTTCCTCCACTAAGCTTGCGTCCCTCACATACGAGAGGCTACCGCTAACTGCAGTGCCACCATCCGATGTGGCTGATAGCAGGGCATCTCGTCGCTGAGTCGGAGGTTCTAACCCAACACCAGAATACGAGGGACCCCAAGGAGACATACCACCCCCTGCCACACCCTGAAGGGGAGAGTGATGCATCCCCACCGGGGCATCAAATAAGAGCGCCTCTGCTCCCACCATGAAATCCTCCGTTTCCATCGGCCACGGAGAAGCAGAAGCACCCTCATTTGGCTCCAGCAGCTCACCAAAACCAGGCCGTTCGCCCCTGCAAGCCACCCTCCTACGACGGGAGCGAGCAGAGGCGAAAAGTTTGCGTCTCAGATCCTCTGCCACCAGAGGAGCCGTCTGCCCATCGGCCGACGGCCCCCCGGCGGCGGAGGAACCAGAGCAGGAACCAGGCCATCTCACAGGAGATGCCCCTGGTACACCAGCTCCTCGGAGAGGCAAGCTATCCACCGGACGCCGATCGGGCGCGACTGACTGCCACGACCGCAGAGTCAATCCCGCCCAAGACGCACGGCGGAGGCGGCAATGGAGAACCGCTGGTGAAGGGTGACGTTGCTAGCGCGACCCCCCAAAGAAAACATTATAACTTAGCTTTTTTCTACTTAAAATTGTGAGAGAGAAAAAAAACAAGAGATAATGTTAACGCAGCTCCAACTTTCTTCAAAAACGATTCAGCAAACTTAAAGTGGTGTAAATAGGCACTCAACGTGGTGAAATTTGAAGAAGGAGCTGATGGTATGGCCACACCCCTGCTTATGTAGGTAGCGGATGGGGGTGTGGCCAGACAGATGATGGTAGGTAAAGGTACATGTGAGAATTTATTTCAGTTCAATACTGGATATGAAGAGTATTGCACTATGACGCTGAGCAGAGCTATGCGATATATAACTAGGGTTAGGTTACCAGCCGGTATATACAATACGCGCATCAAACAAAATGAGGATTCAACAACAGTCAGAATTTTCAAATGCAATCTCAATACGCAGGTATAGACAAAATAGTCAAGAGAAGGTAACAACGCAAACCTACTGTTCCAGGCAGAAATAACTCGCGTTGTCCTCAGGGCTGGTCAAGCTTTTTTACTCCCCTCCATCACTGGGAAAGAGACAGGAGCCTCTGATTGTAGATTCGCAGCCGGTGTGGAACAAGCACGTCTAGGGAAGCGTGCATGTCGGGACTGAGTGACAGCGCCACGCGACCTCTGGGGGGAGCTACAGTATCAGGCTGAGGCACCTGTTCAGATGCAGTCCTCACAACAGAAAGTCTGCATTTTGTCCAGTTGTTAGCAGTGGTGCAGTGCTCATGGGACGTGGTACAGTAGCACACCGTTCCACCTCCTTTCTGAGTGCGTGCACACAAAAGGCATTCCCCAACTTTCACTCGACTCGTCGTACCTGGCTACTTGTCTAGTTTAAGTTAATTCAATTAAAGAAATTGTAACTACAATGTAACTACAATTACATTTAAAACATTGTTTGTTTTTCCACCATAACTGTTGACAATATAATTCCTTTATATATTGAAGGCTACATCCTGCTACCTTTTTCAGCTTATCTATTTCAAGGTAATATTTACAAAAACTAAACTAAAACTAGTAATTTTCTATACAAACATGTTTCCTACTATTTATGCACATAATAATCATAATGCTGGTCGGAGCTGTTCTGTGCGCAGGCGAGGGAGCATTTATGCGCACGTGACATTAACACTTTGATTACCACTGGTGAACATGGTAAAACGTGGTTAAATGTTACCACACGGGGCTTCCGGTATGAGAGCGGAAGAGTAGCACGCATGCGGTGAGGCTCCTGGTCAAAAGAGCGAAAAACGGAGAAATAAAGACCCGAAAAGTGACGAAAAGTTATCAAGATGCAAACGAGAAGGAAGGAGGAGAAAACAAATATGAAGGAAAGAGAAATGGAGAACTCACAGGAAGAGGAGAGTTCGATGGAGCAGAACCCCCGAGGCGAGACCGAGAAGGAGCAGGCGGAGGAAGGGGGAGTCTCGGCTGAGACGGACAAGGAAATGCCAGGATGGGCCGTGCTCATGCAGGCCGGGATATTGGCGACCATAAAATTGAACTCGGACACGATGCAGGCGACCATGAAACTGAACTCGGACACGATAAGAAATGATATTGGGAAGTTACGGGAGGAATTGAGGAAGGAACAGGAGGACTTCAGAGGTGAAATGAATACAGAACTCAAAAGGGTGGATGAGAAGATGGCGGAACAGGACAGAAACGTAACAGAGGTACAGACTAGAACGGCGCAAATGGATCCCCAACAGAGATACACGAGGTGTTAACGTGTGCGATTCAAAAACAAGAACAGATGGAGACAAAGATATCGGACATGGAGGGGAGGTCACGGGGGAAACAACATCAGAATATGGGGATTGAAAGAAGGAGTCGAAGGGGAATCGGTGATCCAATATGTGGAAAAGCTTATCAAGGAACAACTGAAGGAGACGGGACTGGAAAAAATGGAGATACAGAGGGCGGTGATTATTAACTTTCTGAGATTTGAGATTAAGGAACTGATACTCAGAACCGCGTGGACCAAGAAGATAGAAATCGAGGGGAAAAGACTGTCGTTTGATCAAGATTACTCGACGGCGGTAGCAATAACACGCAGGTCCTACGCGGGACTGAAGAGAATTCTGAAAGAAAACGGAATGAAATTCCAATCACCCATGACCTCACTAAGGATTCACTGGAAGGAAGGGACGGTGACGTACACGACGGCGCGGGAGGCGGCGGAGGAGATGAGGCGATGGGGGATGCAGATGGCGGAGGATGGAGAGGGAAGGGGACAGGAGGGCCAGACGCGGAGCCTGCAGCAGAGATTGGAGAGGGCACGCAGATGGACCAGAGTAGGAGATCGAGGCCCGGGAGAGGAGGGAGGAGAGAGGAGAAGGCCGAGGTGAGACGTGACAGACCGAAGGCGGAGACGGACGAGGAGGCCAGAGACGGCGAAGGAGAGGAGAGGAGGCGGGAGGAGACGAACGGATGAGTACACGCACAAGAGATTGAAAAAACTATCCAAATAGAGACAAAATATAGAAACTGAAATAACATATACATAAACACACATTCCCAGGTAGAGGCAGGATATAGGAACGAACATAACGTATACATGGACACATAATACACATGATGATGGAGGAAATAAATGGAAATATAATTAGGTATGATAGACGGAACACAGAACATATTGAAACAAGTACATAGACACACGCTGCGAGTAACACAGTTGGAAGGGATTAAGGGGATAAATGGACATCACATAGAAAATAGAGAGGAGGAAAAGAAAGTAAAAAGGGGTACACAGAAGACACCACACACGGGTTTGGGAGGAAGGAGGGACATTGGAACATATGAGCCACATTGAGAGGGACCTAGGAAATGGGGGTCTTTGATCAGAATGAAGTACAGAGCGCTTTTGACCAGGAGCTCGACAGCAATAAAAACAGTAAGAACGCTGGACAAATATGACGAGCGGTTGGGGGTAAAGGTTTCAAACCCCCAAGCCGTCAGGAGGAGGCCTCTCACTAGGAGAGCAATTACTCCTCACCCACCAGCAGGGGACAGGGGGGGACACAGGGACCCCCCGAACGCCTTGGGAGCACTTTATGTAAAGTTTATGTTTTTTATTTATGTTAATCATTATATGTATTCGGTGAAGAGAGCGGAGGCTACAACCGGAGGGGGGAATGAATGTGACATGGGGGGGACTGACAGACGAAAGAAGAAGAAAGATGACAATGGTTAAAGGTATAGAAATGATGTCGTTAAACGTTAATGGAATGAATAATAAGATAAAGAGGGGCAAAGTGATGTTGAAGTGTAAAAAAAGTGAGATGGAAGTGATTTTTCTGCAGGAGACACATTTGATAGCACAGGATCATGAGAAACTGAAGAGATTTGGATATGAAAATGCATACTATAGTTCCTTTAAACGGAACCTGAGGAGAGGAGTAATCACGTTAATCAAAAACACAGTCAAATTTGAATTGATCAAGGAAGTAAGAGACAAGGAGGGAAGGTTTGTTCTGGTGAAGGGAAAAATGGAGGGTCAAATGATTACGTTAGTGAATGTTTATGCACCCCCAGAGAGTGAGAGGGATTTATATGAGACCATTTTTGATATGATAGTGATGGAACTAGAAGGGATATTGGTATGCGCGGGAGATTTTAATGTAGTACTGAATCACAACCTAGACACCACGAGTACTAGAAAAGGACGGGCACCAATCAGTAGATATATGAATATTCAGATGACGGAAATGGGAATTACAGATGTTTGGAGGGGGATGCACGCCATGGACAGGGAATACACACATTACTCACACCCGCACGTGACATATGCGAGAATAGACATATGCGAGATCATTTTTGATGACGACGGGGGACAGTTACAGGGTACGGGAGAGCAGAATAGGAGTAGCGGACATATCGGATCACAGTGCCATATATCTGACAGTAGATCTAGAAGGGAGACGGAGGAACACGATCTGGAGACTAAATGTAGGAATATTAAATAACAAGGGGGTGGTGAGTCAGATCAAGGAGGAGATAGCCAGGTATAAGGAAGAAAATGACAACGGGGCGGTAGATCCGAACATTCTATGGGACACACTGAAGGTGGTGATAAGGGGGAAATTGATGGAGAAGACAGCAATGCTGAAGAAGGCCAGAACGGAGACATATCACAATCTGATAGGGAAGCTGAAGAAGCTAGAGGGGAGACACCAGATATCAAAAGAACAGGAAACGCTCGGAGAAATCAAAGAAGTAAAGGCCAGGATAAATAGGGAATTATTGACGGAAATAGAAAAGAAAGCGAGGTTCATGAAACAAACGTACTATGAAGGGGGACCAAAAGCGACCAGATTGTTGGCTAGGAGAATTAGGACGCAACAGAAGTTGAACACGATACACACAATAAGGGATATAAAGACTAATGAAATATTGAGAGACCCAGCTGAAATAGAGAGGACATTTAGAGAATTCTATGAGAAACTATACACACAGCCAAAAGCAGCGGGAGAAGAGGAAATAGAAGCATATCTGGAGAAGCTAGAGTTACCATCGATAGGGAAAGAACAGAATGAAGAATTAAATAAAATAATTACGGAACGAGAACTGGAAGAGGCAATTAGTAGAGCTAAAAACAACAAGTCTCCGGGGAGCGATGGATTCCCATCGGAATTCTACAAGACATTTAGAACGGAATTAGCACCCATGTTAGGGGCGGCGTTCAGACACACGATGGAAGAGGGAAAAATGCCCCCCCCCCCCCCCTCGTGGAAGGAAGCTATAATCACCACGATACCGAAGGAAGGGAAGGATAGAGAATTATGTAGTAGTTTCAGACCTGTGTCCATACTCAACGTGGATTACAAGATCGATAATATCAAAGAGATTTGAGACGTTTATGCCAGACATTATAGATGAAGATCAAACTGGATTTATTAAAGGGAGACAGACACAGGACAACGTGAGAAAGACATTACACATAGTAGAGGAGATACAAAAACAAGGTGGTAGCGCGGTACTGATTAGCCTAGATGCAGAAAAAGCATTCGACAGTGTGAGCTGGACATTTTTATATAAAACATTGATGAGGTTCGGACTGAACGGGAGGGCGATGAAGATGATCAAGGCGCTATATCAAGAACCGACAGCGAGGGTTAAGGTGAATGGCAGCTTGACGGATAGAATCAGATTAGAGAGGGCTACCAGACAGGGATGTTGTCTCTCACCAACGCTCTTCGCCGTTTTCATAGAACCACTGGCACAACTGATCAGACAGACCGAGGACATTAAGGGAGTAAGGATAAAGGGAACGGAATATAAACTAGGCCTATTTGCAGACAACGTGATAGTATACATGAGGCAACCAGACAAGAGCTTCCCGGCACTGATGGATCTACTGAAGGAATATGGCCACTACTCAGGATACAAACTAAACGTGACAAAGACACAGACCTTAGCATGGAACTATACCCCAACGACGGAAATTAGGGAACAGTACGGGATAAGATGGGACATGGACAAGATTAAATACTTAGGGGTGAACATCACGAGAGGGGTGGAGAAACTGTTTGAGGCGAACTATACACAGATAAATCAGAACATCAAGAGAGACTTAGAGAGATGGACAGTAATGCCCTTGGACTTCAATTCAAGAATAGAGGTCATTAAAATGAACATACTATCAAGGTTACTGTACCTATTCCAGTCACTACCGATACAAATACCACAGAATCAATTCAGGGAGTGGGACAGACTAATATCGAGGTTCATATGGGCGGGGAGAAGACCACGGGTCAGATATAAAACACTACAACTACCAAAGGAAGAGGGAGGGATGTCAGTACCCAGCCTACAAGATTATTACTATGCAGCACAACTGAGAGCAGTGACGTGCTGGTGTAACGACAGATATGAGGCAAGATGGAAAGACATTGAAAAAGAAGGGGAGGGATACAAGGTACAAGCTCTGGTGGGAGATAGGGAACTATTCAAAGAAAAAGAGGGACTATTAGATCCAATTACCAAATGCACCTTGACCATATGGAACAGAGTAGTAAAAACACACACATTGGAGAAGCAGTCAGGGGTTCTGAGATGGGTAGCACATGACAAGAGATTCAAACCAGGGAGGTTAGACCATGGATTCAGAAGGTGGGAGAGGGGGGGGGGGGGGGGGGGGGGGGCAACAGCGATATGCAAAATGATAGAGAAGGGGGAAATGCAGACTACAAAAATTAAAGGAGAAATTTGGACTAGAAAACAGGGACCACTTCAGATATCTACAGGTTAGAGACTACTACAACAAAGAAATAAGGGGGGCCAAAGACGAAGAACAGAATGGAATAATAAAGATGATAGTATGGGCATACGAAGGGGGGCAAGGAAGAGTAATATCAGCAATATACCGGGCTATAATGAACAGCAAGGGACACACGACCGATTACATAAGGGAGAAATGGGAGAGAGAGCTAGAGATAGAAATAACAGGGAAGGAATGGGGGAACATATGCGAGATGCAACATTCAACAACAGGATCGAGGATATGGAAAGAGTTTGGATGGAAGAACATAATCAGATTCTTTATAACCCCAGAGCTGAAGGGAAAATATGCACCAACACAAAGAGCATGCTGGAGGATGTGGGGGAAGGAGGGGGCAAATCACACGCACATATTCTGAGGATGTCAGAAGCTGAAGGGGTATTGGGAGGGGATAGGGGAGGCAATGATCAGAATATTAGGATACGGGTTACCACAAACAGGACTGGTGCTTTACTTAGGAGACCTGACACACGAGGGAATACAAGGGGGGGACAAATATTTAATAAAGATAATGTTGATAGCGGCCAGAAAAGCAATAACGAGACTGTGGTACAAGGAAGACCCACCGACAATAGCACAATGGGTAGGAATAGTGGAAGAGATACAGGATATGGAGAGGATAACACACATGCTGAGGTTACAGGAAGAGAAATTTGGAGAAAGATGGGGAAAGTGGGAGGATTACAAGGGGAACGAAAACGACATCACAGAGGAAGAACCAAACACACCACAAGAGGGCGAAGGGTAAAGGAGGAAAGAGGTTCAAAGAGGGTCTCTGAACCCATGTCACACACTTAATGTTTTCTAATTTTATTTTTGTTTAAGGTATGACAACTGTTTTATGTTTTTTATTTGCTTAAGTCAGTATTTTTTATTTTTCGTCTTTTGGGTATTACATTTTTTTCTTTATTATTTATGTCTGTTTAATAGTGTTGTTGAGCTTATTGTATATGTCGTGTTGTTTGTCTATAAATGTTTAATAAAAAAATGTAAGTTTAAAAAAAAATTTTTTTACCACCCACTTCAATGATAGCGTTGTGTGTCTTAAATTATGGCTATGTGTCTAATCGGCCCGTCATTATCAATGACTTGTTTGCAGTCAACATTGTCAAAACGGATTGTTTTTTAATCGGTTAATTTCCGTTTTATAGCATTTTGAAAAGCCCTCGTTTTTCAGGAAAATATATAGATTCTGTGATAATCGCCCTTTACTGGATTCTGGAATACACAAAAACTTTGTCATTTTTCGGCTTATTTATGAATAGTTTTCGAATAAAGCTAGATTATCGATAGAAAAAGGTAGCAGGATGTAGCCTTCAATATATAAAGAAATTATATTGTCAACAGTTATGGTGGAAAAACAAACAATGTTTTAAATGTAATTGTAGTTACATTGTAGTTACAATTTCTTTAATTGAATTAACTTAAACTAGAAAAGTAAATACAAACTAAATGTGTACTTATGCACGCTATAGAAGCGGGCTGAAATATCGATTCTCTCATTTCCTGATCAGCGGCACACACACACACATATGGGACACGTTGATATATCTGTGAAAAAAGCTCTGATTATCCCAAGACTGGTAAAATAGATTCCTTACCTCAGATCAGATGTTCTCCAAAAAGATTATTCCAATTCCTGATCGCCATTCCAAATATCGATCGCGTTTATTGATTCAGCATTGGGTACTGGACATTGGGGAGAGGACCTGGGGTTTGGCCTCCAGGCGCCTCCCCTCTCTCTTGTACCTCATAGGTATGATGAGGTCATGGAGACACACCTGGCCTTCATAATGGGAGCCCACAGTAAAAATGGCGGACCACTGAAGTCTCCAACAGCTGTTGCTATACCCCACATCGACATTTTCTTGATGAGTACGGTGTACGATTTTACATTGGATTAAACCCTGTTTGGCACATATAAATAGAAGTCGACCTGGAGAAGAATAGCATCCCATAGATCAGGGGTTCCCAAACTTTTCAGGCCGCAACCCCCGAAATAACAGTTGTTGACAGAGTCACCTGCATGGGGAGCAAAAATAACTGGTCATGACAACGAGGTCCTCTTTAGCCTTAACTGGCGTGGTTTATTTTTCTTATGTACATTTGCACCACGAGACCTACTCTCCTTGAGAGTTAGAGTGAAAGAGACAGAGGGGGAGGGAACATTCCCTCTTATACCTGCTACCTGACGTCAGCTACAATAGCTGCGTCTCCTTACGCCTATACAACAGTTTTCTTATATACATAGGTATCCATTCCTTCAAGCAGTTGTTCTAGATAAATACATTCCTGTATTGTCAAAGCTAGAGCCATATATTCGGCTTCACAAGTTGATAGTGCCACTGTGGGCTGTTTCTTTGTTTTCCATGAAACCAGTGAGCTGTCTGTACCCATACTCACACAATACCCTGTGGTACTTCTTCTGTCTGTGGCCAGGGCCGCCTGGGAGAAATGCGAGGCCCTGTGCGAGATTTAAACGCGAGCCCCCCCCCCCCCCCCCCCTAAAAGGTAAAAAAAAAAAAAAATATATATATATATATATAATTTTTTAATTTTAATTTTTTCATACAGTCAACATATTCTTAAATAATAGCGCTGCCCGAGGCTGGGCATGATACAGTCAACATATAGCAAGAGAGAGAGCGAGAGAGAGCTCCCGTTCTATAGTCAATATACAGTGTTATCGCTGCTAAGACCCGGCAATGCCCCTGACCCTCCACCAGAGCAAGGCCAGAGAGAGAGAGATAGAGAGAGAGCATGTCTGTTTGTGTGTGTGTGTTAGAGAGAGAGCATGTATATGTGTGTTAGAAAGAGAGAGAAATATATAGAGAGAGAGCATGTCATTTTGTGTTAGAGAGAGATATAGAGCATGTCTGTGTGTTAGAAAGAGAGAGAGAGAGAGAGAGAGCATGTGTGTTTGTGTGTTAGAGAGAGAGAGCATGTCTGTGTGTGTGTGTGTTAGAGAGAGAGCATGTATGAGAGAGATAAGCAAAGATGAGCCCCTAAAGGATATTCAACTTTTAATGGAAGAACAAAACAGAAGAAAAAGATAACTTCACAAAGGCAACATGAATACACATAGATCCAAAAGGACAAAGATCAACACTTAAATCCAAAGAGAAGAGGGTCTATACCAGAGAAAACAAAGTAGCAAGGAGCCAATGGCCGACATCAGCTAAATAGGCTAACTGCAAATAGAGTAGCCAGGTATTGACACCAGGCCACACACAGCTTTGGCCAACGCTACCCAAGCTACACAAACGACCAAGACAATTCACACACAGCACATGTCGTATCTCCAAATGTTGTGAAGTAACATATGTTTTGCCTGGAAAAAAACATCGTTATTAACAAAACATTCGGGAGGGGAAGGAAGGAAGAGTGGGGTAATGTCCAATGGACATCTTACCTGCACCAAGGAACGCAGGGCGAAAGGCCGCAACACAGGTCTCCACGTTGACGAAAGGCCTCTCGCTGGCGGGACAAAAAGAAGCTATGGCCGGAGGGTGCAGGCCCGACTACATCTTCTGTCAAAGATGATGTCGTAGTCGGAGTGCCAGGGCCTGCTATTCTCACGGCTAATGTCAATGGTCGTAGCACAAGCTAACAGCTAACTCTAGGCTAACTGATAGCATCAAGCTAACGTTCCCAGCCGAATGAAAACGAGCAGCTAACGTCGTAGCTAAACAGCTAACTGGCTAACAGTTAGCTCAACCCGGCTATCGCTAACCACTAGCTAACGCAGAAGCAAGCTATGCGGCTACCACTGAAAAACTGTACAACGTGAGAAAAGCAATACAGGCCAACACTTCAGACAGCCGCTGTGTTTTCCTCTTCTCATCCGAAGAGGGAAGGGAAAAAGAAGGCAATACACGTCCCACTACAGAGTGGTGTTTACCATAGCGTTGCCGGCAACAAGTCCCTCGCGGACTATAGCCGACTTGAGCATGGAGATATTCTCATAATGAAACACCAAGCTCACCTCCCTCGCACCAGGTGCTGACAACAGGCCACACACCGTTAGCTACTACAACAGCTAGCTGGCCCGTTTGGCTCCCGAGAGAGAGAGAGAGAGAGATATATCCAAGGCGGGAATAGAATAGAGTGCATTAAAAACTCACCAAACGTCCAAGAGGATGGAGACAACCGCGTGGAGTTGACGAAGTTCATCTGCTGAATGACTGTCCTCTTCATCTTGGCATAACAATGCTGCACGCGCTCTCTCTAGGTTAGTTAACGCTAGTTAGCCTTTAGCTAAGCTAGCTACTAGCCGACATCATCATGGCTATCTCGACTGAACCACACGTTAGCACTCAATATTATAACGTAGCTAAAGCTAACTAGCTGTCCCTGCCTTTAGCCGGGATGGCTAGCCTGACTGAACTGTCTAACATGCAACAACTTTCATCTTCAGTCCATCTGTCGAATGACCATCCTCTTCGTTTTGGCTGGCATAACTAAGCATAACCTCCAAAGCTGCACGCGCGAAATAGTCAAACGCAGCTGACGCACGCCGGCATACACATGATGTAACCCCTCCCTTCTTGAAACCAATAGTATGTCTGCTGCAGAGCCCCAGAGCTCCAATAGAGAATAGTGCAGAGCAGTGGAGGCTGCTGACCAAATTTTTAGGTGAAGCACAAATTATTATATTATATTATATATTAAATAATATTTTTAAAACATCCCCCACTGTGTGTCAGTGGTCAGTGGACACAGATGAAAACATATTAACATTAGGTGACAGCGGACCTGACCAGATGAAAACATATTAGGTGACAGCGCACCTGACCAGATGAAATCATATTAGGTGACAGCGCACCTGATCAGATCAAAACATTTTAGGTGACAGCGCACCTGACCAGATCAAAACATATTAGGTGAAGGTGACAAGGAAGCCACAGACTCATACCCCCCCGACACTCAACTAACCGCCTCGGACAGTCCTTCATACCAGTGGCCATCAGGCTCCACAACAGTGGGCAGCGACTGCTGCCAGACATCGACCTAGAACTAATAGGAACCCAAGTAGGACAATAACACTACCTTATGCATACTGCACCTTATGTGGATACTGTGATACTGTGAATAATGAATAATGTATATTTCAGTTAGTTAGATAGTAAATTATATTGACCTATTTGTTTACACTGCTTGTGTTGTTTTCACTACCTGTACCCCCCCCTTCCCCCATGCTGCTATGATGCCTGAATTTCCCCAAGGGGATCAATAAAGGAATATCTTATCTTATCTTAAAAGGAAAGATGAAATTACCTACCTGGGTTCCATCCTATAGAGGCAAATCTTTCCTGTGACAAAATGGGATCCAATGTAATAAAACTAAGTCAACCAACGAACTAGATTCCTGTACCGGATCTCCTCTCTGGTAAACAAGAATACCTTGAAGACTCTAACAGGAGCACTCATTCAAGGGTACTACAACTATGCTTGCACCTCATGGTACCAAAGCACCTCAAAGGCACTAAAAACAAGATTACAAACATCACAAAACAAACTGGTCAGACTACTGCTTGACCTTACTCCTAAAACCCACCTCACCCCTGTCCACTTTGACAACCTAGGATGGCTTAGAGTAGACGACAGAGTACAGCAACTTGCAATGGGCCTGGTCTACAAGATACACTACACCACTAAGATACCCATGTGCATGTCGAAATACTTCCCAAAGGTCAGTGAATACCACGACCACAACACCAGAGGGAGTTCCACAAATCATGTTCAACCCAGATAAAATAATAATAAAAAAAAAAAAAAAAAAAAAGGGTTTTTTTAATAAAAGAAAATAGTCATAACTTAGAAATTAGATTGCATAGGTCTATGAATCGATATCGCGATTCTGTTTCAATTAATTGCCCAGCCCTACAGTGTGTACAGTAAGTTAGCTTGGTGATTATCATTGTGATGTAGGCTAAGCTGCCTAGCTACTGTTAGCATACAAGCACTGTAGCCTACTTACTTTTTCATCCACAACGTTTTTTCTGATCCAGATGTATAAATCCACTTCTTCATGTTGCTCAGTTGCTGGTTTATACTTCGGTCCTAATGTTGGCGCAAAGTTTAATTTAGCCTGACTTGTTATAGCTGTACAGCTTACTAACTACTAAACAACAACTTTCTCATAGTCTCAACTTTCACATAGTCAAAATGGGTCCAGCTGCATGTGAGGAGGATAGGTTTAGCTCGGGCCAATCTCAAGTTTCTCAAGTTTCTTTATTAGTTGTCATACAGAAGTACAGAATACTTTTATACAAAATGCTTCTTTATGTTACATTTTGTATAAAAGTATTCTGTACTTCTGTATGACAACTAATAAAGAAACTTTAGAAACTTGAGATTGGCCCGAGCTAAACCTATCCTCCTCACATGCAGCTGGACCCATTTTGACTTTGCAATGCAGAAATCTCTGATTGGATTTGCAAGGCTGCCAATCATATTCAACCTCCGTGTATTGGATGTCAAGGGCTGTCAATCAATCAATCCTCCATTCAATGGCAAGAGTTTAACTGCACAGACCGTTCTTAGATGAAGTTAATAGCCTATTTTGATTCGCTGTTATTTATTATTTATTTAACAATGGGTCACACCTGTGAAGTTTTCTTCACGAATAATTACTGCAGGCAATACTGCAGTGCAGGCCTGCTCAGAGCTGTCAATTTTGGCCATTTTTGAAAAAAAAATAAAAATAATAATTTAAAAAAAATTATATATATATATATATATATATTTTTTTTATATATATAGGTATATGTAAATTAATAATAATTATGAATTATGAGTGAATTTGTGTTTCACGTGTTGTCATAGAGAAACCTCCACTGGTGCAGAGCCGCAGAGCCAGGAACATTCTACAAACGTGTCTAATGTGAAATATATAAGCATATAAGCAAAACTAGATTTTAGGTCTGTGATGAAAAAGGGCCTCGCGGGAAGGGGGGCCTCGCAAAAAAAAAAAAAAAAATAAAGAATATATTTTTTTTTATTTTTCTTTTATTTTTTTGTGCGAGGCCCCCCTTCCCGCGAGGCCCTGTGCGACCGCACTTCTCGCACACCCCCTGAGGCGGCCCTGTCTGTGGCGTCTGCCGCCCAATCTGCATCACTATAGGCTTGAAGCCCTAAGCCCTCACTGCTCTTTCTGAAACAAAGCTGTTTATCTGCTGTGCCTTTGAGATAACGAAAAACATGTTTTGCTGTAATCCAGTGCTCTTCTGTGGGATCAGCAAAATGCTGTGATAATTTACTCACTACAAAACATAGGTCAGGGCGAGTACATGTTGTCAAATAAATGAGGCTACCTACAGCTTCTCTGTACATTTTTACATCTGTCAATTTCTGAGCATCCTCTTGGTAGTCTAGCTTTTGATCACATGGTGTTTCCCTAGTTCTACATTCTTGCATGTCAAAACGATTCAGGATCTTTTCCACATATCTCTTCTGGGTTATTTTTACACAACTGGCAGACTGTTCGAAGTCCATGCCTAGATTTTTTTTTAACCTATGTAGTAATCTTCCTAGCTTATAACCTATCTCTGCGTTGTGTTCACCTTACAAAGCCCTTGAAGTACTATCTACAAAATGCAGTAAAGCAGGTAATGGTTTCTGCACGCCAGCAACAGAGAAACGGCGGTTGAAGAAACAGAGGTCGGAGCAGTTTTGATACTCTGAAGAATCCGTTGTTTTAATAAAAAGGATTTCAATCAATACAAATCAAAGATTTGAAAGAACAATTGCAATAAAGCCTTAATGGAAGCCCTCACTATGCTGAGGTTCATTAGGCTTTAGTCTAAATATTCTGTATCTAAAAAGCTTGTATCTATATAAGCATCTCTCGTCTCAGTTTCTTTTCCTTCGATGATAGTTGGAATGGTCGTCTCTGTGTATCGCCGGTCGGACGGTCCGCCTTCAGTCGAGGGAGTATGTAGATTGGGTGTTGCTCGCTCAATTGTCCGTGGGGTTGTGTCGCTCTCTCTGCAGAGCGCGTCATATTCAAATCTAGATCTCTGCCCCCAGCATTACGTCAGGAGGGCGGGTCCTTCTAAGCATTACCGAGCTCCCTGATTGGAGGACCAATAGCTCTGTCTGTCAATAGGCTAGCCACCCGGAAGTGACGACAGAACGGAATTCCTTAGTAGGCGTTCCCCAGCAGTTTCAACGCGACGGGGTGTGAAGTCTCTAGGTTTCAAATGGGGAATCCTTTGATCTACTCTATTTCCGATGCCTTTTGTTCACAGGGGGGATAGAATGCACCACACCTGGTGTTATTCCCTACCCCTCCACAAAAGGCTTCCTGTGAGCTTGTTGCTTGTAGACCAAATGTCTGGCTCTTAATCAACATTATCTCTAAACCTTCCAGGAAGGCTCTTTGATCTTAAGGCTTGTAACCGCCACCTAGGATAGGAATTTCCCGTGGGCTTTGTAACCATGGTTAAATGCTAAATCACTCAACTGCTTATCTCACCTCCTCTCCATGGGATAAAAATAAAGACAGTTCTAGAGCAATAGAGAGGAGTGGCTTTGAATTAGTGATGTGTAATGTTGCAAATTTACCTTTCCCATTTTGCCATTCTGAGATCCATGGTGTACAGTACATTTTTACACAGGTTTGTTGAGAAACTACCACAGTTTCCCCGGTTTGGGGATTAATGATCCCCAATATACTTGTTAGTATTTTTTCAATCAACCTGTTACAAATACCTTAACCTTTTTACTGTTTAGCCAAATCACCTAAGAACCAAATATTTCCAGAATCCTTCTAGCTCATAGTTCATATTTGTTAGTATCAATTGCTTTCAACACCCACATTAGCTCCCTTTTCCACTGAACGACTATGAATCCGTTTATGTTTACACAGTTCTCAATTCACTCACACTGTTTAACAATTTCCAATTATTTGCAGATTATACACAATGTATCAGTTATATCAATTTCACTTCCGTCTAGGTCCGTCCCTTTATACAAAAAGGGTATCGTACCAATTACCAGGTTTAGACTATACTTATGTGTTTCTTAACCAAACATGTCTATTTTGTGCAATCCACTCTGAAAGAAAAGATTATTACATTGCATTTATTATCTAAACATTTCTAAAAAAGGAGAGAGCTCAGATAATGAAAAATGAAAAATTAATATATACACGCTCTCTCCAAGGCCTATCAGTTACACTATCCCTTCTTTCGCCTATGTGTACCGTTGAGGCTTCTTGATGACTCGTTGTGGTCGAGTATCTCGTTCCGGGCTTGTGCTAAGCACTGGTTCCTCCGGTCCTTCTGGTACATTCTCCAAATCCACAGAGGAAGAAATTATTATGTTCCAATTCATAATCTTCTCCTCTGTCTGGTTCCTGTAAAAAACCCTCATCCTCTACTCGTGGCCAATCGTGGTCCCCTCGGTCTGGCTCGCCATAATCATTCGCATCTTCCCCATCGTTTGGGGTTAGCGCCACCCCAATTTCATCCTCCGCCGCTTCCACTTCGCCTTCATGTAACGGTTGCGACGCCCCGGTTTCATCGTCAAGGTCTCGTGGTTCAGGTTCCCATTCTTGGCCCGTATCTATTGCTTTTACACAATGAGAAATGTGAAACCACATCGGTGATCCTTGAATTTGTAAAGCCCTCTCGGTGGCTCGAACGACTTTGTATGGCCCTTCCCGTCTCGCGCCAAACCACTTGCGTCTAAATACTTTAACATAAACGCAGTCGCCCTGTATGATTTGAGGTGTAGTCTGCCTATTCACCTCCTCCCCGGTTTCATGCTCCTGTCTACTGGAGACATGATCCAGAATATTTCTGTGTATCTTCGACATGTATTTTACGTACTCACGCATATCGTTGTCCAGGATGTCCAAACTTGGACCTTTGCCTGTCGCGCGCAAACCTGGTACTACCATGCAGCGACCTAACATAATTTCGTGCGGTGTCAAACGCAGTCCGCGAACTTCGCTTGACCGGCATGCCATCAATGCTAAAGGGAGAGCGTTTAGCCAATTCAATCCTGTGTGTTGACAGATCTTTACCAACTTGTTTTTTAGCGTCCCGTTCATGCGTTCCACCAACCCCTGGCTCTGCGGATGATAAACGGCCCCCAATCGCTGTTTTATGCTTAAATGTTGGAGTATTAAACGCACAGTCTTGTCAACGAATTCCCTGCCATTGTCCGAACTGATTCTGTCCATTAACCCAAAATGGGGACATACCTCTTGGCATAAGAACTTAGACACCGATGACGCATCCTTGTGCCGGGTGGCGCACGCCTCCACCCACCTTGAAAAACGACAGACAACGACAAGAATATATCTCTTCTGATTAATTGGTTTAATCATGTCAATGTAGTCAATTACAAGGTCTCGCATTGGGCCATTGGGCGTGGGGATATGTCCTGGTGACACACTAATCCCCTTACGTATATTGTTCTTCAAACATATTACACATCTCTTTATCACATGATCAATTTGACTGTTTAAATCTGGCGCCCAAAAGCCATATTCTCTGATTTTTCTCCTTACCTCTCCTCGATGCGCATGGCAAAAGTCGTGAGCCGTGTGGATCAGCAGTCCGACCAGGCCAGCAGGAGCCACCACAAATCCATTGATGCGCTTGTAGGTTATCTTGTCCTCTAACTCAACTCCGTGTGTGATAACCAAAACCTTACCTGCTCTGTCGGCACCTGTCACTTCCTTGGCAGCTTCATCTGCTCTTTTGTTTCCTCGAGTTATTTTCGACTCGTCTGACTGGTGAGCAGCACACTTGATTATCGCAATCTGCTTTGGTTTCATAATTGCTTCTAACAACCGTTTAATCTGACTACAATGTTTTATGGCGCTTCCATCAGCTTTCTTAAAACCTCGCCCTTTCCACACTGTGCCAAATAAAAATGCTGTGCCGTGCGCATAGGCTGAGTCTGTATGAATATTTACAGTTCTGCCCTCTGCCATGTTACATGCTTCCGTCAGTGCGACCAACTCTGCTAACTGGGCTGAACAGGGTTGTGATAATGCTTCGGCCTTTTCCACCACAAACCCTTCGCCCTGTGACCTTATCACAGAGTAGCCTGCTTTTAGTCCCTCGCCAACTCGATAGCAAGAGCCGTCAGTCCATAGTTCCAGATCTGGACTGCTAAATGGAAACGCCTGCAAGTCTGCTCTGAGTTTAGAGTACCTCTCGGCTTCGACTACACAGTCGTGGGGTTCTCCATCCTCAGGCGTAGGGATGTCGGCTGCACGGTGTCGGTATCACAAACAGTACTGTATTTGCAAATCTGGTATGTCATAAATGTATAGATGTAGCAGTACTGACTATCTGTATGTCATGTATGTCATATATGTCTATATGAATTGAAAATGGGGGACCCTGATGGAAACAAGACAAACGTCTTTCTCAGGTCTGCATCCCCTTAACAATTGTATGTATTGAGCCGTACTGTATTGTACCCATTCTGCAATCTGTTAAATAAAGTTTTCATTCATTCATTCATTCATTCATTCGTTATGGAACACCTGACCAGCGTCACGTCTTCCTGTTCCAAAAGTCTGTAGTAATGTTTAATGCGAGGCATCGTTAGTGCATATTTACCGGACTCCAACAGACTCTTTAAGTCATGCCTCACCATGATATCCACTGGATATCCCATCATAATACTTGCGGCTTTCTCGTACATCGTATACACTCCAGCCATTTCCCGGTAGCATGGAGCCATCCCCATCTCTACTTCCGAGTAGGCAATTGAGTAGTACGCCATCGGCTGAGGTCGCGCCCCCACCCCTGTGTTCTGGGCCAACACCGCGCACGCCTGCTTCTGATCTGGAGAAGAAGAGACGTAGAGTATGAATTTCTTGGTATAGTTAGGCAAAGCCAGGGCCGGCGCCTCTAACAGTCGGGACTTGATTGTTTCGAATGCCCGTAAGCCATCCTCGGTCCATACCACTTTACTACTCAGTTTATCAACGCCCGCCTCTTTCATCATGTCTCTCAATGGTTTCACTATTTCCGTATAGTTCTCGACCCATGGAGAGCTGTACCCCATTATACCCAGAAATCCCATCATCTGTCGTACCGTCACAGGTTTGGGCGCCGTCTTAATGGCCACCAAATGTTCTTCTGAAATAGCCCGATGGCCCTGTGAAATTGTTTGTCCTAAATAGATCACTTTAGGTTTACAATATTGCAACTTTTTCAACGACACTTTGTGGCCGTTTTCCGCCAACAGCTGCAACAGTTTTACGGAATCGCGATGACATGTTGTCTGATCGTCCGCGTACAGTATCAGATCATCCATGTACTGAATGACCCTAGAGGTCATGACTGTATCCAACCCCTCTAAATCCTCCCTTAGGATTTTGTTGAATATGTGTGGCGAATGCTTTAGTCCCTGAGGGATCCTAGTATACTCATAATGCTCATCCTTATAAGTAAAACCAAAAAAATGCTGGCACTCCTTGCTCAAGGGCACACTAAAATATGCACTACACAAATCTATAACCGTAAAGTATTCAGCTTTCGACGGGATAAATGTCAATAGCACATGGGGGTCGGGGACATCTGCTGGATAGTCAAGTAACACCTCGTTGATAGCTCTTAAATCATGCACCAGCCGGTAAGAGGTATCAGGCTTCTCCACGGGTAGCAACGGCGTGTTGCTCCGGGGATCAGTTGTTTTCCGTAGGACTCCTGCTGCTAAAAGTCCTCTGATTTGTGGCTCGATTCCAGCCACCGCTTTCTCCTTCAATGGATACTGATTTTTCCAAGGCAGGGTGGCCCCAGGTCTAAGCTCCACCTTCACAGGTTGAGCGGACTTGATTAATCCAATGTCAGTGCTGTTTTTTGCCCACAGCGTCTCAGGCACCGCCTTCATCATGTCCTCTTGGAGGCTTGATGCATTAGGGAGTTCTCCCAGTGTCTCTTGGGATAGTTGCACAGTTTGGGGACGACCCATCCCTGTGCCTTGGACCATGATCTTAATAAACCTTTTATCAGGGCTTATCCAGATCCGTTTGTTTTCTTTAATCTGTTCAAATTCCATCCCTTCTGCTTTTTTCATCATTTCGCCGATGTGCTGTTGATCACATGAGCTGATTACCTTCAAAGTCACATGGGGAACACTGTCCGTAATGCCGTGTTCTTTATGCAGATAGTCGCTCCGTGCAATACGTAGCGCTGCTCCCTGCGGCCCCAATATGATATTGGTAGCATTAAGCTGTACTTTGTCAGGTTGCACCCTCAGCCACTCCTTAGTCTGTGACGAGTCTGCATCTTTATGATACTGCAGAGTGCAATTATATGGGGTCTTTGGATCACTTGCTTCAGGCATATTGGCAGTGATACATTTCTCCCATTGCAAGGCTGGACCAAGCAGCTCTTGGTCCAGTCCCCCTAGACAATAGATCTCCGGTGGTTGGCTGTCGATTCTTTGTACCATCTGATAGTACTGGTCTTCTCGTTCGGCTATCACGCAACCCTCCGCAGTACATTTAATGTCCATCCCCAGTAACCCCAGCCCATCTCGGCCAAGTAAGTTAATGGGTGTGCTTTCCGAGACCAGCACAGGGAGAGTCGCTTCCCTGCCTTGATATCTCAGAGTCACAGGATCGGTAACAGGCGTCAGCTGGTTTACCCCCTCAAATCCAATTGTCCGTACGTATCGACCGGACATGGTTAGGTGCGTCGCGTCTTGGGGTTGTACTACTGTGTAGGCCGCACCGGTGTCTGCCATCATCTCGACAGATTTGTCATTCACCGTTACGCACACAATAGGCTCCTCCCTCAAAGACGACACTGACAGCTGACACCTCCCCATTGGACTCTCTGGGCCTCTTCAGAGTGATTCATCTGGCCCTCTTGCTGGATTTACCGGGCCATTGTTCTCACTAGGGTCTTGAACTCGGGGTGGGCCTTGGCCTTGCCAATTTCTTCCCCGGTCCCCCCCCCGAGTGCCTCCCCCTCTGGCTTGGTAGTCCTGTCCACACTCAATCACACATGTTGATTTTTATCCTTAAGTCATTGCTAGGTAAGCTGCCCTTATATATCTCCAGACTTCTGTCCTTTTATACTTGCTTTTTTAATACCAGACGAGCAGCAAATGGGATGCTGTTAAATGTTCCTTTGATGCAGTCAGAGCTTGGTAAAGCTGCATTCTCCCACTATGCTCCCTTTTTATGGAATACGCTGCAAGTGAAACTTTGTCTACAGGCACTTCCTACTGTGAATGCTTTTAAAGGTATGCTACGATTAGCCCTTTATGAAACATGTAACTGTTTTACCTGATGCTATTGTTGATGTGATTATGCTCCTTGCCACTGCACAAATGACCCTCTGTATTTATATTTGAATTGTATGTTTTTTGTTTAATGCCCTGTTTTATGTTGAAACTTGTTGTGTGCTGTGTTGGTCAGGACTCCCTGGAAGAAGAGATCTTGTATCTCAATGGGACATTCCTGGATAAATAAAGGATAAATAAAACTCCCGTGCGATATGGCCAATCTCCCCGCACGACCAACACTCCACCCGCCGACCTCCGTATCCATTCGTGCCCCTGCCTCTGCCTCCACCTCTTCCTCGTGGCTGCCACCCGGGTGCTCCTCTTGGCCTTTGTTGTTGTTCCGGCGCAGGACCCCCTTGTGTTCCCGCTTGAGCCTGTCTCTGTTCACGTTGTTCCCCTTCATCGCCCGTCCCACCTCTTGGTTGTGGGGCCTGGACTAAGGCTTGAAGGTATTCCACTACCTTCCCTGCATCGGTTGGCTGTTGATACATGATCCTACGTTGTTGATCCATATCCTTCTCCTTTGTCCTTTGCTCTTTTTTCCGATACAGTTCAACGTAATGGGCCACCTGATCAATATAAAAGTCCACTGCCATACTTGACAATGACACCACCTCGGCCAATTTCTGTCTTACCTCTAAGGGGAGGCCGTCTTCAATCTTGGCTCTTAACGTGGCTTCATGCATACGGTCAAGTACTGCCTCCTGACCAGTTGTATTCTTCCACGCGGCATAGGCTTGTTGTACGTACAGCCTGGGGTGGATTGTTGCCCCCAGAGTACCAATCTGAATTTGGTCTGGGTGCAGTCTCGTTGGATAGGTGTCTCGTAGGGCCAGCCACACTACTCCCCTGTATCGTCCGAACAGGTCCGCATCATGCGCCCCCGTCCCCACATGGCCCTGCAGGGCAGCCATCTCCAGTATCCTTTCCATGCCGTCTTTTCCCATCATGGTTGTTGTAACTGAGGGGTACAATTCCCTGACTGTATTGTTAGATATGATATTTAATACCACTACCTCATGTACTTTAAGTTCTGGCCACCCAGTACAAGATATAAGTATGATGAACACTTTCCCACCTGATGAAACGAACCAACACAAATGTACCAAATCGAATATTTAATACAGCAAAAGGTGTATACAACATTCACTTAATTACATTTATGATTTGAAATATTGAATATGCACTTTTATGGCAAATGAGTATTCGTAGGTAAATCAACATTGAATGTCCAATCTCTGGTTGCGCAGGGAGTAAGTATACAACCTGGAATATTTAGGAAACGATAGCGATGGTACTTAAATGATTATAGCTGGATACACTAAGGGGGGGGGGGGTCCCGCTGGTTGTAAGACAGTAGGAGGGGGGGGTTAGAGAAGCCGCTGGCGGTATCCCATCTGGCCGACGGTGTCTTGGGAGAATCCAAAGTCTTGGACACAGTGCCCACAGAACCTCGGGCCGCAGACGAATACAGCTGGACCCTCTGTGGAACGGTATCTGCCGGTCCACAACGGAGAGACGTGGTGCGACCTCACGTGTAGAGCGCCGCCTCACCTGGAGTCCTCTCCGGGGGGTAATTCCAACACTCGACAGTGTTGGCCTTTATCCATGGAATAATCAAAGCACACAAAGCATAATCCAAGAGCCGTGGAAGGCTCGCCGTCGTCGGGTAGAGTAATCCAATATACAGGTCCAGTCGCTCTTGACCCGGAGCTCCTCGGATGCAATCACCACTAGGGGTCTGACCAGCCTGGATAAGCGTCCAGATAACGTCAGGAACGATGGGGGTACTGATAACTGTAGAACTCGAACCGAACGATGCACCATACATAAATAGACTATTATTAGCTTAATAGAATACGTCCAACTCGACGGTATGGTGCCAAACTATGACCATTCAACTATTAATCTACACGATATCTCAATGCCTATTCTGGGCCAAGTAGGCCCTACTACACCGCACGTGCGTCGTGGGGAGGCTTTTGCGTCTGTCACTCTGTTGGAGGGTAAAGAACTGGACTAAAAAGAAAGTTCTACTTTACGAGCGCCATATATATATGCGCTATGAACAAATAGTACCATTCGTATTTCGCCCGGCATATTACTGCGCGGAACCGGGGGTTGCCTCGACATGTTAGGCGGCACGATTGAACTTGGACCTAGGGGTATGGCAACCTGGCGCCAGGTTCTCGTCCAATGGTAGAATGAAACTATTATGGGCTGTTTAGTAGAAACGGGGATATTCAATGCATATTGTACAAGGAATATACAGGGGATATCAAACGATATACAAATACAATTAAATATATATATATAAATAAATATACATATTCGGTTTAATCTGATCCTTCACAACAGCCGCCCCCTAATTAGTCCCACCTAATTAGCTAAGCAGAGACAGATTAACCGCACTGTCTTCCACTCAAGGTCCGCTGTAAGGGTCAGTCAACTCACAAAGTCATAGGGTCATGGTCATCATCGATAGTATCTGGGAGTCGGGGCAGTTCTATGAGCCTCGCCACGGGCCGTGTGTAGGTGCGCCCTTGGACAAGTACTTCAGCTGCTCGGACCTTGCCATCGGCACCGGTGATCACTTTGCTTACGCGGCCAGCCGGCCACATAGCTCTGGGGAGTGACTGGTCAACTATCATGACGACTGTTCCTTCTGTCAAATTGTCTCTCTCTTTTACCCACTTCTGGCGGGTCTGTAGAGACGGTAGGTAGTGAAGTAGGAAGCTGCTCCAAAACTTGTCAGCTAGTACTTGGCTGTACCTCCACATTCTTCGGCCGTTCGCTTCTTCGGGCCTGTACATTGTCTGGGGTAGCGCGGGGTCCAGCCGCCCCATTAGGAGTGTGTTGGGGGTGACTGGGTCGACATCTGCTACATCACTGGAGACGTAACCGAGGGACTTTGAGTTCAATACTCCCTCGATCTCCGTGAGGACTGTCATTAGGACTTCCTCTGCCACAGTCTGGGCTCCGAGTAAGGCATACAGGGCTGTCTTTATAGAACGTACTTCTCGTTCCCAGGTTCCACCGAAGTGGGGTGCGTTCGGGGGATTAAACTGGAAGTCAACCTGGGCTGGAGCGAGGTGGGTCTTAAGTTCTGGGCCCATAGCTTGGAAGCTCTCTCTCAGCTCTCTTTCTCCGCCTTTGAAGTTGGTCCCGTGATCAGACAACAATGTAGACGGTTGTCCTTTCCGTGATATGAATCTCCGGAAGGCCATAAGGAATGAGTCTGTGTTCATGGTCGGAAGGAGCTCGATATGTATCGCTCTGGTGGTCATGCATTTGAATACAATACCCCACCGCTTCTCGGTGCCTCTTCCTCTCTTTATATACAACGGGCCAAAACAGTCCATGCCTGTGGAGTGGAATGGCTTGTCGCCGATTCGGAGGCGACAGGGGGGTAGGTCAGCCATCCGTGGTATGCTGGGCTGCGCGCGCCACTTACGGCAGTCTAGACAGGTTCGCTGGAAGCGCCGTACTGCTTCTCTGCCTTGCAATATCCAATAACGACGTCTGATCTCCGCGAAGACTCTCTCTGCTCCTGCGTGGTGCACATCCTCGTCGTATTTCTTTATGATCAGCTCTGTGACCTTGTGTCGGCTGTTCAAGACGATCGGGTGCTTAATGTCATCTGGTAGATCGGGGGCTCTCCGCAGGCGACCACCCACTCTGATGAGATTATGTGCGTCACTCTCTGGTGCCAGGTGAATCAGTCTGCTGTCTGATGGGACGGGGTTTCCTCCCTGTAGACAGTCTAGCTCATCGGGGAACGAGTCTCTCTGGGCTCGTTGTAGTAGAAGAAGTTCTGCTTCTTCGTAGTCAGCTGCTGACATGTCAGTGGTGGACTGAATCTCTGGGTGGTGCCGCAGGAATGTTCTTTGTTGCGCACTCTCTAGGGTAATGCAGTCATCTATGTTCGGGTCTGTGGAGGCGACAGTGCTCAGTCCACAGAACATAGGCTTCTTGTTCTCAGCCTCCTCGCTACTTGCTTCCCTCGGGGTGGGCGTAGGCCAATCTCCTTCCGGGAGCTGGAGGAATGCTGGTCCGTCACTGTAGATGTTGCGACGGGTTAGGTCATCCAGGGACATTCCCCGGGTGATGACGTCAGCTGGGTTGTGTTTGGTATCCACATACCTCCAGCTTGCTTCTTCTGTTAATTCTTGAATCTCTGTGACTCTGACTCCCACAAAGACTTTGTATCTGCATGAATCAGACTTAATCCATGTGAGTACTGTCGTGGAATCTGACCACAAGATTGTTCTATGCACCGGAATGGTGAGTTCACGTTGGATTAACGTGGATAGATGCGCTCCTGCGAGGGCTGCGCAGAGCTCTAGACGTGGGATAGATTGTTGCTTACGTGGGGCTATTCTTGAGCGGGCCAGTATGAAAGCAGTGTGTATCTCTCCTCCCATCTCTTGGGCACGCAAATAGGCAACCGATCCGTAGGCTACTTCGGAGGCGTCGCTGAAGACGTGTAGCTCAATCTCGCATGTCTCTGGCCTCACTGTGGATGGGAAGTAGCTGCGGCGTATATTGACACCTGGGAGTGAGCGGAGTTCCGTCTCCCACTCTCTCCATGTTGAGGCAAGGTGTGCGGGTATTGGGTCGTCCCAGCCCTGGTCCTTGTCCCATAGTGCTCGTACAATCATCTTTGCCCTGGTGGTGTAAGGTAGAATACATCCCAGCGGGTCATATTGTCTGGCGAGTGTTCTGTACACACTCCGTCTGGTGGTCGGTATCGCCGCCGACCTTCCTTGCTCTGGAGCCAAGGGTTTGTGTCTATAGTGGAGCGAGTCTGTTTTGAAGCGCCAGACTAATCCTAGTGTCATTTCTTGGGCTTCTCCTGGGATTGTCGCCATCCAGGTCTCGCTGCTGGCAGCCTTGTCTGCGGAGGAGAGGCTGCGCAATACGTGCGGGTCACTGCTGGCCCACTGCCTGAGATCAAAGCCTCCCTTGATCAGGGAGGCGCGTAACTTGATTAGGAGAGCCTCGGCTTCTTCTTGAGTCGAGACGCTTTGTAGACAGTTGTCTACGTAGAAACTGTTCTTCACACTGTGTTGGACCTCTTCATCTGCTGCTGGGTCCTCTGTGACGTGTTTCTGTAGTGCAAATGTAGCACAGCACGGGCTGCATGTGGTTCCGAAGGGGAGTACTTCCCACTGGTAGATGGATGGGTTCTCATCTCCGATCCTCTCTCTCCATAGGAACCGTAGCAGAGGCTTGTCCTCCTCTACTAGTCTCACTTGCAAGAACATCCCTTTGATATCCCCGCTTATAGCCACCTTGTCCTGGCGGAAGCGCAGTAGCACGCCTAGTAGGGAGGGGCCGAGTGTGGGGCCGGGCAAGAGCTCTTTATTCAGATTTTGGGATCCGATCTGGTAGCTGCAGTTAAACACAATGCGATCCTTGCCATTGTGATGGACCTTGTGATGCGGCACGTACCATGATTCGGTCGTCTGATCGGCCTCTTTAATGTCAATCTTTGTTACGTGTCCCGCTGTGATTAGCTTCTCAATCTCAGCTCGGTACACACTCTGTTGAGCGGGGTCTTTGGCTAGGCGCCGCTCTGTGTTCAGTAGATAGCGCTCCGTGGCGTCTTTCTTTGCGTGAAAGGGGGGCATTCCCTCTCGCCTCAGGAGTGGAGTTGCGTATCTCATCACTCCGCCGACTGTGACTCTCTTTGTCCCCTGCTCGAGTAGGTGGATGGCGTAAATGTCTTCTTTAGAGCGAATGTCTTTCTTTTCGTTCTTAAAGGGCATTGTCTCTAGGGTCCATAGCCTCTCGACATGCTGCAGGAGAGTGGTGTCTTCTTCTGTCGTTCTGGAGTGGAAGCAGCTAGTGGCTGCGGTTCGGTTGAGAGATTTAGCGAGGGGGCCTTGTAATGTCCATCCTAGGCGGGTCTCGACTGCTGCAGGACAGCCTCGGGGGCCTGTATGGACCCGGTCAATCGGGACTATGAGTTCTGCATGGTCGGAGCCTATCAACAGGGTCGGGGTAGCGCCGTCTATGAGCGGGATAGGTAATTGGCGCAGGTGCACATATTTATCCATCAACTTGGTGACAGGGTAGGTGTACTGCGAGAGTCCTATTTCTTGGCTGGTGAAAGCATTTGTGATCTTGTACCGTCGCTCTGGCTGCCCGTTGGCTGCGATAGTGAAGGAGACATTCTCGCCCTTTATCGTCTTTAAATCTCTTCTTATTGTCCGAATCGTCATTTCGTTCTTGCTCCCCCGCAGTCCCAGCTGAGTCGCAGCGGAGGCGAGCAGAAGGGTCTTCTCTGACCCGTCATCAAGGACGGCGTAAGTGTCCATGACTTTATCCTGGTAGCTCAATGTCACACGGACTACCTTTAAGAGCACTTGAGCTCCGTTGCTGCTGGCGGGGTCAATGTACATGACACTTGCCTTGGTGCCGCTCCGTGGTGCAGGTATAGGCCGTCTTCCGTTACTATCGTGTAGTTTATCCAGATGGGCTCCATCGCACCGGCTGCACCTTTTCTTTAGGCGGCATTCGGCTGCCATGTGGGGCCGCGCACATCGATAACAGCGCCGGTTGGACTTTATCCATTGGCTCACTTCTTCTGCATTCATCTTTGTGAATGAGTCACATTGTGACAGCCAGTGTTCTTTCTCACAGTAGGGACACGCTATCTTCCACTTCTCCTTTCTCGAGGGGGTGCTGTGACTCTTACTGCTCGGTACTGACTCTGATTGGTGCATGACAGTCACCGATCTTCTTCCATCACTTATTCTCCTGGGTCCCTCTCTGGAGCTTGGCGTGCTCCGCCCGAAGGTGTCCAGTCGTAAGCTGCTGACCTCTCTCGCCAGGAAGTCGGCCAGATCAAGGAGGGATGGCTCGGGGCCGTCGGGATCTCGGTAGTCCCTCTGCCGCCGAAAGCGCTCCTGTCTTGCGGGTGGCAGCTTCTCCAAAATCCTCTCAACGTTAGAGTTGGCGTACAGCTCATGCCTGCCCTTCTCCCGTTGAGCTCCCAGCATCCCCACCAGGGACTGCACTTTGATTGACAGGTCGTCTAATGAGCGATTGTCTGTGGCTGGGGGTCGGCGGTCAATATGCCTTATCTCCTGGATTACGTAATCCCATATACGTCCATATCTTTGATCCAGCGCTGCAAGGGCCGCTGTGTATGGGGTCGAGGAGGTAGCATAGGCTAGCGCTATATTGTGCGCTCGCGGTACTTTCAGGTGCTTCAATAATATTGCATACTTGTGGCGTTCATCAGCGACATCCACCATCATTGTCTCTAAACACATCCGGAGCTCCGTGTACTGTGCTCGACTCTCATAGGCGAAGTCTGGGAATGACGGCGTGGTGTTGTATGACGCCGTGGATGGCTGATACATCGGCGAGCGTTGGGGGAGAGACCTCCTGGGCGAGTCCCCTCTTGCGCCTCGCTGTGGGCTGGTACTGGCAGGGTACCATGGCCCGCTGGTCCAGGTACTGTTCCTCGGGGCTGGTCGTGCGTCGTGCTCACCCGTAAATAGAGTCGGGGGTCTGTAGCGCAGCGCCGCGGGGGTATAGCCTGGACTGTATGGGACCTCCTGGTCCGGTGGAGTACTGTGCTGTCGTCGGGCTTGGTTCTCCTCTTCTCCCTCTTCTTCTTCTATCAAATCTTCCAGATCTTGTAATCGTTTATTTAGCTTCTCCGCAGTGTAGGCCGCTCCTTCCTTGTAGCTGGGTCTCGCTTGGACCGGTATGGGAAGGGGGTCTGCGGGGGGTCTAGACTCGGTCTGTTGGTCAAGTTCAGGGTCGCTTGCTCGTTGCGGTGACGCTGCTCTTGACTGCTGTCTCGACGAGTTCCTTGAGCCCCTGGCGGAGGGAGAGGGAGTTGTCCTTTTGATCAGCTGCTCTATTAGTTGCACTTGTAGTCTGTCGCGCTCTGCGTCTCTTTGGGCACCGGCAGCGGCGCGCTGGGCGTCGGCCCGGTCTCTTGCCATATTCTCTTCCATCTGGAAGCGTCTCATCTCCAGACTTGTGCGCTGTTCTTCGCTCCGTTGCTGTGCTTGGAGGTGTTCGCGCTCGCTGGTCGCCTGTGCTTGGAGACGTTCGCGCTCGCTAAGCGTCTGTGCTTGGAGCCGATCGCGTTCGGTAGAGGCTGTCAGGCTGACGAGGAACGCCTGTTGTAGTATCCTCTCCGCTTCGCTGGGGGAAGGCGGTAGTGGAGGTGAGCCGCTCCTGCGTGAACCGCTCCTGGGGGTACTCGTTGGGGAGTCCTGGAGCTCTAGTTCCTCGGCGCTCTCCTCTTCTTCTTCCGTGCAGAGTTCTCTCTCTGTAGGGTTGTCTTCCTCCCGGGGTGCGTCGGGGACTACTTCTTTAGTAGTGGCGGGGGGTAAAGGCATGTCAATTCCCTCCTGGTCCCCACCGTGGGCTTGGTCAGTTACATTAGGACCTACTAGGGCCTCTGTGGTCGGGGAAACCTGGTCGTTAAGGTCAGACATAATTTTACTTTCTACTTTCACCACGTTTACCGTTTGTCGAAGGCTAGGTAGTTGACTGACAGTGTAAGTCTCTAAGTACTGAGGTGTCTGTCGTCTGCGCCGCGGGCGTTCTAGGTTAGGAGGATCGTTTCGTGGAGTGTTCATCATAGGCCATTTCGATATTAATAACACTATATTAATATTACACTAGTTACCATCCGGCTCGAAGGACCAATTGTAACTGAGGGGTACAATTCCCTGACTGTATTGTTAGATATGATATTTAATACCACTACCTCATGTACTTTAACTTCTGGCCACCCAGTACAAGATATAAGTATGATGAACACTTTCCCACCTGATGAAACGAACCAACACAAATGTACCAAATCGAATATTTAATACAGCAAAAGGTGTATACAACATTCACTTAATTACATTTATGATTTGAAATATTGAATATGCACTTTTATGGCAAATGAGTATTCGTAGGTAAATCAACATTGAATGTCCAATCTCTGGTTGCGCAGGGAGTAAGTATACAACCTGGAATATTTAGGAAACGATAGCGATGGTACTTAAATGATTATAGCTGGATACACTAAGGGGGGGGGGGGGTCCCGCTGGTTGTAAGACAGTAGGAGGGGGGGGTTAGAGAAGCCGCTGGCGGTATCCCATCTGGCCGACGGTGTCTTGGGAGAATCCAAAGTCTTGGACACAGTGCCCACAGAACCTCGGGCCGCAGACGAATACAGCTGGACCCTCTGTGGAACGGTATCTGCCGGTCCACAACGGAGAGACGTGGTGCGACCTCACGTGTAGAGCGCCGCCTCACCTGGAGTCCTCTCCGGGGGGTAATTCCAACACTCGACAGTGTTGGCCTTTATCCATGGAATAATCAAAGCACACAAAGCATAATCCAAGAGCCGTGGAAGGCTCGCCGTCGTCGGGTAGAGTAATCCAATATACAGGTCCAGTCGCTCTTGACCCGGAGCTCCTCGGATGCAATCACCACTAGGGGTCTGACCAGCCTGGATAAGCGTCCAGATAACGTCAGGAACGATGGGGGTACTGATAACTGTAGAACTCGAACCGAACGATGCACCATACATAAATAGACTATTATTAGCTTAATAGAATACGTCCAACTCGACGGTATGGTGCCAAACTATGACCATTCAACTATTAATCTACACGATATCTCAATGCCTATTCTGGGCCAAGTAGGCCCTACTACACCGCACGTGCGTCGTGGGGAGGCTTTTGCGTCTGTCACTCTGTTGGAGGGTAAAGAACTGGACTAAAAAGAAAGTTCTACTTTACGAGCGCCATATATATATGCGCTATGAACAAATAGTACCATTCGTATTTCGCCCGGCATATTACTGCGCGGAACCGGGGGTTGCCTCGACATGTTAGGCGGCACGATTGAACTTGGACCTAGGGGTATGGCAACCTGGCGCCAGGTTCTCGTCCAATGGTAGAATGAAACTATTATGGGCTGTTTAGTAGAAACGGGGATATTCAATGCATATTGTACAAGGAATATACAGGGGATATCAAACGATATACAAATACAATTAAATATATATATATAAATAAATATACATATTCGGTTTAATCTGATCCTTCACAACAGTTGTCAATATTTTCTTGACATCCCCCATTGCCAGTTCTTGTCCGACCATCAACTCCTCCAGTTTGGCAATCCACGGGTTGGCCCCATTCTGGAGGGGCGGCAATTTCTCAGTAACCTGTGTCATATCAGACGCCTTCCAGGGGTGATATTCCAGGTCCTGTCCTCTTACTATTATAGGAGCCATGCGGACGGGGGCTTGGAGAGGGGGTGGCTTATTTTTCATCTGTGATCTGGTCTGCATTCTCTCCCTTACAGCATCTTCTACCTTCTTGAGGGCCTCTTTCTGCTCTGCTTTTTTGTCTTGCAGGGCGTTTAGTTTTCCCTCAATGTTAGCCCGCATCTTGATGATCTCTTTATACTCCTCCGCCCCTGCAACGTCTGTAGTGTCGTGGTCCGTAAACCGCACTATTATGTCCGCGTGGTCTTTGTCCAAGTCCACGAGCGCCTGGTCTATCCCCTTCAGATCGTCTTTTATCTTTATCATCTCCCCCCCAAGTTCGATGTCGATTACCTCCGGCTTTTTACCTTCCTGCGCTGGTCCGACGGCTCCATCTACCTCCACCCACTGTTCTTTCGTGAGACCAACCTCGAAACTGCCAGGGGCTACACCCCTGCTGGACTGGGGGTGTGGGGGAGGGAGAGTTTTGTATACGGAGTGGGGCGCAGGAACTGGGGGGCTTTGTAAGTACTCACGCTGGGGGACAGACTCTCTCTGGTGGTCATACCCTCTCTGGTGGTCATACCCTCTCTGGTGGGCATAATCTCTCTGGTGGTCAGAAAATTCTAGAGGATGGCCGTAGGTTGCCTTCATCCTTGCCCAATCTTTCTGTTTTAACAGTGTCTCATAGCTTTCCCATCCCATTCTTTCAGCTTCTTGGATCACCCTAGCTCGCTCTGACATCCTTTCCATTCCTTCCCTTTGCCGCGAAGCGGCCGCATACTCTCTGTCTGAACGAGCCTGGGTTGAACTGTCTGGTTGCCTAGCTATCAGCTGAATTGATGTCTTTGCTTGTCCCGTCTCTTTGTTCCCCGCATCATCTGTCAATTCATAAGGGCTTGTCATCTCTAATACAGGTAGGATGGGGTATATTGGCTCCCCATTCCTACTGGCATATGGCGGGGGTGCTAAAGCTCCCTCAATTCTTTCCTGTTGAGCAATAAGATAGGAGGCTGGGGTGGGTGAGGCTAACTGAACTGCACTTGGCGGTGACAGGTGTTGTGCTAGGGGCCAGGGGAGTTATGGTGACCGGGACTACCTCCTCTACTGGTTTGTCTGCATCATTGCCATTTGCTATGGCCTTTTTTTCACTATCTCTCCTCTCGGCTTCCCGTGCATATGATTCTATCATGCTTGTTTCTTGCAAATATTTCTTTTCCCTTGCCACCTCGTTCCCGTGGTATGCATATGTCTTAATTAGCATTCGTATATTAGCTATTAGCTCTAAATCAAAAGAACCCTCGACCGGCCAACGTTTCGCAAGCTTTTCCCATCTTTCATTCCATCTTCTTGATACATAAATTGCTTTTTTCAAGTAATATTCGTTACCTTTTGTCGTGTCGTGTTCGTTGGCAATAATCTGTACTGGACTCTCTTCCATCCATCCAATTAGGGTCGACTTATCTGATTTGGTTGCAGCTTTCATTTTCTTATATGCGCTTTTTCTCCCCATTTTCCTAAAGTTTCCCTTATCTTTTTTATCTTGTAACAATGGCAATTCCAATCGAACTGCTGGAGATCAGAGCACACAATGACAACAGTTCTTGTTAATTTATCAACCGGACTTGTACTTTACTCTGTCTTTATAATTCAATTCCTGAGAGGTTCTTTTCATTCACTGTATGAGTATCTTTTTACTTTCCTCATACACTCTTAAACACGAGACATTTGTAATTGATACATGTGTGTGATACCGCCAGTTTCTACTCCCTGTTTTTCTTCTCGTTCGATCTCTGTCAACACACTGGGTTCCTATTTTTTGTCGAATTTCGGCTCTCCTTTACTTCCGCTTGATTCCACTCCAATTCTGATACTCCTCGGAAAACAAAAACATCTTGATTAGTATAGTTACATCCATTTCTTCACATTCTTTTCCATTATTCAGTACCACACCCCCCAGGGGACACTTGTCACTCAGACTCGTGTCCCTCAGAGATAATCTAAAGAATGCTACGGACACCGCGCCACGCACGCCGTGAGGTGTCAACCCTGTTTAGTGAAGAGACCATAACAGACCCTCCACAGTGGTTTGAACACACCCCACCACAGGTACAAAGCAGTCAGCATCCCAGCAACTCATCCCGTCCTTCAGGCCAATATCCCCAGAGTCCAGTGCCCTGCCGGACGGCCATGCACAGCCGACCAGACCCAACACCGAACTCCGGGTACACAGCCCCACATTATACAGTCAACCCACACATACCTACTATGGAAAAACCAAATTGCATACACATCCATATCTCGCCAACGGCAACGTACGGTCGTCCAGGCACGTCCCCCACCCCACACCCACACGCACGCTCCGGCCCTCCCACTCCCCAACCCTGAATGTCCACCACCCAGATCAGAGAATAGTTGCCAGCGCGTACGCCGGGCATCTCGGCTTTAACGGAACGCCCACACCCACCCTGCCACCCTCCGCGCCATCCCTTACTACCATCATCGTATACGCAGGTGCAGCCGAGCAGTGTGGTTCCTCAGATGCAGAACCAGCCGCGCCGAGAGTCCTGAACACATACGTCACACACACCCTGATTACATTCACACAAACAACTATAACTGCAAACATCACCACAGCACACAGCAGATACTTAACAACCGTCCATCCTATATAGCCCATCAGACCATGACCCCAGTCTTCCCATGAGTCCTCCCGCGGGACCTGCATCTCCCTAGTAATATTCTTCAAATGCTCTATAATAGCTGGTAAGCCACCTTCATCATTTGCTGGGACAAATGTGCAGCATTCCTGACCAATCAATGCACACGTGCCTCCTGAACTCGCCAACAGGAAGTCCAAACCTGTCCTTGTCTGCAGTTCCATCAGTCTTAAGGACCGTAGCTCTTGAGCCTCCAGGCCCATACCCTTCGCGGTTGTAGCCGCCATATCCTCAAATACTCTCGCTAAATGGTCCAGTTCACCCATGTTCGCATACGTCCCATACCAGGGAAACGCCACCCTGAAAAAGTGGTCCACATCCCTCCTACTCCTTGACTTGGGAAGCGTTGGCAAAACATCTGACACCCTCATAGCCGGCACTAAATACCCCAACGCACACCTTCCCCTCCAGTTAATCGGTAACGCGGCGTATGCAAACTCACCACAAATCCAAAACGCCCCTCTAGGGGCTGGCGCCTCTGAATCCTTACCCCAGACTCCACTATCACCCAAGCAGCCGTCCAAATACCCCACGCTCCTACCACCGGACCTCCCCTCTACGCACATCTCAAACCCAGCCGCCCTAAACGCCACTGGAATGGGGAGGGAGAAATTAATTAAAGAGAGAGAAAGAGAGAGAGAGAGAGAGAGAGAGAGAGAGAGAGAGAGAGAGAGAGAGAGAGAGAGAGAGAGAGGGAGAGAGGGAGAGAGAGAAAGAGAGGAGAGAGAGAGAGGAGGGAGAGAGAGGGAGAGAGGGGGGGGGGGGGCAGGCGGGGAGGGAGGTAGGGAAAGAGAGAGAAAGAGAGAGAGAGAGAGAGAGAGAGAGGGAGAGAGAGAGAGAGAAAGAGAGGAGAGAGAGAGAGGAGGGAGAGAGAGGGAGAGAGGGGGGGGGGGGGCAGGCGGGGAGGGAGGTAGGGAAAGAGAGAGAAAGAGAGAGAGAGAGAGAGAGAGAGAGAGAGAGAGCGGGAGAGAGGGAGAGAGGGAGAGAGAGAACGAGAGGAGAGAGAGAGAGGAGGGGGGGCCCTAACAAAGGGACATATACATACTGAAGCCACGCATGACATAAACTGCACCAGATAAAACGCTTCCTGTGTCTGCCCAGGACGGGAGTCCAAATGACGCCTCTACCGCCCCCTAGTGCAGTTCCAACCACATCGCTCTGAAAATATAAATCCCTTACAATGGCCACCCCTGCCCCGTCTAAAATGGCGACCACTGTTCTCCACTTAAAACGGCCGCGCATCGCGAGACTTCCCCAGGATCCCCCCCAGCCTGCGTCAGCAGGCAGGACTGAAGCCCCAGGTCGACTCTGGCGCCACCTAGTGTAATTTTAACCACATCTCAATTCCATTCCACTCATTCACGTCCCACACCACACATACTGTCCCCTCTCACAAGTGCGCATGCGCGAATCTCACACACGGCCTACTCATTCCCCACACAACCAGCATCCGTTCAAACATTTAGCCAATACCGTTTAAACATTAGCCAATACTGCAAATTCACACGACGCATTCAACATCAATGACAATTCAGTTGCACTGCAATATCATCTCATTCACAACATACAGTATTGAATAGCCCTAAGCGAGCCACGACGAGCTATTATAGCATGTAGCTTAGCCTAGCCGCTTGTCTACGACCAGCGGCCTGCTACACCCTATAGCCTGCGCGCCACAACACGCACGAGTTTTGACGAGAACGCGCTTTGACCAGCACGAGCTTTGACGAGCATGCACGCGCCCCCACTTCATGGTTGGGTGGCACAACGGACGTGGCGCACACACTTGGTATAACGTTAAAAACAGTTCTTAGTCATAACATAAGTGCCAGTATACAGATTTAATCCATATTATATCACGCAACTTACAACACAACCATAAGTCCTTTTACTCACATCCAAACATACACATCACTGCCACCCCTAACCATAAACGAAAAACACACACATCCTCCCAAGCTTACCTATTATTATCTCTCGAATGCCCGCGCGGCAGTTCTCACATTCCATTTCACTTTATTCAATAACTTCCGCGCGACTATTAAAAACGAGACCAAGTGTAATCGTACACCTTACTATACTGAATGTTTAAGTTTACAACAGCTTTGTAATCGAATCCCCACCAAGTACTAAATCAGTCTCTCAACCGAAATGTTTTCAAGCACATCGTTCGCCCCTTATTACAGCGCACGTAATCAATTAATATGCCGGCGTGTTTAATGTATCAAATAGGATCTCCATAGGCAAATCGGGTTTCTTTAATTCGCAAACTCACCTTGCCAACAACCCTTCGCCGTCTTGATCCGATCGAATATGTCCTAAAAACGAACATAATTCTTCATTTAATTCGGCCGATAATCTCTGCAGATACCACGTCCCGTCGTAATGCCGGTCATCACGTTCAGCCAGAAAACTATGTTATTGCAGCCTCGTAAACACTAGCCAGCCCCGGTTATATTAATCTTCCCGTGTTATTCCTGTAACCGCACAACAAGACCCCTGATTTACACCGATCGCCCTTCGTCTCTACTATAACCGATTACATAATCCAAACAGCGATAGAGCCACCGCATGCACGCCTCTGTGAAACACAACTCGCCCCGGTGCCGATTTGAGTATGCGGCACCTCCGACCAGACCCGTTCCACGTCCCCGGCGCAAACACACAGCTCTCCCACTGTTCAGACACGCAAAAATTACCAACATCATAGCGCCCGTCTCCTGAGAAATGTATTAGGGATTCCCGTAACCCAGGATACGCCTCTGTCGAACGCCAAATCAGATTTACCGAGCCTCATGATCAGTTAAGCCTTTCATCTGCCGCAATCCGACGCCCCGACCAACCCCATAAATCAGTTAGTTGTGCCTCCCCACATGTCTTCATATTAATCAATTAATATGAGGTAATATCTTAACAACCCCCCTCTAGGTTCGAACTGAACGCCCGTAATCTCCATCATCACTCACCTGTGTATCAGGACCGAAACTGGAGCAGCTCCGGTCGACGATGCCATTTCGTTGAGAGTGACGAAATGAAGAAAAAAATAATCTCGCTCGACGGCCGTTACGGTTCAAGGGCCACAGCACCAAAATGTAGTAATCTTCCTAGCTTATAACCTATCTCTGCGTTATGTTCACCTTACAAAGCCCTTGAAGTACTATCTACAAAATGCAGTAAACCAGGTAATGGTTTCTGCACGCCAGCAACAGAGAAAGGGCGGTTGAAGAAACAGAGGTCGGAGCAGTTTTGATACTCTGAAGAATCCGTTATTTTAATAAAAAGGATTTCAATCAATACAAATCAAAGATTTGAAAGAACAATTGCAATAAAGCCTTAATGGAAGCCCTCACTATGCCGAGGTTCATTAGGCTTTAGTCTAAATATTCTGTATCTAAAAAGCTTGTATCTATATAAGCATCTCTCGTCTCAGTTTCTTTTCCTTCGATGATAGTTGGAATGGTCGTCTCTGTGTATCGCCGGTCGGACGGTCCGCCTTCAGTCGAGGGAGTATGTAGATTGGGTGTTGCTCGCTCAATTGTCCGTGGGGTTGTGTCGCTCTCTCTGCAGAGCGCGTCATATTCAAATCTAGATCTCCGCCCCCAGCATTACGTTAGGAGGGCGGGTCCTTCTAAGCATTACCGAGCTCCCTGATTGGAGGACCAATAGCTCTGTCTGTCAATAGGCTAGCCACCCGGAAGTGACGACAGAACGGAATTCCTTAGTAGGCGTTCCCCAGCAGTTTCAACCCGACGGGGTGTGAAGTCTCTAGGTTTCAAATGGGGAATCCTTTGATCTACTCTATTTCCGATGCCTTTTGTTCACAGGGGGGATAGAATGCACCACACCTGGTGTTATTCCCTACCCCTCCACAAAAGGCTTCCTGTGAGCTTGTTGCTTGTAGACCAAATGTCTGGCTCTTAATCAACATTATCTCTAAACCTTCCAGGAAGGTTCTTTGATCTTAAGGCTTGTAACCGCCACCTAGGATAGGAATTTCCTGTGGGCTTTGTAACCATGGTTAAATGCTAAATCACTCAACTGCTTATCTCACCTCCTCTCCAGGGGATAAAAATAAAGACAGTTCTAGAGCAATAGAGAGGAGTGGCTTTGAATTAGTGATGTGTAATGTTGCAAATTTACCTTTCCCATTTTGCCATTCTGAGATCCATGGTGTACAGTACATTTTTACACAGGTTTGTTGAGAAACTACCACACCTACCTAGGTCTTTCATTTTGAATCTGGTGGAGACCATACTTTTCACCTGCCCCAGGCTTCTAGTGTTGTCTGCTGCGATGATTAAAGGGGAACTATTTGACTATTTCTTTCACTATTTGGGCACTTTTACACAATTCCTGTGAGTCTATGGAACACCTCTGTATGTTTTTTCCCCAAAAATGCATTGTTTTGTATTTCTAATCAAGTACTCAAAAACAGCATTTTTCTACCTCAAGATCTTAAGCCGTTTTGAGGCTGGGCTCCAACCACTGTGTGGCCTGGTGCCAACTGCCACATCAACTGCCACATTATTATGCAGCTGAGAAATCTCTGACATCACAGATATGCACATTTTCAGATGACTCAGTTCAGTGAGGGTGAATATTGTGAGAGGAGAATTGGAAGAATGCGCCAATATGAGAATTAGAGACATAGATCCTATTAATATAAGTACACATAGCTAGGAAACAATGCTAAACACTGAAAAAGGCTATTTATAAGATAGTTCCCCTTTAAATCATCCACCCAAATCACAATCATCACTTTTCCTGACTCTTTTGACTCCTTTGTGTAAACACAGGGGTCTACTGGGTTCTGTATGAAGTGATCTTCAATTAGACATGTATGAAGCATCTCGTTCCAATTTCGCCCAGACTGTTTCAGGCCGTAAATGGATTTTTCTAGCTCACACACTAGCTTCTCTCCTTTCTTCTCGTAACCTTCAGGTTGTTCCATATATATTTCTCTATCAATGGGTGCGTGCAGGTAGGCTGTCTTCACATCCATTTGGTGTAAAATCAAGCTGTCTTCAGCTGCCTTCTGCATCACTACCCGTACACTGGTCAGATTGGCTGTAGGGGAGAATGTCTCACCGTAGTCTATTCCTTCCCTCTGACTGTAGCCTTTAGCTACAAACCTGGCCTTGTACTTGTCGTGGCCTTCAATACCCTCCTTGATTGAGTACACCCATTTGCCTCCCACTGTCTGTCTATACCCTCTGGTAACTTTGTTAGAGTAAAAGTATGATTGTCCTCTAGGGACCTCACTCTTCACTGCTCTATAAGGAATAGTGTGGAGGGAATGCATGCTAGACTGTCGTGGATGAGGGTGGAGGAGAGACTAGCATGCAGTTTGATTAGGTTTTTAAAGAACATTTGTACCTTGGGTAAACCCACTCAATTGTATTCTATGCTTTTATCCACCAATGATAGACATGACCATAATACCAGACATGCTTCAAGTAGTCGCTTCACCCTACCTCTGCCTAGAACCAACGCTCTAAAGAAAACTGCAATGTATAGAGCCATAACATACTGGAATAGGATCCCATTACATATTATACGGACGGAAAACAAGGACAGTTTAAAAAAGAAACTCAAAGGAGCCATAATCCGTAAGGAAATTTATATATGTCATGCATGAGTGTAGCTGCAGCCATGTTATCCAAAACTTCTTCTGATTACTTTGTGTGTTTTTCTTTTCTTTTTAAAGGTATGGTGAAATTGATGTTTTAGTAACATTGATGAGCATTCTAAAAGCAATTCTTAAAAATATTCAATTTTAAAAACAATCTTAAATTGTATTTAACACTGTATTTTGTATTTTGTTTTGTTTTTTTGTTCTCTGTTTCTTTGCTTGCATGTAATTTTAGCCATCTTAATTGTTAGTTTCATTGTGTATTGTATGTTGAGTACTGGCTTTTAATAATTCTGTTTTGCAACAATTGTTTTTGTATGTTTTTTGTGTGGACTCCAGGAAGACTAGCTGGTTGCCATGGCACCAGCTAATGGGGATCCGTAATAAAATCAAATTAAATCTCCTCATCCATTGCTCTCTCCCATTTTCCTGACTCAGGGGATATCATGGCCTCTTTAAAGGTCTGAGGTACACCACTCACTACTCTGTAGCAGTAATCTATGCTGGTAAGTGTACTGTCATCCTCGTCACTTTCTCTTTGGGCATAGTCTTTCAGATACTTTGGGGGATTATGTTCCCGGGAGGGATATCTCCCACTGCATGAGGCACGTGACGTCACCCTAGGGTGCTTCCCGTCATCATCCTCTGGGGGTTGTTGACTGTCTGTCTGCATGTCTGTGCTCAGTACACTAGGCTGTGGTGTCTCTCTTTCCTCACACCCTACTCTGGAGTCCAGCTCTGGCTCCTGTGTCTGTGTCTCGTTCTCACATGTTGTCTTTGTGACAAACTTTACTAACCTGTGCTTTTGCACTTTCCCTTTACCAGGAGAGTAGACTAGAAAAGCGTAGAGCTGCCCTTGTCATGCCCTACAAAGAGTCCTTTTTCACACCTGGACTCGAGCTTTCCTCTGTCCTGTTGGTAAGCATAACACACTGACCCAAACTTGTGCATCCTGGCTAGATCACACCTTTTTCCTGTCAGTGCTGTATACGGGGTGGTGCCCGTGTGCTTGTTAAAACACATATTTCTGGTGTAAGCGGCTTCTTGTACCGCATAATGCCATAGACTCTTAGATAAGTTACCATCTATTAGCTTACACCTAGCCATATCGAAAAGAGTGCACCTTCCCTCTCTGCTATCCCGTTCTGGTGCGGGGAGTAAGGACAGGACGTGATTGGAACTCTCTATTTGTGAACTCTGTTCCGTTATCGGACCTTAAGCATTTTATGCTGCCGTAAGGAGCTACATCTGCAAGGAATTTTTCTGAGGCCTGGAGTGTGTCACTCTTTGCTCTGAGAAAGTAAACAAACACTGCCCCTGTACACACATCTGTGAAAGACTGTACATATTTAAAGCCACCTATGGACTCATTATTTACTGGACCGGCTAGATCTGTGTTAACTAGCTCAAGTGGTGTCTTTACTTTTTCCGTGGGACCTCTGTTCCTTGTTTGAGTGAACTTTCCCTTTATACACACATCCACATTTGTTAGGTCTATGCTTTTCACCGTTAATGTGCATGCCTACCGCCTGCAGCTTCAGTATATGCTCGTAATTACAATGACCCATGATCTCATGCCATGTCTGAATATCATGACTGACATTAAACATATCATTTTCATTACATTCTGTTTGTAGATAATACATTCTCTTGTACACCTCAATGTTAAACCTCATACCGTCAGGCTCTACAAGAACATCTTTACCTTCATTGAAGAACACTTTGGCACCGTTTGCAGTAGCAGATTTCACAGAGAATAGTTATTGTGGGAACAAGGGTATGTAGAGGGCGTTCTTCAACGTCACTGTACACCGGCGCCCCTCACTGTCTATGAGGCATACCTGTGCGTCTCCTCTCCCCTGCGCCAACCCGAATGTGCGCTTGCCGTCTGCCAGCTCCATGCTGTGTCTCTCCGGCTCGAAGGTGCCGTCAAAGTTCTTGAGTCGGTTCCTGTCGTTGATAATGTGGGACGACGCACCTGTGTCCACGATCAGTCCCTTCCTTTGGACCTGCTGCTGCTGCGTTGACTGGCTGACGTATGCTGTCTGCGCCCCGAAGGTGAAGTCCTCTCTTCCCGCTGCTCTCCGGGCGTCGTCGTCTCCACCCGCCTCACGTCCACCGTTGCCGCCATCTTGCACACAGCCGCCATCTTGCACGTGCGCGTACCGAGCGCTCTGTTCGCGCTTCTTTCTACACACTCTGTCCGCGTGTCCCGAAGTTCCACAGAAACTACACCAGACTGTTTTTGTGCATTTATCTTTTCTGTGACCCTTTTCTCCACATCGCCAACACGCCATCTCCGTCAGGGGTCCGGTCTTTCTCTTTGGCGCTGCCCGGGCCTTCATTACCCTTTCTCCCGCCTCTTCGGCGACCGGGTCTGATATGAGTCTTCTGAGGCCTCGAAGTTCCGCAGCGACATGTCGGCTGAACTGTGTGTCACCAACAGTGTGAATGGTTTATACATCTCCGGTAGTCCCCTCATAACCATCGCCATCATTAGTCCATCGCTCGGTGTTTCTCCTGCTCTCTTGAGCACCGTGATGATCTGTTCCGCCCTGATGACGTATTCAGTCACAGTCTCTGTGTTAGCTTTCTTCAGCACGGTCAACGTTATATACAGGGATACAATCCGGGACCTACCTCTGCCGATGTAGTGTTCTCTTAACACTATTAGACTCTCTCTGCCTTTGTCCTTTGTGTCCCGGAATATCAGCCCCAAGCTCGTGTTGTCTAGGAGTGGTGCTAGCTTGCAGTATGCGTCAGCATTCAGCTTTCTATCCAGGGCTTGCGCGGCCGCCGTTATTTCTCCCGTGAGGCCCGTCAAGATTGTCTTTTTCAGCCCCACTCCGTACATACAGCACAACATCCGCTCTTCCCAGAGCTCGTATTCTTCTGCCCTTCCGTTAAACGTGGGCCACTTGCTCCTTCCTCTTGTCGCCATCTTTTGATGGTAGCGTAGCTTAGCTAGGGTGACCAAACGCCCTCTTTTGTTCGGACATGTCCTCTTTTCACGCCCTGTCCGGGGCGTCCGGGGGGGGGGGGGGGGGGTTATAAATTCATGGAAATGTCCGGGGTTTCATTGTTTTTCAGTTTTAGTTTCACGGCCCTTTGCGAGCATCTGAAGGCTCGGGACTGCATTTTTCGCCGAACATATAAATTACCGAATTAAAGCGATATTCGTTGCCGTTCGAATGCCATCTGAATCGCCAAAATCCGTGCCTCGGTTCTCGAGTTACATGCCGATATGTCAGGCGTGCGACTTTTTACATGGCGCGCCGCGGACTGCTCCCGGAGAAGCATGCAGCTACAGAGCCGCAGAGCCAGCGGCGCTCTCAGGGCCGCGCGCTGACGGCCGCGCTGTGAGGGCCGCTCAGCAGCGCCACCCACCCAATGGCTGAATTGCTAATGGCTGAATTGGAGTATTGCACTGTGCGGGCACAGCTGCGAGATCCGCGCGGGGCCAGACTCGAGGGAGTAAATTAACTATACTTTTGCTCACACAATATCTTGAATGAATGCGTTTATTTATTTCGAACATAAATTGAAAATAAATAATAATAAAAAACAAGTAATAAACAGATTAAAAAACAAACAAGCAGGAGTATAGAATGAACGCAAAGACGCGGGAAGTCGTCAGACTTGGGGGTGCGGGAGTCGGAGATAAATAATAATAATAATAACGTCATATTAAATGCATGCGCGAAGCGCATCATTCGTGATTTTCCATTCATTTGAAAGATCACCAACATGTGGACAGTTCACACACGAAATGCAGCAGTTTTTTCTCTAATCAGAAGACGATTTATTGTCGATAGAGCAAGCGGCAACAACTAACGTTTGGACTTTCGTTTCGCACACCGCACAGGATCTGTGTGTGTGTGTGTGTGTGTGTGTGTGTGTGTGTGTGTGTGTGTGTGTGTGTCACTGTCACAACAACAATCGCTGCAGGAGCGATAATAAACACACATTACCTATTCCGAAGACGGTAACACCGAAGGTGGTCTTGCGTTCAGGAGTGGTGGAAATAAACTCCTTCATGACAACATGAATGTCCAGTGAGTCCAGAATATCCTAATGCATATGCTGCAGCAAGTCCAGGTTATTATTATTAAAGAAATCAGATATCGTTTTTGAGACATTTCTTTTCTGAGACACAAGTAAACACACTCTCCACTTCAGTCAGTCCTCCCTCTCTGCAATTCGTTCCCGCTTACAACATCGCCGACAGATATATTCCTTTCCTGCGAATTGTCCCAAAAACTATTCCAGGCCGCTATTTATTTTACCAACGGATTTCCATTTTTGCTGGAGCACCCCCGCACCCCCACTTCCCGCGCCCCTGGAATGAAGTGTAAACTTATGTATTCCTACCCCCTTGATTGATTGATTGATTGATTGATTGATTGATTGATTGATTGATTTATTGATTGAAAACTTTATTAACAGATTGCAGAATGGGTACAATACAGTACGGCTCAATACACACAATTGTTAAGGAATGCAGACCAGAGAAAGACTTTCGTCTTGTTTACATCAGGGTCCCCCATTTTCAATTCATCATAACATATGACATACATGACATACAGATAGACAGTATTCAGTATACCTTCACACTCTATTATCTTATGCAACTCATATTCACTCCACAAACTGAAATATATATACATTGTTGAATGAACAGCCTGTTTCTTGAAGTTAGACTCTCCTCTAAATTGTAACCCCCCTCTCTATAACAGAATTTTTGGATGTTACCCGGGAGTGAATTGTTTCGTGCTTTAAACATGATTTGTGCAGTCTTAAATTCAGCCAGGTCCCAGAGTTTCATGGCATGTGATTAAGAAAATAGTGTGTTTGTGTGTTCCAGATATCCTACCTTATTGATAATCAAATCAAAATCAAATGTATTTGTAAGGCCCGACAACACACGTTAATGTCCCTTCAGGCCCATGTCCCTTCAGGCTATGGATTTGCTGTGTTTTCCAGCTTATACAAAAAATATATATATTATTTTGGAATATTGCAACTATACTACACAATAACGTGAGCACACAAGTTCAACGATGTTACTCATTAGCACTAAAAGTGATTTTTCTTTATTGTGTACGAAACTTCAGAATGTTATCTTTCAAAAGAGACCAGGCTTATGCATGTGCTATAAGCATAAAGTATAAAGATAAGCTTTGCAAAAAAAGTATGCAGTCCTCAAGTAAAAAAAAATTGCCACTTTTCTGGGCGCATGTTATGTGGTTAAATTTGGGATATTGCAACCACTGCAGAAAAATGTGAGTACACAAGTTCACGTTCAACTCAAGTTCAGACCTATATGCTACTCTGTTTCATTAGCACTAAAAGTGATTTTCCTTTTTTGCATTAGTAACTTCAGAATGTTATCTTTCAAAAGAGACCAGGCTTATGCATGTGCTATAAGCATAATAAAGCTTTGCAAAAAAAGTATGCAGTCCTCAAGTTCAAGTATAAAAAGAAATTGCCGCTTTTCTGGGTGCATGTTTCCAAGCATATGTTAAAACAATAAAGGCATCTTTGAGTAAACTTTGAGTAGAGATTCAAGATTCAAGAGGTTTATTCATCACATACAGTACAGTACACAAGACAGTGAAATGAAGGTGGCCATGCCCGCTTCGATTGTGCAAAGTATCAAGTTCAAGTTTCTTTAATAGTTGTCATACAGAAGTACAGAATACTTTCATACAAAATGCTTCTTACTGTTACGCTCCAGAGACTGTGCTAGACAAGATAGTATCAAATAACATAGTATAGCATGTAGTTTAGAAGAAGAAAATGAGGTCACAGTGTTCGGTATAGACATATGTACAATGTTCTGAGTTACCATATAATATACAATACTATGCAGTGTACTAATGTACAGTACTATATAGTGCAAAGCAGAAATGGGATGAGGTACAATTTAGGTACAATTTACAGTAAGGTGTACGAGTTGTAGTGCAATCCTTCATCAATAAATATAAAGTGTGGGGAGTGGGTGCTACAGTGTGTTTGTTTAAAGTGGGTGTGTGCTATAAAGTGTGTGGAGTGGGTGCTACAGTGTGTTTGTTTAAAGTGAGTGTGTGCGTGTGGATGTGTGTGCTATGTGCGTTTGGTGGTTGTTGTTGTGTGGGGGAGGATCTATGGTGGTTGTTGTTGTGTAGTGTTCATTCATTGTTCGTTTAGCAGCCTGATGGCCTGGGGATAGAAGCTTCTTCTGAGTCTTTCTGTGCTCGCCTTGAGACTCCGGTATCGCTTGCCTGACCGCAGCAGTTCAAAGAGGCAGTTGTTCGGGTGACTGGAGTCTTTAATGATTCTCTTAGCCTTGCCCTTGCAACGCTTGTTGTAAATGTTCTGGAGGGTGGGGAGCCCCCCTCCAATTGTGCGTTCGGCTGAACGTGTCACTCTTTGTAGTCTGCTTCGGTCTTGTGCAGTGCTATTCCCAAACCAGGAGGTGATGTTGCCGGTCAAGATGCTCTCTATTGTACATGAGTAGAAGTTCTTAAGGATCTTCTGACTGACTTGGAACTTCCTTAGGCGCCTGAGGAAGTAGAGGCGTTGTCGTGCCTTCTTCACAACACTGTCAATGTGTGTGGTCCATGTCAAGTCCTCGGATATGTAGGCTCCGAGGTAATTAAAGCTGTTGACTCTCTCAACCGGTGCCCCGTCGATGCTGAGTGGGCTGTAGTCCTTGACCCCCGACCTCCTGAAGTCCACAATCATCTCCTTTGTTTTGCTGACGTTCAGTATCATTTATCATCATTTATCATCACGTATCATTAAGTATCTCGAGGCTGGGGCCAGCATGTCCTCTTTTTTGGAAATCAAAATATGGTCACCCTAGCTTAGCTGCCCGTTAGCTTAGCTTTAGCGTCACGCGGTTCTCCCGCTGCTAAACTAGCCTATACTTTTCAGCTAACTAGCTATCGTTATTTTTTGCTCTTCCGTGATCTGGGCCCATAACCTGTTGACAGAGTCACCTGGGGAGCAAAAATAACTGGTCATGACCAGTGTGCGAACCATAGCATGGTCTTTGGGTGAGCCAATAAGGAACCTTAACATTCCCTCGCAGGGAAGAGTCGGACTGTGATCGCAGACGATACTGTAGCCTTTAGTAGGCCTTGTGTTGTGTATGTATGTATGTGACAAATAAACCTCTTGAATCCTGTCATATATTCAATCAGTTTCAGTAACAGACAACTCACTTGTTGATGTAGTTGTGGTCCGGCCGTCTGCACAGCACATTCCATGATAAAAAAAAGTATCCATGATTTAGTTAGATAGATGATAGATCCAACACTGTCTACAGTATCTCGTGATTATCTCAGACTCCTGTTCTGATACGACGGCAGCAGGCGCCGGCACGGTCACCGGGCGTTGTCAAAGATATAATACTAATAATAGTCCCCACCGGAGCAGCACCAGCAGCAGGTGTAATTGTAACGGTGTCGCCTGTAGATGATCCCGCCTCCTGCTGCTCTGTCAGCTTCACTGTCTTCGTGAAACCAAAATTGGTTAGGCTTACTTGTTTTCGTTTAGACATTATGCATTCTTGAGTGACCTTATTTACTGGCTGTCAAAACGATCACTGTGTCAACAAGTCACAGCCACAGGTTACAAAGTGGGTCAAGTTTGATTTGTGCCGTGCGTGCGTGCAGGCTGCAGCGCCGCCGCGCTCCGAATGGTAATTGCAAGAATAGCATGCATGTTGCCATATTACGTGTGAATTAGTGCGCAAATCATTAATCATACATCCAAAATAGCATACGTTTATTATTATACACGATGATGATACAGAAAATTACAGAAAAATGAGAAATGCATGGCAAAAGTAGCATTTATTTTCAGTAATTTAGAGACCCCCCAAAGATTCACAAATCATGTTTTCAGGGGAGCTGATGTCTGATCTAAGGGAGCCATGGCTCATCCAGCTCCCCCCGTGGATCGCACCCTGGTCATGACAACGAGGTCCTCTTTAGCCTTAACTGGCGTGGTTTATTTTCTTATGTACATTTGCACCACGAGACCTACTCTCCTTGAGAGTTAGAGTGAAAGAGACAGAGGGGGAGGGAACATTCCCTCTTATACCTGCTACCTGACGTCAGCTACAATAGCTGCGTCTCCTTACGCCTATAGCGCCCTCTTACTGTGGAACAGTTAAAGTGCAGTTACATACAATCATATTAACACTTACACTTAACAACAGTGTCAGAGAGCCGCGACCCCCACTATTATAGGAGGTAAAATTATTATAATTCTTTTTTATAAATGGAAATGTTATGGTTTGTAACCGACCCCAATCGCACAACACAAGACAGGTATGAGAGTAAGCCAAAACAGGGCAAATCTTTATTAAAGAACAAAAAGCGGCACAGTCCCTTTAAGGGAAAACACAAAAACACTAGAGTCAAGGAAATATGGAAAATGCGGCACTGTGCCTTTAAGAGGCAAACAGGCTAAGGGACTAAGGCTAAGGGCCAGGGCTAAGGACCAGGGCTAAGTGTCAGGGCCAGGACCAGGGGCACTGGAGAGGGGGACAGGGACAGAGGCCCGGAGAAGGCGGGCTGGGGACAGGGACAGAGAACAGGGTTAAGGCCTTGGACAGGGCGAGGGCCAGAGCTGCTTACAGGGATGAGGACAGGGTTCCGATGGCGGAGGCCTGGCACGGGGACAGGGGCCCCGACGGCGGAGGCCTGGCACGGGAACAGGGGCCCGACAGCGGGGGCCTGGGCACGGAGATCCTCCTCGGATGCTGCAGACGGGCAGCGCAGAACAAAGGGGTCCCAGGGGACCGGGGCGAAGAGACGCCATCCTCCCGTGGAAATAGGGAGCGATGCGCGCCGTCTTGACGTCTGGAGTGGGAACACCACTCCAGGCTTGGCACGGAGATCCTCCTCGGATGCTGCAGATGGGCAGCGCAGAACACAGGGGTCCCAGGGGACCGGGATGGGAACACGCCGTCCTCCCGTGGAATACTAGGGAGCGACGACGAGCCTCACCCCAGGAACGAGGATCACGATGAGACGCCTTCCTCCCGTGGAATCGGGAGCGATGACGAGCCGGCTTGACGTCTGGAGTGGGAACACTGGAAAACCTCCCGTAGAGAATTAGAGAGCGAAGACGGTGTCCCACTCCAGGCAAACGGCGACAGGTGGTGATGGCTGGCACGTCGTCTCACGCCGGAGACGCGGCAGGTGATGGTAACGTACAGGATGGTAACGTACAGAACTCCATGAACACAGAGTGTACACAGATACAGAACGAACACAGAGTCCAGAACACAGAACGACCCGACCAGGACTGGAGGGGAGTCTGCAACCTAAGTACTCTCCAGCAGATTGCAAACTCCCAACAGGTGCGTGAGGGTAGAGGAACAGAATGTACAAGGGTGGGGGCTGGTGAAGAGTAGGAGGCAGGGAAAATGCTCAGGGAACAGGCGAATCCTCACAGTACCTCCCCCTTCACGGGAGCCACCGGGCGACCGAAAAAGCAGACAGCGGGGCAGGGGACATGACAAAGCAACAAACAAAAAAAAACTGGGCCATGCTAGCAGGGGAAGCTACACCTAAAATGGGGCTAGCAGAGGGACTGGGTAGCTGCCAGAGCATTGCTAGCTACAGGGCCTATGCTAGCTGTACTGCTACATTAGCATAGAGGCTGCGCTAGCTGGCGGAGCTAGGCTAGCAGACAGGGCTGGACTAGCAAAGGAGAACAAGCTAGCTGGAAGGACAGTCCTAGCTGTGGGGAACAGGGTAGCTAACAGGGGAGCTAACGAGGCTAACAGGGGAGCTAACAGGGGAGTCAACAGGGGAACTAACAGGGGAACCAACAGGGGAACTAGAGGGGGCTAGAGTCGGTTAGAGGGAACTAGAGGGAACTAACAGGGGCTAACTCACATACACTGTCTGTGCTGGCTGGGGTCGTCGACTGGTCGGGTCGTACTGTTATGGTTTGTAACCGACCCCAATCGCACAACACAAGACAGGTATGAGAGTAAGCCAAAACAGGGCAAATCTTTATTAAAGAACAAAAAGCGGCACAGTCCCTTTAAGGGAAAACACAAAAACACTAGAGTCAAGGAAATATGGAAAATGCGGCACTGTGCCTTTAAGAGGCGAACAGGCTAAGGGACTAAGGCTAAGGGCCAGGGCTAAGGACCAGGGCTAAGTGTCAGGGCCAGGACCAGGGGCACTGAGGAGGGGGACAGGGACAGAGGCCCGGAGAAGGCGGGCTGGAGACAGGGACAGAGAACAGGGTTAAGGCCTTGGACAGGGCGAGGGCCAGAGCTGCTTACAGGGATGAGGACAGGGTTCCGACGGCGGAGGCCTGGCACGGGGACAGGGGCCCGACGGCGGAGGCCTAGCACGGGAACAGGGGCCCGACAGCGGGGGCCTGGGCACGGAGATCCTCCTCGGATGCTGCAGACGGGCAGCGCAGAACAAAGGGGTCCCAGGGGACCGGGGCGAAGAGACGCCATCCTCCCGTGGAAATAGGGAGCGATGCGCGCCGTCTTGACGTTTGGAGTGGGAACACTCTAACCCGTGAGGGTAGAGGAACAAAATGTCCAAGGGTGGGGGCTGGTGAAGAGTAGGAGGCAGGCAAAAGTTCTCACAAGGGTGGGGGCTGGTGAAGAGTAGGAGGCAGGGAAAATGCTCAGGGAACAGGCGAATCCTCACAGGAAATGTATGGTTGAAACATGCAAACGTTCAAACGCACACACACTAATAAGCATTGGAGGCTTTTAACCAGGGCCGGACTGGGGAAATCATTCAGGCCAGGAAATATAGTGCGAAATATAGCCCCAGTCAGGCCACTTTTTAAGCAGGGGTCTGGGGGTCCCCACCAGGACATTTAGTTACAAAAACTTAATTTCCTGCATTCTGGTGTAGGCATTTTTTTATTTGTACCCTTTAATGCCAGTGTTTGTGATGGCATCACAAATTATTGTTAAAAAACAAGCTAGCATTATGTATGATTAGCGACAACACTGATTTTGATGGATTTTTGTTTTTTGTAAGGGTCCCGCCTCCACCAATCACATGCGGCTCCCTTTGTGTGTGTGTGTGTGTGTGTGTGTGTGTGTGTGTGTGTGTGTGTGTGTGTGTGTGTGTGTGTGTGTGTGTGTGTGTGTGTGTGTGTGTGTGTGTGTGTGTGTGTGTGTGTGTGTGTGTGTGTGTGTGTGTGTGTGAGCAAGAGAGATAGAGAGAGACAGTTTTCCAACTTGTGTGGGTTGCAGTGATCTCCTGGTTGTTCCCCACCTAGGTTATCTAACTATTGGCCTGGCCTAAGTTCAGTGGCCTGACTGCATAAAAAAATATATATATATTTTTTTTGGGAAATCTCTCCTTTATTTTAATTTAATTTTTAATCATCTGGCGCCCCCCCCCCCCCCCCCCCCCCCCCCACAGCGGCTGGCGACCCCCACTTTGGGAACCCCATAGATCATTATTAATTTCTACGCCTATGTCCTTCTCCCAAAATGTTTTCACAGCTGTTAGTGAGGAACTCTGGAGAGAGAATATTCTCTCATGTCCACATGAGATGAGACCTTTTAAGGTAGGAGGTGGTAATAAAAAAGCATCAATAGTGGGGCTTACAGGCCGAGAGGGAGATTGGGAGCTTGTGTCCTGAACAAAGGTACAAACCTGCAGGTGTCTAATAAGATCCGTTTTTGGGATATTAAAGGGGACATGCATTGCTATTCCTAGCACTATTTGGGCAACTTTACACAATTCCTGTGAGTCTATTGAACACATCTGTAAGCTTTTATAAAAAAAAATTCATTGTTTTATATTTCTAATCAAATACTCAAAAGCCAAACATTTTCTCACTTTGGATTTCAGGCTGTGTTGGCCTGGCTCCGCCCATAAGCACTTTGAGTGACAGTCATCCACACAGTCTGCGACTGGCACAGAGAGAGATAGAGATAGACTGAGGCCATGTTTAGATGCCATGTTGCGGTCTCACTTTTAATGTTGCGTTTAGACTAGTGTTTTGGGATGGAATTCTGCGTGCAGACGAGGCTGTAAAGACTCGAGACGACGGAGCCCCGCTGTCACACGATTGGCGCATACTGTATGTCACATGACGTGCTGTGAAGACCCGCCCTACTCTGCCTCTGATTCGCAGACTGTGGGTGGGGGAATGTGATTGGACCAAAGCAGAGTCACTCACAGACAGTGGCTCCAGTCACTAATAGTTGCGATAGCCGCGGGACAGATTCTTGTGTATTTAAAAGTACTGCCAATGTAGCCTTCAGGTGATCGCCATGGATAGAATCAGACATGCTTTGTTTACGCTTCTAGGCTACTGGCGCATGCCTGTGATGTAAGCAGTACGCGCGACGAGAGCCTTGAGAACCCTTTCGTCATAGTTTTATGCGGTTTGACAGTTTAGATGCGCTCCTCATCCATCACGCTCAACATAGGGGCCCCCCAGGGCTGTGTTCTGAGCCCCCTCCTCTACTCCCTGTACACACATGACTGCGTAGCACAGCGGAACAACAACACCATCATCAAATTTGCTGATGACACAGTAGTGGTGGGCCTGATCTCTGCCAACGACGAAAGGGCCTACCTGGAAGAGGTAGAGAACCTGTCACAGTGGTGTCAGGAGAACTGCCTCTCCCTGAACGTCAGCAAAACAAAAGAGATGATTGTGGACTTCAGGAGGTCGGGGGTCAAGGACTACAGCCCCCTCAGCATCGACGGGGCACCAGTTGAGAGAGTGAACAGTTTCAAGTACCTCGGAGCCCACATATCCGAGGACTTGACATGGACCACACACATTGACAGTGTTGTGAAGAAGGCACGACAACGCCTCTACTTCCTCAGGCGCCTAAGGAAGTTCCAAGTCAGTCAGAAGATCCTTAGGAACTTCTACTCATGTACAATAGAGAGCATCCTGACCGGCAACATCACCTCCTGGTTTGGGAATAGCACTGCACAAGACCGTAGCAGACTACAAAGAGTGACACGTTCAGCCGAACGCACAATTAGAGGGGGGCTTCCCACCCTCCAGAACATTTACAACAAGCGGTGCAAGGGGAAGGCTAAGAGAATTATTAAGGACTCGAGCCACCCGAACAACTGCCTCTTTGAACTGCTGCCGTCAGGCAAGCGATACCGGAGTCTTATGGCGAGCACAGAAAGACTCAGAAGGAGCTTCTATCCCCAGGCCATCAGGCTGCTAAACGAAAATAATCGCTAAACGAACAATAATCACTATGCAACAACCATCAAATGCACACAGCACACACACCCACACGCACACACTCACTCAAACAAACAACACACTGCAGCACCCACTCTCCACACTTTAGATCACACAAACACACTTACACTTTATATTTATTGATAAAGGATTTGCACTACAACTCGTACACCTACTGTGAATTGTACCTAAACTGCACCTCGTCCATTTATGCCTTGCACTATATTGTATTGTATTGTATATTAGTACACTGCACAGTATTGTATATTGTATGGTAACTACGTCTACGAACATTGTACATATGTCAAAACTGAACACTGTGACCTCTTTTTTTACTTCTAATTTTTACTATGTTTTTATTTCATACTTATCTTGTCATGCACAGTCTCTGGAGCGCAACAGTAAGAAGCATTTTGTACAAAAGTATTCTGTACTTCTGTATGACAACTATTAAAGAAACTTGAAACTTGAAGGTTTATCGTTTCTAGGAATTCCACACAGGAAGGTGGTCTCACTTTTTTGCGGTTTCTCCCCGTAAAAACGCTGTTGCCGTATAAACAAAAGGCACATCCGGAAAAATATTTTTGCGGATTCACCTGCTAGCGTTTCCGTCTAAACAGGGCCTGAGGGGGATACTGTGATTATTATTGTACGGATCGGAATACAGGCGTGCGCGTGGGAGCATGCGCAAAGATATTACAGTGATATGCTGGTGCTCGACTGTGAGGGAGAGAGAGATAGAGAGGGAGAGATAGAGGGACACACGGAGCACTGTGTAAACGCTGCGTGTGTGAGAGAAGACTGGTCCCCCTCTCTATCTCTCCCTTTCTCCCTCTCTCTCTCCCTTGCAGAGTTGCAGTCGAGCACTTTCTCGTTTGAGGAAGTGTCGGGTTACACTATCGTAAGGTTATGTATATAACCTAGTTATATGAGTACTGGCTGAGCGTCCCGCTCTTAAGCCTATCGAGATATCCCTTATCTCATGTACCTACTGTACACCACTAACGAAAAACAAATACGCCCTCACCTGCCGGGTCCCGCCCCTATGGAGGCGTAGCCTATAAGACACTAGGCATGGTCACCAAACACTCTTCCTCACCAAAAAACCCGTTTCCAGGAAAAGATTCCTCAAAACGGGGACTCAGGGCCGTTAAGAGCGGGACGCTCAGCCAGTACTCATATAACTAGGATATATACATAACCTTACGTTATATTATCGTACTTGGCCATCGCGTCCCGCTCTTAAGCCTATCGAGATATGGGGTAGAGCGGACGCAAGGCCCGACAAATGCACCCCCTGAGGACCCGTAAGCCCACATCAAGGGGTTGGGGAGTCCCGTCACCCCATCCTTCCTAATGAAAGGGGGGCGCAGTCAACTCCACCCGAGTGCGAGCAAGAGGGAACTAGAACCCCTTGAACACACAGCACAGGCGGAACCACGTGTGAACTAACACACTGTGGCCCATACCCACACACTCCTGCTACCCTACCAAAGGACGGGAAGCAGGAAAGGCCACAGACCCCAGAACCGCCTGGGAGACAGAACCCCCGGTCATGTCCATGAGGTAAAACCTTACAAAGGGGCCCGGGGAGGACCATGAAGCTGCAGCACAGATGTCCTCCACCGAGGCCCCACCCAGCAGAGCGGCAGAGGCAGCCACCCCACGAGTGGAGTGCGCCCTGACGCCCCCAGGGGGATCCAGCCTGGCCAACGTGTAGCAGAGGGCAATGCCCTTGCACAACCAATGGGACAGGCGCTGTTTCGATAGTGCCTTACCGGCACGAGAACCACCGTGACAGACAAAAAGCTGATCGGTAACCCTGAGGTCCTGAGTACGGCTGAGGTAAATTCCCAAAGCACGGACCGGACATGACAGGTGAAGGCCTGCATCTAACTCACTAGCGTGAGGAGGCGGACGAAACGCCTGAACCACAATATCCCTGGAGCGGAAGGAACTCCGGATATTCTTAGGCACGAAAGCAGGATTAGGCCGCAGAGTGGCACCGCAATCGGAACGAAAAGACAGGCACTCTGGACGTACCGAAAGAGCACAGAGCTCACCCATGCGTTTAGCGGAGGTGACAGCCAGCAAGAACGCGGTTTTGAAGGACAACTGTCCCAACGGCGCTTGCTCAAGCGGCTCAAACGGGGCCAAGGACAACCGACCGAGGACCAATTGAAGATCCCAACTCGGAGCCAAAGAGCGTTGCACCGGCTTAACGCGTCGAGCGCCAAGCAGGAAACGCTTCACAAGAGGGTGGCTGAACAAGACATCCCCCTCAAACCCCTCATGATAGGAGGATATAGCTGCTGCATATACCCTCACCGTCGAAGCCGACAGTCTACCAAGGAGAGACTGAAGATAACTAAGGACAGCATCCAGGGGGCAGGAGACCGGCCCGCCTTACACCACTCTTGGAACATATGCCATCTGCCCGCGTAAAGCGCGACAGTGGAGGGAGCATGCGCATTCCGGATGGTATTAACCACAGAAGGGTCCATCCTCTCCAGACCTACCCTCTCACCAGCCACACCAACAGGCGTTGGCCAAACACCGGGCACTGGAACAGCGACCCGTGTTGCTGAGAGAGGGCCGTCGCCGACCAAGGAATAACCCAAGGCGGAGCGACGAGTAGCTGCATCAAGACCGGAAACCACACTGCCGTGCCCTGGTCCGACGCGACCAGGATCACCGTCCTGCGCTCCCTCCGTATCCGCTCCAACAGCTGACCCAACAGCTGTACAGGAGGAAAGGCGTACAGAAGACCGGGCGGCCATGGAAAGATCGAGAAGGCATCCACCCCCAAGGGGGGATGATCTGCTCGACTGACCGAGAACCACAAGGGGCACTTGTGAGAGCGTCGGCTCGCAAACAGATCTATCGAGGCCTCCCCGAAACGATCCCAGATCTGTCTGACTATGTCGGGGTGGAGTTCCCACTCATCGTAACGAGGACCGCCCCGAGACATCATATCCACGCCCACATTCTCTGCACCAGGGATGTGGAGCACCCTCAGACTGCACAGCCTGCGAGATGCCCATAGCCAAAGTTCGACCGCCGCCCGGTGCAGGCGGATGGAACGAGTCCCACCCTGCCTGTTGATATACGCCGCTGCCGTCATACTGTCTGTCCTGACCAAAATGTGCTCGCCTACCACCAGGTGGTCGAACCGTTTGAGGACCAGGAGGACCGCCTTCAATTCCAACACATTGATGTGCGGGGTAGACGGGCCAGCACGGACCTTCGTCCAGCTGCCCCCCACTGCGTGGGTCCGACACGTCCCCCCCCCAACCCGTGAGAGAGGCATTGGTGAAGACCGTGATGTGTGAGCGCCTGCTGCCCATGGGGACCGCAATGGTGAGGATACCCAGCCTCCTCCAATGGGCGAGATCTCCCCATATCGACAAAGGAACCGTCAACCGTTTCCATTTGTCCCTCACCGGATCTATTCCCATAGAGAAAAACCACCTCTGTATCCTCCTCATGAAGAGGAGGCCAAGAGGAACCACCGTGTGAGCAGATGCCATCATACCGAGCAGGCGCATCACTTGCAGCGCTGTGACCGTCCCTCCCAGATGGAAACCCCTGAGCGCGCGAAGGATAGACACCCGCCGCTGCTCCGAGAGGGTTACAATCATGGGCCTTGACCTCAACGTCAAGCCCAAGTACTCCACCTGTTGACTGGGAATAGGCGTACTCTTTTTCCAGTTCACAGCAAAACCCAGCCTGGTGAGGAATTCCACCACCAGCCTGGTATGAGACCTGGCAACCTCCTCCGAACGACTGAGGAGTAGAATGTCGTCGAGATAGAACAGAACCCGTATTCCCCAACGACGTAGAGGCTCCAGCGCAGTCGCTATGCACGTGGTGAATGTGCGGGGAGCCAGAGAATAGCCGAACGGCAACCTCTGGTACTCGTACGCTACGCCCTGAAACAGGAACCGCAGGAACTTCCTGTGAGGAGGGAAAATCGGGATGTGAAAATACGCATCCTTCAGGTCTATGGAGGTGAACCAGTCTCCCCTTCTGACAGCAAGCAGAAGGAGTTTGACGGTCAACATCCTGAATGGTCTCGCTACAATCAACCGATTGAACGCGGACAGATCCAGTATAGGTCTGACCCCCCCTTTTTTCTTGGGCACCAGAAAATAACGGGAGTAGACGCCTGACATCGCGTCCTCTCTCGGGACCACGACTACGGCCTGCTTCGCCAACAGAGATCGGATCTCGTCGGCCAGGGCTGTCACTGCTTCTGACCCTGACAATAGGGTCGGCACCAAACCTGAAAACGGAGGTTGGGGTTGCGCGAACTGCAACACAAGCCCCTCTTTCAACGTTCTCTCTATCCACACCCCCAAACGGCATTCTTGTCGCCATATGTGAAAATAATCCCACAGCGCCCCCGCCGTCAACTGACGCTGGGCCGCAAGGAACAGTAGATAGTTGGCCCGGTCCCTCCCGCTGTGCGACGCACCCAAGGGGGGCCCCCGACAGAAAGGGCCGGTTCGATACGGGAGAAGCTGTCATCAAACTGGTTGACACACACCCCCCCCCTGAACACCCCTCTAGCGCATGCTGAGGAGTTGTTCTACAGCTAGACACGCAAGGCATGAGAGCCCCATGGGCTCCTACATGCCGAAGCCCTGCAGTGATATTGCTATCACCCAAATCACGCTCGCCTCTTCTTTGCAGACCACTCACGGGAGTGGGAGGCATCAGCGTGATACCCCGCCTGGCGAAGGCGAGGCCGTGGTAACCCTTGCTGTGCATTCAACAGAAGAGGCCTCGAGTCCCCCTTCTTCTTTCGTGTAACGTCAGAGGTCCAACTCCGTATCTTGTAGCCATGCCCTTAACTCTGGTCCCACATCAAAGAGGCTGGCTTCCGAGGGTGGTTTGTATAGGGGGCAGATGGTCAGGATGTGGTCAACAGTCTGCTCAGGTTCTCCACACTCACATGCAGCGCTGTCTGCCAGGCCCCACTTCTTTAATGATGCTTTAAAGCGACCAACCCCAGATCTTAAACGGTTCAGCAGAACCCATTGCCGGCGTGGAAGATCGTCTCCTGTGGCGCCATCTCCTGGATCCCAGATGTGGTGGTGGATACGGGTTGGCCAGAGGGTAACAGAGAGAGGATTGAACGGGGAGCGGGCTGCTCGCGGCAGAATGACAACGTCTTGTTTTATCCAAGCCGCATGCACCCAAAATGGCCGATCCCTCGGCCGCCAAGGCTGTCGGCCTTGTGGATCCCTGTTGACTCTCCGCCCAGGGCACCACTGGCGGGGGAAACATGGCCGCCTGTCGAGGGCCTCGCCACAGTCGTTGACGAGGCCGTGCTCCCACCTCTGGCTGCACAGCGTGAGGCGGTGTGGGACCCAGATCAACAACCGCCTGCGCCTCCACAGAATGACCAAAAAGACTTTCCGTGGAAAAAAGGAGTCGTGAGGAGAGAAAACCTATCCTCTTCCCCAAGAGGAGAGTGCTCCAACCAAACATGCCTAACAACAAACGTTGATAGCATCCTAATCCTCCCCGCAGTTATAGCTTGCGACTGAGTCAAGATCTCTATAACACCACAAACATGCAACATGTTTACAATGTCGGCTGGACCCATAGCCCCACTACCCGACGCCAATGTGGATAGGAAACTAGCCAGCTGAGCCATAACACTGGCCGCCGCTACAAACCATCCTGCAGCAGTATACCACTCATCCGTCCATACTGCCACCCTCCGAGCCGATTCGCTCTCAAGCATCGGCCGGGTGGGACATCGTTCATCCCCGCCGGGACACAGGATCAAAGCTACCTGGCTACGCAGCCACGGTACACTCGGCCTGCACCCTGTTGTTAGCCCTTTTACCCGTAAAAAAGGTAAATAAGACTCAGCGAAACCCCCCACATTAGCAACCGACTGACCTTCATCAATGAACCGGGCAAGAGGAGGGAAAAGCGACAACGTCCCTCGGCGGGGAGTATTAGAACAACGACCCATTTCAGCATCAACATTAGCATTAGCAGTAGCATTAGTAGCATTAGTGTAAGCAGCATGCTCCAGGATAGCCAGGAAATCGTCCACTGCAGTGGAACGTTCACCAAGCCACCCCGGCCCTGGCGCCGAAACACACTTCACAGCATTACTAACACCAACATCAATGCCTGATGACACAGGACCTACCTGCAGCAAGCTGGCCCGTAAGCCAAACCTTGTACGCTGCCCCTTGGTCTGCTGCCGTCAGACGAGGAAACATAAACATAGGCCCGACGTGTCGATGAAACATGCCCCGAAGATTCCAGGGGTAAACAAACCTCCGGTAAGCTTTCAACATTACGCAATTTCTCTAATCTTTTCATAACACTAGTTACATAAGGCGCACTGCGACCGTTAGTCAGTCGTTGTCAGTATTCCAATGTACAGTGTAAAATGTGTGTGTGTCCCCTACCCAACCCCCCCCCCCCCCCACCTACAATGTACAGCCCTCACCCAACCCACCCAACCCCACCCCACCCACCCAACCTCCTCCAATGTACAGTTTCTACGCCAAATGTATATACACTCTTTTTCTGGACACTTTTGTATCACAAACAGTACTGTATTTGCAAATCTGATATGTCATAAATGTATAGATGTAGCAGTACTGTCTATCTGTATGGCAAGTATGTCATATATGTTATGATGAATTGAAAATGGGGGACCCTGATGTAAACAAGACGAAAGTCTTTCTCTGGTCTGCATCCCCTTAACAATTGTATGTATTGAGCTGTACAGATTACAAAGGAACCCCCCTCAAACTGAACAGTGACATCTCCTTAGCAAATGATCTCAATTCCTTCTATGCGAGGTTTGAGGCTGTGAATAACAACACCAGCCTACAAACCACGGCAATGGGGGGGGGGGGGGTCTGCTGATGGAGACTCAGTGTTCAGGGTAACAGAGCATGAGGTGAGACGGATCTTTAAAAAAGTGAATATCAGGAAGGCAGCAGGACCGGACGGCATCCCCGGCCGCGTCCTAAAAGTCTGTGCCGACCAACTGGCCCCGGTATTCACTGACATCTTCAACCTGTCCTTGGAACAGGCTGTCATCCCCACCTGTCTGAAGAAGTCCACCATCATCCCTGTACCCAAAAAATCTACGCCCGCTTGCCTCAACGACTACCGCCCTGTAGCCCTCACCTCCATAGCCATGAAGTGCTTTGAGAAGCTAGTGAAGGGCTACATCTGTTCCTCCCTCCCCATCAACCTGGACCCTCTGCAATTTGCATATCGCCCCAACAGGTCCACGGAGGACGCCATAGCCCATGTGCTGCACACAGCAGCATCACATCTGGACAAGAGGCAGGGGAACTATGTGAGAATGCTGTTCATCGACTACAGCTCAGCATTCAATACCATAGTCCCCTCCAAACTCATAGCCAAGCTCAGGGACCTGGGCTTGAACTATGACCGGTGCCAGTGGGTCTTGGACTTCCTGACGGGCAGACCCCAGGTGGTAAGAGCCGGCAACTGCACCTCCTCATCCATCACGCTCAACATAGGGGCCCCCCAGGGCTGTGTTCTGAGCCCCCTCCTCTACTCCCTGTACACACATGACTGCGTAGCACAGCGGAACAACAACACCATCATCAAATTTGCTGATGACACAGTAGTGGTGGGCCTGATCTCTGCCAACGACGAAAGGGCCTACCTGGAAGAGGTAGAGAACCTGTCACAGTGGTGTCAGGAGAACTGCCTCTCCCTGAACGTCAGCAAAACAAAAGAGATGATTGTGGACTTCAGGAGGTCGGGGGTCAAGGACTACAGCCCCCTCAGCATCGACGGGGCACCGGTTGAGAGAGTGAACAGTTTCAAGTACCTCGGAGCCCACATATCCGAGGACTTGACATGGACCACACACATTGACAGTGTTGTGAAGAAGGCACGACAACGCCTCTACTTCCTCAGGCGCCTAAGGAAGTTCCAAGTCAGTCAGAAGATCCTTAGGAACTTCTACTCATGTACAATAGAGAGCATCCTGACCGGCAACATCACCTCCTGGTTTGGGAATAGCACCGCACAAGACCGTAGCAGACTACAGAGAGTGGCCTGTTCAGCCGAACGCACAATTGGAGGGGGGCTTCCCACTCTCCAGGACATTTACATCAAGCGGTGCAAGGGGAAGGCTAAGAGAATTATTAAGGACTTGAGCCACCCGAACAACTGCCTCTTTGAACTGCTGCGGTCAGGCAAGCGATACCGGAGTCTTAAGGCGAGCACAGAAAGACTCAGAAGAAGCTTCTATCCCCAGGCCATCAGGCTGCTAAACGAACAATAATCGCTAAACGAACAATAATCACTATGCAACAACCATCAAATGCACACAGCACACACACCCACACGCACACACTCACTCAAACAAACAACACACTGCAGCACCCACTCTCCACACTTTAGATCACACAAACACACTTACACTTTATATTTATTGATAAAGGATTTGCACTACAACTCGTACACCTACTGTGAATTGTACCTAAATTGCACCTCGTCCCATTTCTCCATTTCTGCCTTGCACTATATAGTATTGTATATTAGTACACTGCACAGTATTGTATATTGTATGGTAACTACGTCTATTCTGCATCGAACATTGTACATATGTCTAAACTGAACACTGTGACCTCTTTTTTTACTTCTAATTTTACTATGTTTTTATTTCATACTTATCTTGTCTTGCACAGTCTCTGGAGCGCAACAGTAAGAAGCATTTTGTACAAAAGTATTCTGTACTTCTGTATGACAACTATTAAAGAAACTTGAAACTTGTACTGTACCCATTCTGCAATCTGTTAATAAACTTTTCAATCAAACAATATGATGGAAACGAAATAGATGAAGAGTGTTTGGTGACCATGCCTTGTGTCTTAAAGGCTACGCCTCCATAGGGGCGGGACCCGGCAGGTGAGGGCGTATTTGTTTTTCGTTAGTGGAGTACAGTAGGTACATGAGATAAGGGATATCTCGATAGGCTTAAGAGCGGGACGCGATGGCCAAGTACGATAATATAACTGCCTCGCTCTGTTTGAGGAAGTGAAGATTTTCCACTCGCTCTGCTTTCGCTGTCAACCATAGAGGGGGCGTTATGCAAATCAGCAAAACTGTTAAATCAGAACAGCTTAGTTGAGTGAGGGAAGATCTCGTGAACTCGAGACTAGACTGATGAGACAATATGGTAATTAGAGACACAGACCCATTAACCCCTATTACTATAAAACCATGCTAAACACAGAAAAAAGCCATTTATAATGCATGTCCCCTTTAAATTGAGCTGAAATCTGTTGGAAGGATGCAAAGACACCTTCAATATACAAATCACTATATTACTATGCCAAGATTAGACCACATAGGCCCTATCCACTATAGAGGGGTGTGATTTTTAAATATAGGAGACTGTATAGTATAGGTTTGAAATCTAAAATGGCATCTAAATTGATTTCAGATTTTGAGAGTCGTTCTGACTAAAATATCTTTACGGTGTTCTGAGTAGGCTGGACCGCTAGGGGTGTAAACCAAAGCAGCAGGGACGATGGCATACACAGGAAGATGCTTCCATCTTAAGCCAAGTTGGGGCATTGTGCAAGCTATCTGACCTCAGCCAATACTGAATTATGCAGAAGTTGGCCGCCCCAATAATAATAAGTTCAACTTTGGAAGTTGGCCATGCCCCCCAGCCTCTTGGTCTCTGTAAGTATGCTTTGCGGATTCTTGGATTATTTTTTTATCCCGAATGAACTATAAAAGAATCCTATCCAGGAACTATCCAGAGTTCACTCTTATTAAAATTCCGCTTATAGCCTGAGATGAGAGCAAATGAGTTAAGAACAGAAAGCACACTGGGTATAGATATATCAGGCCTGGAAACATAGAGTAACAAGTCATCCACGTAAAATGATACCCTCTGCTCAATGCCTTCTGTGGTCACACCTGTACTGTATGAGTTAGATCGGAGCGCAATAGCGAGGGGCTCAATGGCGACGGAAAGGAGAAAAGGAGACATCAGGCATCCCTGCCTCGTGCCCCATAAAGAGTCCCAGTGGTTGTTTTTTGTCAGAAGTGTAGAGTAAACGGACCCAAGCAATGAATCTCTTGCCAAAGTACGGAAAAGATAGCCCCAATCCACTCTATCAAAAGCCTTCTTGGTGTTAGAGATTACAATTTCAGGGTCCTTTGAGTTTAAGATAAGATAGTCCTTTATTGATCCCCTTGGGGAAATTCAGGGCGTCATAGTAGCATGGGGGGAGGGGAGGTACAGGTACAGGCATGGTAATAGTAGAAAGACATAAATATAGGCAATAAAACTATAGTAAAGATAAAAATAAGCAGTGTAAACAGTATAATTAACTCTCAATATAAGAATATGAGCAAGTAAGCAGTATAATCAAAGGTGCAGATGAGGGTCAGTTTAAGGGGTTGTACATAACATTAAATAAGGGTCTGACATTCAAAAAAGTGTGTTTTTAATACAACTCTCTCCTGACTGAGATCCGCTTGGCTACCTCCTTGGACTCCTTCAAGACAGCCCTGAAAACCCACCTGTTCATGAAGGCCTATACGGCCTTTAGTCGTGTCCCTGTCCTTTATTCCCTGTCCTCGAGGTATGGCTAAAATCAAAGCAGCGGTGCTCACATATGTAGACACAGACTGGTTTCGTTATTTTGATCATGGACTCTTGTTCTGGTAACTATTTGTTCTGATTTGTGATTTTAATTCTGTATTATACTGTTAATTTTATTCTATCTTTTAGAAAAGCCTCAATGGACTAGTGTTGAAAACTAGCACTTGTTCTATAAACACGCAAAACAACACATCTTGTCTGTCCACTGTGACTGGTCCAATGTAGCTGTGGTGTCCATTTTAAATAAAAGTTTTCATTCATTCATTGTTGTTGTCACGATACCAAGATTTTGACTTTGATACTGATACCAGCCTAAATATCACGATACCGGTTCTAAAACGATACCACAATAATCTTTGGTCGAAGGCCTTCTCAGCATCTAGATAGAGAAACAAGAACCTCTGCCTACTGAGGGTCCGAAAAAATACATTATATAGTCAAAATATGATATAGTGGATGAAGATTAGAAAACAAAAAGTGCTCCTTGACAAACCCGGTCTACTCTGGAAATATACTTGATGGGAGAACCTTTTCCAATCATGTAGCAAGCCTATTTGCCAACAGCTTGGCATCCACGTCTAAAAGGCTGGCAGGTCTATACAAACCTGGCTCCTTAGGGTCTTTACATTCCTTTAATATAACTGATATGGATGCCTGATAAAATGTGGGGGAAAGAGTTTTGGCCTCAAAGGTCTTGTTAAAGGCGTCAATTAGCACTGGGGTTGAGGGAGGCCTTGTAAAATTCAGAAGTAAACTTGTTGGGGCCAGGGGATTTGGAGCTTTGTATGCTTTTAATTGCTTGTGTTAAATCCTCAAGAGAAAAAGGTTCATCCAGGCTGGCCTTATAACTTTTCTATTATTGTAATTTGTCATTTATCAAGACATTCACAAATTAATGAGGGATCCCGTTCGGATTCAGAGGTATAGAGATTTGTGTAAAAAGATTAAAATGCCTTATTAATTTCTTGTTGGTCATTAAAAACTTCACCAGAGGTTATACGAAAGACTTGATGCGGCTGTTTGACATATCTGATCAGCCAGTAGGGGTGAAATAGTTATTTTTTTTATTCGACCTGAGTTCATACATTTTGGCTTAGCAACTATCAAAATACATATTCATACTATTAGTGGGATATCACAAAGGGAGAACAGATTTTAAATGTTATCATCATCGCATGATTTTTGTGACTGTGTGACTAACGGGTCAGAAGATACACTAATTTGAATATGAAATAAGTGTGGCCTGATGGTGGTGCACAAGGAAATGTCATGGGGTCACCACAATTGCTGGTTACATTTGTAACTAGTTATATGAGTTAGCGCACTGCTTCAAAGCTAGCACTATGGGTAAATCCCAAACAGCGATAGGCGCTTGAAATCAAATAAAATCTATTTGTATAGCCCGAGATCACATGGAATTGCCCCCATAGGCTTTACAAGTCAAGAAGAAACATCACAATAGATCCAGAACAAAAAACACCATAAAATCCATATACGCAACACTCCCAGACTTTCCCCAATGAAGATAAGGAACGACTCACTAAAACATAAAAAGCAATACATTTAGTCATTTAGCTGACGCTCTTATCCAAAGCGACTTACAAGTTCTGTACGACAAGTCATCAGGAAGGCCACAACTCTATCAGCTGAGTAACAATGTTCATCAAAGTGTTGAGTGCTACAGTGTAGGTTAGTTTATTAAGTGCATGACAGCAGGGCTTGACATTAACACCGGCCACCGGCCAAATGCTGGTAGAATTCGGCTGTGGCCGGTAACTCCGTCATTCTACCGGCCACAGTGGCCGGTGACTTTTTTCAATGAAAAAAAAAACATTGTAGTATACAAAAGGCATTGGCAATAATTAAGTCAATCCAAGTGATACTACATAGTACTACAACTCCCACAACAATTCGGAAAAATGCATTACCGGCCAGATCCTGGTAGTGGTGCTGTCTCGAGAATGGAGTACTCCTTGTTTTCAGACCGGATGTAAAAAAAATTTCATTCAGGCCTACTTTTTCTGTTAGCGTGAAGCTATGCCTTCACCAGATCGCATGGAATACCTTTTGCAACGCCGAATTCAGTATGCAGTAAAGGAATATAGCATCAGCCAATGGACATATCGATCTACCAGATGGCGATCAATAACTGGGAAATCCTTTTTGGGATCCAACCGGCCACAGGTAAGAACGATTTCACATAGATTTCATGCTGATCAGGCCTTGTTAGCATAGCCAACCAGCCGATGAATGAATGAAAACTTTATTTAACAGATTGCAGAATGGGTACAATACAGTACGGCTCAATACACACAATTGTTAAGGGGATGCAGACCAGAGAAAGACGTTTGTCTTGTTTACATCAGGGTCCCCCATTTTCAATTTATAGTGACATTTATGACATACACAACATACATGACATCATGACACATCAGTGTATGATGCTACAATAACGAATGCCGTTATTGGTAATCAATAATCAGAAACGACGTCCCCCGCCCCCCCCCCCCCCCTTTCATGCATTCATGGTGGAACATGATACCGATCATATGCATTTTGATTTTAAACATATTCATCATCACGCTATCAAATGGGAACGTATTGATGAAAAAATTATTTAGTGTGGTGATTTTTGGCTGGTGAAAATGCTGAGTGTCTAGTGACTTTGAAAAACCACTAGCCACAGTGGCTAGTGAGCCAAAAAGTTAATGTCAAGCCCTGCATGACAGTAAGGTTAGTTAGGGTTAGATTTTTATTTATATATTTTTTATTTCAGATAATGGTTGAAGAAGTGCGTCTTTAGTCGACGGCGAAAGATTGGAAGGGTTTTGGCTGTCATAACTGGGGTGGGTAGTTCATTCCACCATTGTGGGGCAAGGACTGAGAAAAGGCAGGTTCTCCTTGATGACCCTCCCGGAGCTCGGATAGGAGTGGGTCTGAGACGGCCAGAAGATGCAGAGCGTAGGGGTCTTGAGGGTGTGTAGTTAGAGACCATTGACCGGAGGTAGGCGGGAGCGGTTCCCTTTGCCGCACGGTATGTCATGTCGAGGGCCTTGAAGCGGATTCGTGCAGCAATGGGGAGCCAGTGCAGGTCCCTAAGAAGTGGGGTGACATGGGCCGACTTCGGTAGGTTTTCATTTCATTTTCATTTCAAACCTTTATTTATACTCGTCAAAGCACTGAGGTTTCCCTCATTTACAGTGATGACGAGTTAACAAAGGACACAAATATCATAACAGTTAATAATTACAATGAATTACAATTACTACAATGATGGATTAAAAACAATTACATGATTCAGTACATAGGTCAAGTGCAATGCCTTTAAACTCCATGAATGACGGGAATGTTCAGAGCTTTAGAGTCTTTTGCAGGGTATTCCATGTGTACGGAGCATCGTAGGAGAAGGCAGACTTTCCAAGCTCAGACCGAACTCGAGGCACCCTGAGCACAAGCCGATCATTCGAACGAGTTTGGTAGGTGCCAGCACTCCAGACCAACAAAGATGTAATATAAGGTGGAAGTTTGCCAATAATTGCTTTGTAGATAAAAAGATACCCATGATAACTACGTCGCAACGAGAGAGATGGCCAGCCTACCCTCTCATACAAAAGACAATGGTGAGTATCATATTTGTCACCCGTAATAAATCTTAGGGCGGAGTGGTAGGCAGAATCCAAATGCCTTAATGTAGACACAGACGCATGCCTGTAAATGACATCACCATAGTCCAATATTGACAAAAAAACAGCCTGTACAATTATTTTCCTACAGAACATAGGAAAACTAGCGCGGTTACGGTACAAGAAACCAATCTTTTGCCGTAATTTTGTAGCTAGCTATATGGAATTTAAAAGAAAGTTTATCATCCAGCCATATACCAAGATATTTATACTCACTAACTCTTTCAATATACAAACCATTTGCTGTTGTTAGGTGTAGCATGTCATAATCTATAACCCTGGCTCTAGAAAACATCATAGACTTGGTTTTACTAGCATTAAGCACTAACTTGAGCTTAGCTAGAGCATTTTGGAGAGTGTCAAACGCAAGCTGCAGGTTCACAATAGCTTCCTGAACAGTATCCGCAATGCAGTAGACAACTGTATCATCCGCATAAAGATGAGCCTGACAACCTGCTAGTGCTGAAAGACTAGAAACAATATCATTAATATAGATTGTAAAGAGGACCGGCCCCAATACCGAACCCTGTGGTACACCCTTAGACAATGGCAGGAAATCAGATTGAAAGTTACCTGAATTCACAGATTGACACCTTGAAGATAAATAGTCCTGAAACCAAGCACAAGCGGCTTTATCCAGGCCAATGCTAGCTAGACTATTCAAAAGCAAGTGATGGTCTACTCACTGTATCAAACGCCTTTGAGAGGTCTACAAAGAGAACTGCACAATGCTTCCCATTGTCCAGGGCTGAAATAATGTCATTAGTGACCAAAGTAACAGCTGTAATAGTACTATGATTTGCTCTGAAACCTGATTGGTGAGTACTTAGCACTGAGCAACTTGAGAAAAAGGTTTTTAATTGGTTGTTTACCAAGGTCTCCAGTGCTTTGGCTAGGCATGATAGTTTGGAGATAGGACGATAGTTATCCATCTTATCCCTATCCCCCCCTTTATGCAAGGGGAGCACCTTGGCAGATTTCCACACTTGCGGGACTATGCCAGATGCAATAGAAAGGTTAAAGATGTGTGACAATGGCTCACAAATGACAGGGGCTGCCAGTTTTATAAAAAAAATAGTCTAAATTGTCCACACCAGTAGAACACTTAGGGTCTATGGATTGCAAGATATTGAGAGTTTCACTAGATGAAAATGGCTGGAAGGAAAATGTAGGTACACACGAGGCATGATCGAAGATTGGGCTAGGGTCAGAGTCAACATCCAGTGGAGCCAGCCCAGTAGACAACCTGTCAAATAAGGACCCAGCCTCAATGAAGTGTTTATTGAAAGCAAGACAAATTTCCTGAGGATCCGAGATTTTACAATCAGCCACATTAATACACAATGGCAATGTAGCAGGGTTATTTTTTGACAGGTTTACTGCACCCCAGAATTTAGCTGGGTTAGAGTAGGAATTCGAGACTAAGTCTAAAAAGTTATCAGATTTAGCCTTCCTCACAGCTGCAGTAGTTCTATTTCTAAGTTGTCTGAAGGAAAGCCAGTCTTGCGTATCCCCAGTGCGTCTAGCACGTGACCACGCAGAGTTCCGCTCAGAAAAGAATGCTGCCACCCTATCCTTAATCCTAGTCCTTTTATAAGGAGCATGTTTATCTACAAAGCAATTAAATGTCTTTATAAAAGAATCCAGTGCAGTTTGCACATTATCAGACCCTGCTAAACATAGACTATTATTAGTAGCAATGTCCTCCAAAAAGGTTTGGGGGTTAAAGATTTAAAAATGTCTCCTTTGAACAATACGTGGTCTTGATTTCAGCAGCTTTGTGGATCTAACACAGACCGTAGGACAATGATCACTAATGCCTAAATCAAAAACACCACTAGCAGAGATCCTGTCACATCTGTTAGAAAATATCAAGTCAATGAGAGTGGATTTAGCATGATCTTTAGGGTTTGGTCTAGTGCTCTCAGTAATCAACTGAGTAAGGCAGAGGTTACCACTCACCTCCTTCAGGTAACTAGAAGCAGCATTTTGCCAGTCCAAGTTAAAATCACCCAGCACTAGCATCTCTGAATTATAATATAATGACAGTATATCCATAATTTTATCAGTAGCACTAGCCTCAGCTTTGGGAGGCCTATAGACACCAATCAAAACTAAAGAGTTACAAGGCCCCAAATCAACCTTCAGCACAAGTAATTCGAAACACTTTGGAACTGTGATGGTATTCAATACTGAAACAGACAAACAGGATTTTACATACATTGCAACCCCACCCCCTCTGCCAGCTCTGTCGCTTCTATATAAATTATAGTGCTGTAAAGCTGATTTTTTTTAACCAGGTTTCCGATAAAACCAGAACATCAGGATCAGCCTGAGATACTAAAATGTTCAGATGGTCTAACTTATGTTGTTGAAGGAGGCTTCGTATGTTTAAATGGATTAGGCCAAGCCCTTTCCTATCCTTGAAGGCAGATGGGCTGTTCAGACTAACTGTGGCAGAGACTGTATCATTAGGTACAGAGGTTATGGGAACAGAAACCTGAGACAAGGGGTGTACATATCTCTCATTTTTAAGATCCACCAGGTTACTCCTGACCACACCCCTCTCTTCTACATAACTGCGCCTACCACAGGACAAACCATCACATACAACAGAGATATTTTTAGGAGTAGGTCCATCAATAGGGCTTTGATCCGCCTGATCCCTGGGAGTGGCTTTAAAAACATGGACACAAGGAACTATGAGATGGATCGGACTCACCCCATTTCAGGCCACATCCACTGTTCTATGTTTTCGGACCAGTTCCCTACTCCCACTCACTGCGGATCTCAGAGCCATGTCCATACCCATGGAGAGCAGCCGGGCTCCATTCCAGTTGGGATGAAGGCCATCCCTAGCAAAGAGCTCCGGACGTCTCCAGAAAACATAGAAATGATCTATATAGGGAATCATCATTAGGCGACAGTAACCCTTCAGCCAGATATGAAGTTCACGGATCCTGCTGTACTTGCCATCCCCATACCTAGGGGAGGGAAAGGGACCAGAGATAATGCAGGATTTATTAGATGACTGGACTGTGGAGATCAGGGCCCTAAAGTCCTCCCTCAATAACTCAGACTGTTGATACTTAATGTCATTAGACCCGGAGTGGATGATGATGGATGATGCCTGAGGATGGTCCTTAATGAGTGAAGGGAGTGCTGCCTTGATGTCCGAGACCCTGGCTCCTGGGAGGCAGTAGGTTCTGGCCCTCGGGACAGCCACATGACGCACCATTGAAGTCCCGATGACAAGCACAGAGGGAGGGGGGGGGGGGGAGCGGTGCAGGGCTCACCATGCCTTGTGGGTCTCTGTAGAGGTTTACCATTCCGAGTGGGAGGGGGGCGCGGCTAGCGAGGGGGATCCTTCAGAGAGTGAGGCAGGGGACCCATCCACGCCTCCTGCGTGTCGGCTACAGGCGTGGTACCAGGAGCAGCAGTGAAGGACATTCCTGCATGACCAGTCTGCTGTAACACCTGCTCCCACGCCCCGGGAGAGGAGGTCGGTTTCGGTCTGGGGGTGAAGACCGGGAAACCAGGGCGCCTAGAAATGCTAGGAGTAGCTGGCAGATCCTCCTCCCGCTCCTCTGGTGGGGGGCCCAGACAGCTCCTAGCCGTAGGAGTGGGTGAGCCTGACCCCGGACGTTGCCTCTTGGCCCCTGGTGTCCGGTGGTCAAGCTCCACACTCTCCAGGATGTTGAATCTGTTGGAGAGTGAGAGAGACTCATGGGGTGGAGGGCTAAGACGAGAGTCCCAGGTTCGCCTCTTACGCCTCGACCGCACTTTAGACCAGGCCTGGGGAGGGGGGTGAGTAGGAGTGGAGCTGTAGAGCTTGGGCTTGGCTCCCTGCTTCCTGTATAGGCTCTCCCTAGAAGATCCAGCCGAACGGGGGGCGCGCGGGGGGGGGGGGGGGGGTGCTTCTCTCAGGTCAGCCGACAGGATGGTCTCCCGATGTCTCTGCTCATCCAGATGGATGGTGGTGAGGAGGGAGACCCGCTCCAGCAAATCCTCCAACTGCTTGGCGATCTGGCAACAGCCAGTAGTGGAACACTCCAGTGGGGGGCCGGCGCCCGATGTCATCCTGGAGCTGTAGGCTCAGGCAGAGCAGGCTGGAGGCCTAGTGGAGCTGGAGGTCCTCAGGTGGAGATGGAGGCCCAGTAGAGCTGGAGGCTAAGTGGAGCTGGAGGCCCGGTAGAGCTGGAGGCCCGGTAGAGCTGGAGGCCCGGTAGAGCTGGAGGCCCAGGTAGAGCAGGCTGGAGGCCCAGTAGAGCAGGCTGGAGGCCCAGTAGAGCTGGAGGCCCAGTAGAGCTGGAGGCCCGGTAGAGCTGAAGGCCCAGGTAGAGCAGGCTGGAGGCCCAGTAGAGATGGAGGCCTAGTATAGCTGGAGGCCCAGTATAGCTGGAGGCCCAGGTGCAGCTAGTGGCCCAGTAGAGCTGGAGGCCCAGGTGTAGCAGGCTGGAGGCCCAAGTCAGGCCAAAGTAAAAAATATATCTCGCAGTCCACAGGGCAATAAGCCTCTGCTGCAGATCTAGGCTATAGACGAGCCACACTGCAGCAGTAAGATGGTTGTGATGGGCAGGTAAGCAGGAGATTATTCTTCCAACTCTAAACTACTGCAGGTCTTCCAGCTCTTAGCTAATTGCTAACAGAGCCAGCTAGGCTAGGCTACTGCTAACAAGCAAGAGCACAATTTCAGAAAAATTCCCAAAAACAGTATAAGTAGTCCACTGTTTTTAAAGCAGATTAAATAAAACAGACCTTTTCAACTGGCAGTACAATTCCATGTTAAAAATCCATTAAAATTCAATAAAATCCAATAAAATCCAACAAACTTTTCAGGAGCTGTCATTTCACACAGCTATCACGGCAGCCATTTTGTTTTTAGGGAGGAGCGGGCCGCTGCGTTCTGAATGAGTTGAAGAGGCTTGGTGGCAGTGGCCGGGAGGCCAGCAAGCAGTGCGTTGCAGTAGTCGAGGCGGGAAATTACTGTTGATTGGACGAGGAGTTGCATGGCTTCTTTTGTCAGGAAGGGGCGGATCCTTCTGACGTTGCTCAGGAGGAATCTGCAGGTTCTGGTTGTTGCTGCGATGAGAGCAGAGAAGTTCAACTGGTCGTCGAGAACAACACCAAGGTTCTTGGCGGTCTGGGACGCGGTCACAGCTGCATTCTCGACTGTGATGGAAAGGTCGGTCAGGGGGGAGGATTTGGCCGGCAGGTGGAGCAATTCTATTTTTCAGTTTGACTTGGTCGTCATCCAGGCGGATATGTCGTACAGACAGACAAGCTACAAATCAAGGAACGCACCGGCCGGAGTAAGCCTCTGCTAGCACGCTGGGAAGCTAACCGACAGGCTAACTGGCTACAAACATTCAACAACAAGTCACGTTGTGGATGTGGAGAGCCTTCCAAAACATGTCCTTCCAACCAGCCCTCTGAACACCAGTCTACTTACCAGTCAGCCAATCATACAGAAGGGATGGATTTTGCACAATGCCCTTCCCTCTCTAGGGTATAATTTACAGCGGAAGACGCCTGCTCCATCCTGCTCCATCTTGCGTTCCGAGTTTCCCTCCAGTATTAAACCTCAATCTCTTTGTCATTTGTCTGCTGTGATGTAACCTTGTACCATTTACTCTGGATGTGTTGCAAAATATGATAGTTGTTACGAAGGATCAGATTAAACCGAATATATATATTTATTGATTGATATATATTGCATAATATTTGTATATACATTTACATTTACATTTAGTCATTTAGCTGACGCTTTTATCCAAAGCGACTTACAAGTTCTGTACGACAAGCCATCAGGAAGAGCACAACTCTATCAGCTGAGTAACAATGTTCATCAAAGTGTTGAGTGCTACAGTGTAGGTTAGTTTATTAGGACAAGTGCATGACAGTATGGTTAGTTAGGGTTAGATTTTTTTTTTTTTTTTTTTTTTTTTTTTAGATAATGGTTGAAGAAGTGAGTCTTTAGTCGACGGCGAAAGATTGGACGTGTTTCGGCTGTCCTAACTGGGGTGGGTAGTTCATTCCACCATTGTGGGGCAAGGACTGAGAATAGGCGACTTCTCTTTGATGACCCTCCCGGAGCTTGGATAGGAGTAGGTCTGAGGCGGCCAGAAGATGCAGAGCGTAGGGGTCTTGAGGGTGTGTAGTTAGAGACCATTGACCGGAGGTAGGCGGGAGCAGTTCCCTTTGCCGCACGGTATGCTAGATATCGTTTGATATCCCTTGCATATTCCTTGTACATATACACGGAATATCCCTTTAGCCTAGTACAGACCATAATATTTCATTCTCCTATTGGACAGCGGTCCACAGGCGCCATGGCCATACCTTCAATGTCGGGTTCAAAGTCACCGCCGGGGACATGCCTGGACATGAACGGTACTGCGCAAGGATATGAGACAGGAATAAAGCTGGTACTAGTTTATTCACCTAAGCGTATAAATACGGCGCAGGTGAATACAGAAGCACTTCTTAGTAACTAAAGTTGAAGCCTCACCCACGATACGACGTGCGGTGAAGTATGGCCTGTTTGGCCCCAAATAGAGCATTGAGACCGCGTGCGAATTAATAACTGAAGTGTCAGAGTTTAACGCTGTACCGTCGAGTTCGACCTATTCTATTAAGTCAGTAATAGTCTATTTGTGTATAGTGTATCGTGCGGCTAAAGTTCTACAGTGACCAGCATCACCAACGTTTCCTCGTATCAGCTAGAGTGCTTATCCAGGCTGGGCTGCTTACCATGGCGCTTTCACCCGAGGGGCCCTAGACGAGGACCGTGTGGATTATGTACACTGGATAACCTACCGACGACTGCATAGCCCTTTTCGGCTGGATTATATTTGCTTTTGGTCCTGTAATTGATGGAGCGGAGAATCGCCGACACCCACAAGTGTGTGGGATTTAACCTGTGAGGAGCCACGTCGAGTCTGCCTCTCAGAAGTCTGAGGCCGGCTAGCTTTCTTCCATGTGGAGCTACATGCTACGGAGAACAGCTGTATTCGTCTGTGGATCAAGATCTTATTGCACCGTCTCCTGTACTCGGAGTCTCCTTATCATCGTTGACCCAGACTCTACTACCGACAGATCCTCTACCCTTGCTGGCTTACAACCGGGGGGACCCTACCAGTATCTCCCGCTATATTACTAGTGTACCATAGATATAATTCCCTAAGATTCAGGTTGTATGATTATCTCCTGCGTAATATGAGAATGGACATTCGTTATTGATTTGCCTACGCACATTCCTTTGCCTTATAAGCGCATCCAAAGTGAAGTAAAGTAAAGTATATTATGTACCTTTTGCTGCTAATAAATACTTAAATACAGCTTTGTGTGGAACCGAGTCATTGTGGGGAAGTGTTCATCATTAGATACCTGTGTACTGTATGGCCAGTAGGAATGTACATAAGACGGTAGTGGTTTAATGATACCATACTTATCAATACAGTCAGGGAATTGTACCCCTCAGTTACAATAGTGATTAAGTGCAATTAAGGTGTAGACATGTCTAAAATGCCCTTCAATAATGCAACTAAAATCATAATACTTCATGTCTTAATTTGACTTTTGGTCACTCCAACTATGACCTTATTCAGGGACATTTCTTATTCAGATTATTGTCTTGGTTAATATCGGAATATTGCAGTCCATTCATGATTGTCAATCATTGATTTCCACGTTTGCATGTCGCAAACCGCATCTATACGTAAATCTTAAAAACCCTTTAGTCCGTACTGGTTATCGTGGGTGTAAAAGTAAATCCATTGATGAGTTGAGAGTGAAGAGTGAATGTCTCTTTAAAGAAGAGGACGATAGGATCTCTGTGTGCAGAGCTGCTGCATCACCTATCCATGGGACTGGGATGTGAGATGAGAAAGCCCTACAGGACTGTTCTCTAAATAGGCATGAAATTATATCTCCCTCTGACTGAGATTAGTGGCCACGGAGAGCTATGCTGCTCTCCCTTCTCCTCAGGCTCTCCAACCAAACAGGCACTTTGCAGTTTCAGCTCGTTTGTGTTCAAGTTTAACAAAGTTCATTTTTCACAGGGAGGTGCTCCCTCTCTCCCTCCCTCTCTCTCTCTCTCTCTCTCTCTCTCTCTCTCTCTCTCTCTCTCTCTCTCTCTCTCTCTCTCTCTCTCTCTCTCTCTCTCTCTCTCTCTCTCTCTCTCTCTCTCTCTCTCTCTCTTTGTCCTTCGTCTCTCTTCACAGGTCCTGCTCAGTTTGTCGCATGCACCCGTGCACCGGGGTGGCGTCAGAGGCCGTGGCAGTGTTACACGCGGAGGGTTTTCATTTAACAAACCAGCTATCTACCAGTCGTTCAGTGGATGAATTGAATACACAGCTATACGCGGACAGGAAACATGGTAGCTATTGATAACCGCTAATCCCAAAGGAAGCTTAATTTTCATACCCGCTGAGATCGATGGCCCTTTAAAGGTGGTTGTGGGGAACAGGGCAGGGGTTCTTGGGGAGGGAGGGGGTTGGAGGGTAATTTCAGATGTAGCTTAACAATATGTGACATTATTTTGTATTCATGAATATGCAATAAACGTTGTGTTTTGAATTCTGACTATTCAAATGAAATTTTGAACGTCAATGGTCACAAGTGACTCTAAAAGACCTCTAGACCTTGAATAATACTTATGGCATTATGCATCAATAACATCAATATCTTTTGACTTCTGGAGATTTTCAGTTGGATGGTGAGCTCAGAGACCCACCATCTCCAATACACCTAGAGGAAGGAAGACGCCACTCTTAATGGCCCGGGTCTCTAACTTGCGGGAGAAAAGTTTCATGAGGCTGTGATTATCCTAGACGGGTCAGCCGTGGGTCAGGGTAGGTATATATTAGCTCAAGGTACGTCCAGCACCATGTACATATAAAAAGAAAATCTGTAAATCTCCTTGAACTAAAATATCCTAAAAAGCTGATGTAAGATGAAAAAGAAGGAGAAGAAGACTCAACTACATTCACTTTTAATCAACGTCTATTCAGCACACATGAGAAATCTAGTAAGCTATATCTGGAGAGAGTTATGTTAACCCTTTCACTGCCGCACTACCAAACGGTTAACCCCTTCACTGCGACACGACAAAGGGTTGGTTAACCCTTTCACTAGTACCACACTACAGAAGGTTAACCCTTTCACTACCACACTACAGACGGTTAACCGTCTGTAGTGTGGTAGTGAAAGGGTTAACCTTCTGTAGTGTGGTACTAGTGAAAGGGTTGATGTTTAAATTACGAAAAGGCAGAACCACTCCAATTCTTTAGGGGGAACGATGGAGAAGAATATAGGAGGCTAAGGTCCTCCTGAATAACTTGAAGTTCTGTGCGTGCACACGATTCCATTAGTGAAATGACAACAGGCTGCACATTTCATACCATATGCCAGATATGATCAATATTTTATTTCTGATCAGCAAAAGACACATAGTTGATGCATTTGTATCTTTCATGACTTTTCAGTACAGAGAAAAAAAAAACATATACACAGTATGGGTATATATGTATATGGGTATATCTTAAAGTGCAAGTGACTCACAAGGATCAATCATGCGTAACATAGCTTCTGTATCAGGAACTTCAGTAAATCTCCTCAAATCCCCTGTGGCATTTGAATTGGATAGTAAAGAAATGGTCACTTATATGAATACAAAATAAAAATTTTACTAGTCACTAAAGCTGTTTGGATTCGGGCTAAAGCACGACAACACTTATCGCTCTATTTCAAGTCATGAGAGAGGTGTACCGTGAAGTTCCAGAGTTGAGGGAGCCGTTATCTTCTGTCTGCCGCCCAATGAGAATTACAAACATGAGACAATTTCACAGATCTCACCATGGGTTTGAGTTGACCAATAATCTAGTACCACCCTAAGCACCCTGTACTTGAGTTAAAAACAAATCTAAAAAGAAATCAAAAAGCCTTTTTACTTGTTTCGCTTTTTTTTCTCCTCTCCACTTTGCCTTTTTTCCAATGGATGTCATGGGTCATGGGTTTTCGGGGGCGTCCTCATCACAACAGACATTCAATATACAGGCACATTCTCTGAAGTTATTAACCAATACATTTGATTTGTGATCAAAAGGTGAAGAAATACACAAAATAATAACCCTTGGCGGCAAAAAAGATTCAACGCAGGCGACGTCGTGAGAGAAAGGAAATAAATAAAAAGGACTTTTAAATGTTTAAAAAAATGAAAATATCTCTAGACTGATGCTGAGTTCATTGAATGTCGATGGATCATAATAGCAACAATATTGGGACATCTGTAGTTGGACAGCATCACACATGGAAATAACAGGCTATAGTTTAGCAGCAACTGTTGGGTTTTGGATTCACCCATGGATACAGACATATCAATAATACATATAGAAACCCGCGACCCTTCAGAATGCAAAAACACTCGAGCTGATTCCTGTTCACTGGGTAAATAAAACGTATGCCTCGATTGCACGTGTGCTGAATGTTTCAATGCCCTTTATAGTGGTTAAGATGCAAAGTGCATATTTAACATGAAATAGTAGGATACGCCACAGTGTGTGTGAATACAGTTCTAAGCTTTTCCGGGGCGATTCCTTCCGACCCGGTTTCTTCTCTGGCACTAAATTACATAATATATTCACAGAAACAGAGAAACAAGTTAACAGGGAAAGAAAACAACACAGAAACAGGAAGGGGACTACGGGTGGACAGCGCCCTCATACCACTGTGTACGAGCATGAGAGCGCGTACGCTGTTGTCTCATTCAGACAGCATCAGCTGGCACTGAATGAACTAAAAGGTCAATTTGTGGTGTTGCTGGGAATCCTTGGTGAGAAGAGATTATTGCATAGTTTTGAATTCTTAACATCGCTGATAGTTTTACACTGAAAAACCAACATTTATCTCGTTAAAACGCGTTCCCTCCGGTCTGTAGCGCTTGGATCCTTAAGATGAGCCCTGGTGTAATATACACTGTGAATACACGACTCTGAGTCAGTCTTCACATGGTGTCCTCCCATCCATGTTAGCCCGTATACGTTTCACCAAAGGAACGCCCTTTGCTGAGAATTTGGCTTTTCGCAAACATTTGCAGTTCTACTAAACCGAGCCATTTGTTGTATCGTTGGAAAACGGACGTCCCCACAGCGCCACCCACTGTCCACACGGGTATGGTAGGAATAAAGGAAAACTAAACAGAATAGCTACTTCCTTCAGTCATGGTGGCTTTGTAATGGTGTGGGGGGTGGGGTAAGATATATATATAGATAACTATACCACTAACTATAGAATAATAATCTGGGCCCTTTTTATTTCAGTTTTATTTTATCTTGTCTTTTTTATTATTATTTATTATTATTATCTTTGATGGCAGTGGAAAATGCTGTCTCAGACTGTGTTTCAGTATCTCAGGAATTATGAAATCTTAAACGAGGTTAGCAAGAAAAGCGCTGCATTAACGACGGACAAACGGCCAGCTATGGTGACCGTCTAGATATGAGAGCCGACTTGCATGGTTACCGACTTGCATGGTTAAAGAGACAGCATCAGCTGCCTACCACCGCAGAGACACTGGTATCGAATCCAGCTGTCAGCGGTACCTCCGGCTTGGTCGGTCGTCCATACTAACACAATTGGCAGTGTTAGAGGGTGGGAAGCCGGTGGGGTGTGTATCCTGGTCGTTGTAAACGGCGACTCCTACAGGTCGGTCGGGGCGCCTGCTCAGAGAGGAAGGGAATTGGGGGAAGTAGTGTGAGCCTCCCACGCGTTACGCTCCCCCAGTGAGAGTCCTCGCTGTCAGGTGAAAAGAAGCAGCTGGCTGACTCCACATGTATCGGAGGGGACATGTGATAGTATCCATCAACCCTCCCCAGACCGGCAAGTGGGGGGCAAATGCGTGCAATGACCAGGAAGGGAGGGAAGGGAATTGGCATAACGACTAAATTGGGATGGGAGAAAAATACAGTAAAAAGGGGGAGAAAAAGTAGATAAAAAAAAAAAGAGACAGCATCAGGTCGTGGCTGTTGTAGGTAGGTATTTGTGACAAAGCGACAAAAAGTGAAGGAATATTCACGGTGGCGATCGTGTGATACGCTGCGATGTGCCGGCTGGTTCTAGCGACGGTTGGTTCTAGCACTGGCTGGTTCTAGCGACGGCTGGTTCTAGCAGCAGCTTACAGGTTCTGAAGGTGGCTTTCTCACTTGGTGGCTGTGCGTTGCTGATGGGAGTTTGGCTATCGCGGACGAAGATGCTCCCATCCGAGAGGACACATAGCGGGGTGCGTCCTCTAACACATGGGAGGAACACGCCACCACCACAAAAAAAAAGAAAAAAAAAGAATACATCTGATTTATTATGTCTATAATCTCACACATTTGCCAAAACTGCCGTGTACAAATTAAATTGGTCTTGAGAGTTTATTGAGTTAGAGTTGGAATGTGTGACGTTATCATGGTGTCCCATATTCTAAGAAATATGAAATACAGTTCAGTGAAATTATGAAAAAACTTAAATAAATAAATAAAGGCCCTCTCTCCATGTGCCTTTTCAGGACCTGTTAATCACTCACTAAGGTCTTGATATTGTTTCTTCTTCATTTCACTAAGCTGTAATTGATACTTCCTGGAATTTGTGATATCACACATTCCAACCGGTTGACTCAGTGACTCGCAAACCGAATTAATTTGCACGAGACCGTTTGTCGTTTTGGGATATGCGTGAGATTATGGGCCATAATAAATCTGCTGTATGTTGTGTGTGTGTTGAGTGTTTAGGCGCCATACTACTGCATGCTATCCCCTCTCTCTCTCTCTCTCTCTCTCTCTCATCTCCCATCTGACGTGCAGTTTCTCTCTCTCTAAACTGTGTACTATGAGATAAAGCACATATGGTATGAAAAATTTTATCTCACATACAATTTAATTAAAAAAAATTAAAAGACAAGAGAAAGACATGCATGGCATGGTAGTCTACGTTAGTGGTAATTAGTATATAATCCTTGGGATGGTTGAGCTAATTCCACAATTGTTAAGGGGATGCAGACCAGAGAAAGACTTTCGTCTTGTTTACACCAGGGTCCCCCATTTTCAATTTATAATGAATTGTAAGTAGGGTGCAACTAGCACCGTGCAATCCATTCTTTGTGGATCTAGCCCTCTGTTGGCTGTTTCCTTTATTCTTATCACACCCTGCACATCTTTCATTTCTGTTCTAGAAAGTAAGAACACAGCCCCCAGCTTCAGCCACATCACGACAGCTGCAATTATGACTTTTGCACCAGTAAATGTCAAACTTATACTAAACTATATTGTTTTAAAACGTGGTCCCATATAACATATAACACACACACACACACACACACACACACACACACACACACACACACACACACACACACACACACACAAAGTAGATCAACTGACGTGAATGACCAACCTGTTCCCCTATGGCCAGCACAGAGTCATGACATGGGTCCTATTCAGTCGCCGGAGAATGGCGGCCGCTCTATTTGACATACGCAGATGTACAAATAGCAGCCGTGACCAAACTGCATTTAACATATCTATCTGTAAACTAACCAAGAACTGCGACAATGCCATAAAGTAATAAAAAATAATTAAATAATATTGTATGAAAATAAATATCAATATCATACCCACAAGGCTTTTAAATAGTCATTCTGATTCTCAGCACTGGAGGCCAGTGTGTATGACGCGACCCCTTTGTCATTTTCTTTTTTTTCATATCAGAGAGAATGTTGATCATCGGTCCAAGCAGGAGATGGCTGATCTCAATCTCACGGCTGAACTTAACTAGTGGATCTCACACACAACTGTTTCACCTTCAATCAAAAACATGGATGAGGATCCCACCAAGCGTGGTCCTGTGTATTATAGTGTAGAGCTCAACAGTCTTGTGCAGTAAGGGTGTCTGGTGACGAGATACAAAATGGGACTTTCGTGAACGTGATTTTGCCGTGTTTCTGTATTTGAAACGGAGGAACGACGATGAATCGAAAAGGATTTCAGTCGAGAAGCGCGTCTTGATCTGTCACCAGGAAAAACAAATACAGGTGTTATACTGTAGCTCTACATTATTTTGGTATTTCATGAATAGCATTCAGGGCAGTTATTTTTTTTGGTCAGTTTTAAAGGAACATCCCTTTAAAAGGTTATCGTGGAAACCTCTAGGGACCTCTCTCTTTCCAAGCACTCTTTCAGAGGCCTGTCTATGGCTATACAGGCTACAGTACATAAAAGTATTATGTCAGGGTCATCAGTTAGATATGACGCTCTTTCAACAAACAGCACATGCTCACAATTAGTTTGGTCTCATCAAATATAATCAACGAAATATCAGATGCATCTGACAACCATTTTGCACTTCCTGTCAATTAACTAACGACCCAACCACTGATTTCTATTAACGAACAAATATCTGAACAATGCTATAATGTTTGTTTTTTTATCTTTCAAAGTATGGACCACTTGTGCTCTAGAGGCGTGAACCACTATGGCTGTTTTGTGCTTGGAATCACTAGACCTCTTCAGGATTCTTCTTAGGTAGGTGAACAGGAATGACCGTGTTGCAACCGATGCAACAATCGCACGTTCGACACTAACTGCGAGTGAAAAGGTTTGGAAAAATAGTCGACGGGGGGGGGGGGGGGGGTCCTGTCAAGCCTAAAGCGTGTAGGATATACAGTACAACAACAATCAAACTCTGATATCAAATATACTCGGAACTCAACGGGCATTTCTCTTGAGGTGCACGTTACTGTAACGTCCAGTCTGGTTACGGAATGGTGTTTTAGTTTTTAAGTCAGCCCTGGAGAGCAGCAGAGCTTTGCTTTTTTCATTTTTCATTTTTTTCATGATTGAAGTGCGTTGGAGTTCCTGAAGTTCCGGGAGTTAGGAGCTGTCGGCAGCGGAGCGCTTCTTGCCGAAGTGACCGGCAGAGGAGTCTCTGTTCCGCAGGTTCGGCTGGATCTTGTACATGTGGGGACCCATGGACCAGCGCCAGTTCCCGCGGCCCTCCGTGCCGGTCGGAGCGGCGGCGGCGGCTGAGGCGCCCGCGGCCACGGCGGTGGAGGGGCAGGGCTTGTTCTGCAGCAGCTGGATGAGCATGGTCATCTCGGGGCCGAGCCGCGACACCATGCTGATCCTCACGCGCTCCACCGTCTCCTCGTCGCAGTCCATGAGGCTCTGGAGCAGCTTCCCGTAGAACCTACACACACACAAAACAATGCGCCCCACCGGAAACTGCGTTTAACCCATTGGTGTGTGTAGCGTACTACTGATGTCATCACACGTGAGATCACAGTTTCGAGAATGGAACATCTAATGCATTTTCATCCGGGCCCCCAGACTGAATTCACCTATCGGTTCATTTTGGCCCGCTGCCTAATTCCCAATGCGCAATTCAACTGGCCTGTGATAGAAATCAAGCGCACCTCTGACTAATTTTTCTTTTTAGGTATTATGTGTCCGGCCCACAAAATCATCTGTATTTGAAATTTTGGCCCGCTTGATAATCGAGTTTGACACCCCCCTGATCTAATGCATCAAATCAAAAAGCAGCTAAAAGCGTTTTACAATTCAAAAACAGTGGCTGTTTGCACGTTCCGTAGGAGAGCTCACCTATTGGGGAAGTGACCGGGCAGCTGTGCCACTTCGCCAATAGCGTCTGGATTGGAGCGAGCGATGGTGCAGATGTCCAGCTTGCTGTAGCACTCCTCCTGGACCTCCGAGATCATCCTCTGGAAGGTGGAGCAGCGACGGATGGAGGGGAAGGCCTTGGAGGTGATGCCGTTGGCGATGCACTTGAGACTCTCCTTCACAAACGCTTTACCCTGGACAGAAAAACACAACACTGCTTCACAACTCCTGCTTCGTAAGGCGCCAGCACTTCCTGACCCTTTCACTGCCACACTACAGAAGGTTAACCTTTCACTGCCACACTACAGAAGGTTAACCTTTCACTGCCACACTACAGAAGGTTAACCTTTCACTACCACACTACAGAAGGTTAACCTTTCACTACCACACTACAGAAGGTTAACCTTTCACTACCACACTACAGGAGGTTGACCCTTTCACTACCACACTACAGAAGGTTAACCTTTCACTACCACACTACAGAAGGTTAACCTTTCACTACCACACTTAACCGTCTGTAGTGTGGTAGTGAAAGGGTCAACCTTCTGTAGCGTGGTTGTGAAAGGGTCAACCCGTTGTCGTGTGGCAGTGAAAGGGTTAACATTCTGTATTGTCGCAGTGAACGGGTTAACCCTTTGGTAGTAGTAGTAGTGAAAGGGCTAAACATGTATGGGTACACACACACACACACACACATACACACACACACACACACACACACACACACACACACACACACACACACACACACACACACACACACACACACACACACACACACACTGACACACACATTATAGATTCAATACCTGAGTATCAAATTTAGCAGCACTGTACAGGAAGGCCTTGCAGATGTCATGCATGCCGTCGGTGTCACAGGTGGAGTTCTCCAGGCAGGCGAAGGCCCCACACCCCACCTGGAGGGCGCTGTGGAGGCAGCGTGCCACATCCGCTGTGGGAACAGAGGGAAGGAACCACAATCACAACCGGCTTTGGTTTATCGGACGTACCGGACGTTACCTGCTTCACATACTGTCGGGTCGCTCACATAGAATACAGAACACAAACAACAACAACAACAACAACAACAACAACAACAACAACAACAACAACAACAACAAAAACAACAACAACACATCTGGAATCATGTTGAAAAGAAGTACTAGAAGTATTTGAAGTATTTCTGTAAAGACTGTGGGGAAAAAAAATATCTGAAGATGTCCGTCACAGTCTTTACATGAGCCTCACTCATTACAGTGCAGGTTGAACAAGTGCCACTGAGGCTTTAACCCTTTCACTGCCACACTAACAAATGGTTAACCCTTTCACTGCAACAATACAGAATGTTAACCCTTTCACGGCCACACGACAAAGGGTTAACCCTTTCACAACCACACCACAGAAGATTAACCCTTTCACTACCACACTACAGACGGCACTACCACACTACAGTCGGTTAACCGTCTGTAGTGTGGTAGTGAAGGGGTTAACCTTCTGTAGTGTGGTAGTGAAAGGGTTAATTCGACAACAACGCGATCAAATGAGAACGTATAGCAACACATGGCGACCTGGCTGGTTCTATCAGCCTAACTTCTTCTGGTGTTGCACAGATTCTTCTGGTGTTTTCACAGATACCACATTCTCACTGTCAATACAGATTCCTGAGTCCTGAACTGCATACTGATCCGATCCACTGCTTTTACAGTGCAGACTTATATAGACCGTTAGTTTGGGGTCACTGGACGGAAATGACTGAGAGAGAATCTATTTCTAACATGTTTCTTTCGGCCACTTACAGTATGCAGGAAACAAGCGTGGAGTTGCAATAGGCCACTCATATTCCCACGCCCCCTTTTATCCAATAGGCCACTCCCATTGCCATGCCCCCTTTTAGCCAATTGGCCTCCATGCCTGATTTCAGCCTCCTAGGGTGAAACCTGTGCCCGCTAGAGGGTGGGGAATTTTTTGTGGACCAACCAACCAAGAGAGTGACCTATAGAGCTGCTGGTTGCAGAAAAAAAATTAAGGAATTTGACACCATTGTTGCTTTGATTACAGACATGTAACACATGGGTCTCTGTGTTAGTATTGGGGGAATTCTCTGATACTGATACCCTGTTTTAGCCTGGTATCAGCATCTATACATCCCTATCTCCTGGCATGGATTCATGGTCAAAATGATGTTAGTCAGACACACATATAAGTACACATGCACACATGGACATAGGCATGCACACACACACACACACACACGCACACGCACACGCACACGCACACGCACACGCACACACACACACATAGACCGGCATAAAATAACAAGATATTACTCAATTGGAAGGCATTGCCTACACAACCACCAACACACTTCAGAATACCATTAATTATCAAGAACTGGTCCACTGCCCATCAACACACAGACATTATTCATCTTCAGCAGTGTTAGTGTTAGTAATCTCTCTCTCTCTCTCTCTCTCTCTCTCTCTCTCTCTCTCTCTCTCTCTCTCTCTCTCTCTCTCTCTCTCTCTCTCTCTCTCTCAAACACACACACACACACATTATCCACAGCAGGGACCAGAATCTTAATTTTCCAACTCCAATTCAAGCAAGAACAGTCTATAGATTGTAGTTGTACGCACACACACGCACCTACACCTACACACACACACACACACACACGCACGCACACACACACGTAATTATTGCTTACTGTAACTATCACACAAATAGCCTAGGCGATGCTCAAGTTTGCTGCAGGTGTATCACAGTAATTCCAGATGAAGATAAGCTAAATGACAGAGACAATCCTCACTTTTTACCTTACCCATGCAAGCCATGGCTCCGACACCTTCGCCACTATTGTACTATAATATAATGCCTACTGCAATTATTACTGTAGGCTACATTATGTAAATTGAGCCCTCCAAACACTGTCTGGAGATATGCACATTATTTAACCGAGCTGCACTGAATCAAATCCCATTCAGCTTGATTGTTGAAAATGGCAATACGATCTTCAATTGTGTAAATATCACGTTCTCCATCCAATAAACCCCAAATCACCTTGTAACAGCTAGTAAGAAATACATCCAAGTAGCTTTGGCCAACTTGACAGGATTCAAACCTGAGGCCCCATGCAGTCTGACTGGCCAGCAGGAGTTCTCGTGTCCGAGAGATTGAGCTTGTAACTTTAACTCTAACAGGCATGATCTCGCGATCTTGTGACTGCAACTTGTTCCTGTTTGCGGACGACTCAGCCCTGCTGGTCTCTGACAAGAACAAGTTACAGGTTGAAAAAACCCTCAGCTCGGAACTAGGCAGAATCTGCATATGGCTCGCTGATAACAAACTATCATTACACCTGGGCAAAACAGAGTCCATTCTCTTCGGTTCAAATAACAAACTCAGCAAGACCGACGGCTTCTCAGTTACAGGGGGTGACAATATTGTCACAAGGAAAGATGAAATTGCCTACCTGGGTTCCATCCTAGAGGCTAATCTTTCCTGTGACAAAATGGCATCCAATGTAATAAAAAAAGTCAACCAACGAACTTGATTCTTGTACCGGATCTCCTCTCTGGTAAACAAGAATACCCTGAAGACTCTGGCAGGAGCACTCATTCAAGGGTACTACGACTATGCTTGCACCTCATGGTACCAAAGCACCTCAAAGGCGCTAAAAACAAAATTACAAACATCTCAAAACAAACTGGTCAGACTACTGCTTGACCTGACTCCTAGAACCCACCTCACCCCTGCCCACTTTGACAACCTAGGATGGCTTAGAGTAGACGACAGAGTACAGCAACTTGCAATGGGCCTGGTCTACAAGATACACTACACGACCAAGATACCCATGTACATGTCAAAATACTTCCCAAAGGTCAGTGAATACCACGATCACAACACCAGAGGGAGCTCCACAAATCATGTTAAACCCAGATTCGGCTCAAACAAGGGACTAAACACGTTTCGCAATTATGCCACATCAATGTGGAACGCCCTACCCAAAGCTGTAAAGGAATGTGAATCACTAACCACTTTCAAAACCACTCTCAAAGAACACCTACGGGAGACTGCAATTCGAAACTGGCCCCTGTAAATGTCCTAACCCAACCCCCTCCAATGTACAGTAAATTACCTAGTATGGTTGTCAATATTCCAATGTACAGTTTTGCTTGTACAGTTGTACAGTGTCCCCCACCCAACCCCTCCTACCCAACCCCCCCCCCCCCCCCCCCACCCCCACCCACCCAACCTCCTCCAATGTACAGTTTTTACGTCAAATGTATATACTCTCTTTTCTGGACTCTTTTTGTATCACAAACAGTACTGGTATGTCATAAATGTATAGATGTAGCAGTACTGTCTATCTGTATGTCATGTATGTCATGTCATATGTCCTGATGAATTGAAAATGGGGGACCCTGATGTAAACAAGACGAAAGTCTTTCTCTGGTCTGCATCCCCTTAACAATTGTATGTGTTGAGCTGTACTGTACTGTATTGTATCCATTCTGCAATCTGTTAATAAAGTTTTCAATCAATCAATCAATCAATCGCCCGCTATGGACTACATGAGTCGGCTGACTGATAATGCGCTCCTGGAAGCCTCTCAAACTAGCCAGAAACGCCGGACGGCCCGGAGTCCCGGACCTATACGGAGCCAAGCCGTCAGAAAGGGGCTATCCTTGTATATCTTCCTGTACATTTTACATTTGACTGTAATGTTTGGACTGTATTTAAAAATGTACATATTTTAGAATGTATATCTGTGTATTCTTATTTTTTACTGTCTACATGTTTATTGTGAGCGATCTGTGAGGCTGAATTTCCCTCGGGATTAATAAAGTACTAATTAATATTCTATTTTATTCTATTCTACCGGGTATTATTCCAACACCGGCATCAATAACGATGACACGGTCTCCACGCGCACGCATGTGTCAGCAGCACGAAGCTCGTGCTCATCTGTTGCCGGTAGAACACCGGCAAAGCACAGTCGCTCCTGCTCGTTCCGTTGCCTATAGTGTGATTATTCAAGGCGTTGATTTGAACAAGAAAAAGGGCTGCTGCATAGGCCTATTGGCTATTGTCTATAGAGGAGAAGATAATCTCTCTCCATACATACAGGTAGGCTGCAGTGAGGCTGTTAATTGTATAGGTATCGCCGGTGTTTAAAAAAAACTGTGCACTCTCTGAGATGTGAGAGCAACAACGTTACTTACAAGGGCTGTTGGCAGAGAAACGTGTTCTCCTGGGTGAATAGGACTCGTTCTGATCCAATTCGTATGCAGATGCGATCAGCACCATCAGAAGAAAAAGTCCGCTCCTCAAAGGCATCGTCCCCTCAACACAGATAATAGAACAAAATGTAAGTAAAGGTTTCTTGATTGATTGATGATTCATAAGAGTACTGCTCCAAAGCTTCTATAATAACGCGTGTGTTTTCACTAGAATAAATGTAGGCTATTATTACAAGTAGGCGACCATAACGCGGCTGTTCTACATTTGACTCTAGACTATATCCTTTTGACTTGCATGACAGATAGCACCGATGTCAAGTCTGCATGGGTTTATATGGGACTGCTGCATATTACGAGTCCCCCGTTTGGACCAATCAGAGCGCAGTTTTCAAGACCGTGCAAGTCTTTCCACTACTAATTGACAAAATCATTTCACAGTGCATTGCAGATCAGCATCAAGGTTTTGGGCAATATTTTTCTTCTGACCATTTCCTTGTTAGTTTGGCTTAGATTTGCAGGCTATCCATTATACACAAATCCACGAATTGTTTCAACAGTTTGTTGTAATAACAAAGCCTATTGGTTCATTTTTTCCACTGCTGATCTATACAAAACATGCAATGCATGCTTTATGGATGACTGACATGGCACTGTCGCGAGCTTTGCAATACGGGCAATGCTTCTAAGGGGGACATATATTTTGAAATTGCATATATACTGGTATGCATGTACAGTATATGGCCCGGCTCAGATGAACAAAGGTAATATAATCTGGATTTACACCTCTCAAAATTCATAATGACCTACAAGTACCATACTGTCACCTGTCTAATGACCTTGCCACTTTGCCCTTGGTCTCATACATCTACTCACAGATGCTCCAGGAGGGAACAGACGAAGCGGGTGACTGGATGAAACATATTGTGTAATGCACTCCACTAATAGACCAATAGTTATTCTACCAACCTGCGTTCTAGTCAAATGTGGTGCGTACTTTGTCATACTTAAACGTCTTTGTTCAAATACCAAGCCCGAATAGTCAAATGACCCGGGCTTTTTATCACATTGGCATTTTGCTGAACCACGGTTAATAATGACGCCATTGTTGATTTTACTGGGGGGAATCTACTTAACACGGAGATAAACTACCTGTGCTATTGACACAAAGTGGATAGCTGTTATTACTGTCTCCTCCGCTCCTCAAGCCTGCAGAATGTTGGCGAGGAGTCAAGCCAGTAGCAGCAGCCGTGGCAGCACACAGGACTCGAACCATGCACATCGTCATTTATCTCGGAGGCCACATGCCTCATTCAGCGCAACCCTCGAGTCAGGTCCAATTGACTTGTATAGCCCGATATCACAATAATACATGTCTCAATGGGTTTCACAAGCCCACAGTGGAACAACGCCCCCCCCCCCCCCCCCCCCCCGACCTTAACAACCGTTGTTGTAGCTGTCATTAACCTTTCACAGATATTCCTTACTAGAGATCCAAGCCATGTTCCAAACCTTGACAGTTGGGAACAGTATGTGAGTATCTGTCTTTCATTATCAGTCAAAGGAGCAGCTCCAGGATTCGTGTCTTGATGACATCACCAAGGGAGTCTTAGCTCTCTTTTTCTTCTGTTTCTTTAACTTATTGTTTTTTTTTAAAGCTCTGGAATACACTTGGATCTCAAATCAAGATTTAACCGTAAAATACTATATAAATAAACACCAGGGTGGATTTGCACTTGAATATGTTCTGCTCCTTGTTTGTTGACAATTTTAGAATTCTCAATATTTCAAGAGAACACCATTGTTTAGAAAGTATCACTTTCAGTCAGCTCTAAATATAATGCTTTCCATGAATCCGAGTTCTGGGTAGGCTATTTGTTGCTTTTGCTATGGTTCTGAACCGACTAAGTGGTGGGTCTGCAGTATGTTTCTGCTGTTATTAATATCCCGCGAGCACCAGGGACGTGCACAGGACTTTAGAGGGGCAGGTGCTCAAAGGCTGAAAAGGGCACTACACTTGTGTGTATATATTAACCTATATTAACCTTTTTATGCTTTTTGGGGGGTTTTGGTGATCAAATATTGAATATTGAACTAATCAGTGCAGGAGCTCACTTATCCTTGAAAGACACGTTTATCACTGACTTAAAAGGTCCATACATCTCCATAAATGTTCAGGGGGGAGGGAATAAGTGCTTACCCTACAGACCCCAAGAAGTGCTGTATATTCTGTATTGTTTAATATAAATGCATTTTTTATTCCAATCCCGATTTGTATTTGAGATTCCCAAATCCCATCGGACTTGACTTCTTCGTGTCCCTCAATGAGTGTAATACCAGCATTCAACTGTATGCGCCACAGCGGTTTCTATCATCATCATTACCACCCACGCTATGCATAAAATATATAGGTCCGCGGAGAGGCACGCTGAGGAGGCCGTGCAAACGGCAATGGAATATGGGGCATCTCTCACTCTTTACCTAATATTTTTATTCTATCCTGAAATTTTTCAGTTGGAAGGGCAGTCTATATGCGTAACGAAAAATAAATAAAAATAAAATAAAATCGTTAAATTTATTTATTTTTTTTCAAAAAGGGCACTTTTTTGATGAGGCTCAAAAAGGCAGGTGCTCAAGCACCCCTTGGCCTCTATGTGTGCACGTGCCTGGCGAGCACTGTGTGTATTCATGAGTTTGGAAGTTAGTCCTGTCCTTGTTAGCACTTTGCAGACTCTTCCTTTGGGAACGTAGCCATACCACAAACACATTTGAGGAGAGTATATCTCCTTATATTTCCATTGGATGGAGGATAATGAATCCCTTTGTCAGGCTGAAGGAGGTAATACACCTTATTTTTAGCATACAACAGCCAACTTTGGCATGGGGTTGGAGATGGAGGGCAGAGTTCAGTGAGAGGACAATCTGCTACAGAGAGTGAACAGGCCTACTGTTACCTTGCAACGTGACAGCTTTGCATTAATTTACATTTAGGTGGTTGGACTGATTTTCTGATTACGGACCACTTTGCATCCAAGCTGAAGTTTGCCCTGAGCTCATTACTGATTAAAAGAGAGACATTTTACTTACGGTTATCACAAGATTACAAGACATTATGAAAGAATAATCAGAGTCGGAAAGGAGGCCGAAGTTCGACTACAACTCAACTGAATCACAAATATTGCTGTTTATCTTTGAACAGAGATCGTTATTCATTTTAAACTAAAGTTTTACCTCAGGATGCAGTAAATTATAATTTTACTCGACATAAAATCACATCGCATTTAATCATTTTAATGTTTATTCTGTAGCAATTAGTTTTGTCCTTGCCGTCATCTTTAGTGGTACACATTTCCCCATTCAAAACTCCCACAGTGATCCCTGTCCTCATTATTAGACTCTCTCTGGTTATACATAGAGGTAGGGAGGTCAAATGTTCCAATGTGATCACAACGGGAGTTCCACACCGGCGTGCTCTGTGACTGTGAGGCAACAGCGCCTTTTCATCGTTCTCATATTCGATTGCTGTCATACAGTACACAATGTCCGGACCAAGACAGAACCTGCAGCAAACACTCAGAGGCTGTTTCCACCAGGTATTAAGATCCGATCTGGGTGATCTGATCACGCCTGGCATTAGAATGTGTCTCCGCATGTGTCTCGAGTGACCACTTGTGATTGGATCTCGCTCTCCCGCTCAATATGCAAATAAACACTTAGTCCTATGCCTACATCACTAAAGACGCATGCGGATTAGATAATATAAGAGAGCGCATGCAGTGTTTCCATTACAATTAATAATAATAATAATAATTTAGGACCTGCTCAGAGGTCATCAATCGGCACACATGCGATGCATGCATGCAATTCGTATCTGCGATTAACCCATCCCGTCGTCCTTCCCCCCCAAGGGCAGCCGGGAGCAGACAGGCGTCAACGTGAGCCGCGCCAGGGGACCAATCCAAGTGCTCCTGTCCGTCTTCGTCAAGGACGCCACAGCGTTAGCGATCTATTGTTGTGCATGTTTTTCCATTGGGTTTATCTTATCGGGGGGGAACCCTTGCGAGCAGTGTTACTGGGAAACCCCTTTAAGAAGAGAGATTACATCCCTTTTCAAATGCTTTCCGACATGTGATAATGAAGGGGCATCACACTAAATAACCTGCTGGCCAGTTATGATTTTCATTACATGTTCGTCTTGATTGTCTCTCATCAACTATCTTCACGTTTGAAATGAATAAGGAGGCGAGATGATCCGCGCACAAGAGTGCAGTGTGTTCTTCACGCTCATACACCCTTAGGCATGTGTTCTTCACACACTGTGTTTGGCGCTCGCTGCTATCCGTAGTGTACCCTGTACATCTGCGGGAGATGAACTTGGTTAGTAGGCGAGTGCATAGACCTCAGACCTCGACACTACTTTAATGACATCCTCTCCCAAACCCTAACCTTAACCACACTATTACATTAAACTAACCATACCCATTAATGAAACCTTAAAACTAACCTTAATCCTAAACATAACCGTTAATCTGCTGGTTTAAGTCCTGGTAGTGGAACTTCTTTCTTTTTTGTTTTGGGGTTAACGCTCCCTGCTGGTAGTTTGTTTTGGGGTTAACGCTCCCTACTGGTAGTTTGTTTTGGTGTTAACACTCCCTGCTGGTAGTTTGTTTTGGGGTTAACACTCCCTGCTGGTAGTTTGTTTTGGTGTTAACGCTCCCTGCGGGTAGTTTGTTTTGGTGTTAACACTCCCTTCGTGTAGTTTGTTCTGGGGTTAATGCTCCCTGCTGGTAGTTTGTTTTGGGTTAACGCTCCCTGCTGGTAGTTTGTTTTGGGGTTAACGCTCCCTGCTGGTAGTTTGTTTTGGGGTTAACGCTCCCTGCTGGTAGTTTGTTTTGGGGTTAACGCTCCCTGCTGGTAGTTTGTTTGGGGTTAACACTCCCTGCTGGTAGTTTGTTTTGGGGTTAACGCTCCCTGCTGGTAGAGCACCTTAACTGCACCTTCATACCGGCGTGTCCTTTTCATGTACCTGTTTATCGTGACACTGACACACTATCCTGCAGTGTGCCGACGAGCATGGGCATGATATAGGGGTGTGGGGTGGGCTATCCACTCATTATTCTCCTTCCATATCGTCATTGTGAATCTTAGCCTACACCTCGCCTGCATTCTGCAAGAATGTAGCTTTTCTGTTATCCAAGAAGGATGACCATGTCTCTCTCCAGTGATGACAACTGTCCCTTTTCAAATGCTTTCCGACATGTGATAATGAAGGGGCATCACACTAAATAACCTGCTGGCCAGTTATGATTTTCATTACATGTTCGTCTTGATTGTCTCTCATCAACTACCTTCACGTTGAAAATGAATAAGGAGGCGAGATGATCCGCGCACATGAGTGCAGTGTGTTCTTCAGGCTCATACACCCTTAGGCATGTGTTCTTCACACACTGTGTTTGGCGCTCGCTGCTATCCGTAGTGTACCCTGTACATCTGCGGGAGATGAACCTGGTTAGTAGGCGAGTGCATAGACCTCAGACCTCGACACTACCGTCAGAGACACACTTTAATGACATCCTCCCCCAAACCCTAACCTTAACCACACTATTACATTCAACTAACCATACCCATTAATCAAACCTTAAAACTAACCTTAATCCTAAACATAACCGTTAATCTGCTGGTTTAAGTCCTGGTAGTGGAACTTATTTCTTTTTTGTTTTGTGGTTAACACTCCCTGCTGGTAGTTTGTTTTGGGGTTAATGCTCCCTGCTGGTATTTTGTTTTGGGGTTAACGCTCCATGCTGGTAGTTTGTTTTGGGGTTAACGCTCCCTGCTGGTATTTTGTTTTGGGGTTAGCGCTCCCTGCTGGTAGTTCGTTTTGGGTTAACGCTCCCTGCTAGTAGTTTGTTTTGGGTTAACGCTCCCTGCTGGTAGTTTGTTTTGGGTTAACGCTCCCTGCTGGTAGTTTGTTTTGTGATTAACACTCCCTGCTGGTAGTTTGTTTTGGGGTTAACGCTCCATGCTGGTAGTTTGTTTTGGTGTTAACGCTCCCTGCTGGTAGTTTGTTTTGGTGTTAACGCTCCATGCTGGTAGTTTGTTTTGGTGTTAACGCTCCCTGCTGGTATTTTGTTTTGGGGTTAACGCTTCCTGCTGGTAGTTTGTTTTGGGTTAACGCTCCCTGCTTGTATTTTGTTTTGGGGTTAACGCTTCCTGCTGGTAGTTTGTTTTGGGTTAACGCTCCCTGCTGGTAGTTTGTTTTGGGTTAACGCTCCCCGCTGGTAGTTTGTTTTGGGGTTAACGCTCCCTGCTGGTAGTTTGTTTTGGGGTTAACGCTCCCTGCTGGTAGTTTGTTTTGGGGTTAACGCTCCCTGCTGGTAGTTTGTTTTGGGTTAACGCTCCCCGCTGGTAGTTTGTTTTGGGGTTAACGCTCCCTGCTGGTAGTTTGTTTTGGGGTTAACGCTCCCTGCTGGTAGTTTGTTTTGGGGTTAACGCTCCCTGCTGGTAGTTTGTTTTGGGGTTAACGCTCCCTGCTGGTAGTTTGTTTTGGTGTTAATGCTCCATGCCAGGGTTAGAAATTAACATTTTTTTTCAAGGGCTTTTTTTGCCCCCCTTAATTGATTTTCGGGCACTTTTTTTTGTATTTCGGGGGCACTGAATTTTTATGATAAACGGTAGGGGTGGGACGGTTCACAAAATGGACGGTTTGGTTCGTATCACGATTTTGGGGTCACGGTTTTCAGTTCGATATACGTTAATTTTTATTAAAAAAAAATGTAACACTCAAATCTAAACATGCTTCTCATTTATTAAAAATAAAATAAAAGGGTTACAGTGTTTACAGCCTTAAATAATGTTTGGCACACAAAGACCGAACTGACTGAAAAATATAGGCTACATTTGTCAAAGTATTAACTTAGTGCAAACAAACAATATGCTCAGCCAGCACTAGACTTTCCTTTCTTTAATTAATATAAACACACAAAAACAATGTCAACCATGTTTAAATTCCCTGATTGTCAGTTCTTAATGGAAAGATTCGTTTTCGGCTTGAAATGATTATGTTTCTGTCTACATTTATTTAGACTAACATTATTTAAATATTGAGTGCAACTGTGGTGGATTACGTAATTCGGTGAGTTGGAACTATCTATGGGTTGGCGCCGGGTCCCCACGGACATTTTAGCGTGTGGCACCTTCAGCTTCGGTCACGTTAGGAGCAGTTCATAACATCAACAAGCAGCGCGAAAGCGATAATAGTCCCGGTTGGAGTTAGTAAAACACAGTTGTATGTGTGCCTTCTTGGATGTTAAATAAACGCCTATCATTGTCTTTAAACAACCCGCCTCTCAGACTCCCATTTCCTCCTCTGCTACAGTAGCTAGTAGCTACGGTGTTAGCTGTTGTTGTGAAGGGCTAGCTAGCCAACAGCTACAAACATTGTACAAACTGCTAACGCTATGGCAAGATGTGTGTAGGCCTATGTAATGTTAATGGCTATGTTTTTAAAGTCGTAATGAAGATTGATTTATATTGTGCGTGCCATTTTTACACAAACTGACTAGCACCTGGCTGGCTGCAGTGCTGCTGCCTGCAGCCAGTGCAGAACACCGGCTCCGCCAAATTAATTTTTTTATTTGCGCGTCATCTGAACCTGATACACAGACGCTCCATTACCGGATAAATATATATAATTAGTAAACTGTCGGGGGCATTAAGTGCCCCCCTTAACTGATATTCGAGGGCATTTTGTCCATTTTCAAGGGCATTATGCCCCAAGCCCCCGTTAATTTCGAACCCTGCTCCATGCTAGTAGTTGTTTTGGGGTTAACCCATCCTTCGTGTAGTTTGTTTTGGGGTTAACGCTCCCTGCTGGTAGTTTGTTTTGGGTTAACGCTCCCTGCTGGTAGTTTGTTTTGGGGTTAACGCTCCCTGCTGGTAGTTTGTTTTGGGTTAACGCTCCCTGCTGGTAGTTTGTTTTGGGGTTAACGCTCCCTGCTGGTAGTTTGTTTTGGGTTAACGCTCCCTGCTGGTAGGTTAACACTCCCTGCTGGTAGTTTGTTTTGGGGTTAACGCTCCCTGCTGGTAGAGCACCTTAACTGCACCTTCATACCGGCGTGTCCTTTTCATGTACCTGTTTATCGTGACACTGACACACTATCCTGCAGTGCGCCGATGAGCATGGGCATGATATAGGGGTGTGGGGTGGGCTATCCACTCCTTCCATATCGTCATTGTGAATCTTAGCCTACACCTCGCCTGCATTCTGCAAGAATGTAGCTTTTCTGTTATCCAAGAAGGATGACCATGTCTCTCTCCAGTGATGACAACTGTCTACAAAAGCTGGTAGACCTATCATAAAATCACATAGCACTTTCCCTATGTATTTATTCCATACTAGGGATTAAAATTGTTCCCGAAAATAATGCATTGTTTGTCCTGAGGACACATTTTCTCAACGTGTCCTCACTGTGTCTTGGGTGCGTTCCCACCTGTACTTAGAGCTGTCCACTTGTGATCGGACCACCCAGATCGGATCTCAATGCCAGGTGGAAACAGGGCCTCAGACGCCACAAGGAGCCCTGACTTCAGAGGCAGCAACTATCAGCCAATGCCAACTTCCAAGCTTGTTGTTGAAATAACAGTAATTTTGTTTTAGCAGTACAATACTAGTACAGTACAATACTAGCAGTATTGTAGTCAAAAGATGCATATTATATAAGCAACATTGTAATTTATATTGCTGATTTCTATCTGTTATTCCATCGCAGTTCTTATTTTGGTTGGAACCACAGCCATATACCTCTGGAGTCATCATATGTAGCTGTCACAGTTCACAGCATAAAGACAGTTCTTGAAAGAGGGAAGACAGACTCGGCTCATACATTGCTCGTGGAGGAAACGGGAAGGCAAAGAAACCTGTGGAGAAGAAACGATCATGGAATAAACAGGAATGAGTGCTTTTACCGCACGGAACTCTTCTCAGCGAGTGGAAGAGAACGAGTTGAGATATTATCTGCTCCAAGCAGTGTTGTAGTCGGGTCACTAAATCTCGAGGTCGAGTCTTGAGTCCCCAGTGTTCGAGTCCGAGTCCAAATTCGAGCCACCAAAGATGAGCCTGAGTCGAGTCTGAGTCGAGTCCCCATTACCCTAGTCCGAGTCCGAGTCCAAGTCATCAAGGTTGAGTCCACTCCACTCTGGCAGTCAAAGAGCTGACATACAAATAAAAAAAGGTCTATATTAAACATAAATGACACAGCGGTCACCATTTCAAAGGCAGTTTATTTACTTTGTGACACATTCACTCGCCATCAATATCTTATACCAAATTATTAGGGCCTATTACAAAAAAAAAAAAACGGTATTTATCAATTAACAAGTCCTCGTCTGCACCTTCCGAATCCCAATGCAGTCAACGCTCTAGTCCAAGTCCGAGTCGGGTCCGAATCCTGGACTTGAGTATACTACAACACTGGCTCCAAGTGTTGTACTGTACATGAAGACCGCAGCATGAAGACTCAGGTTTCGTAGCTAGATTTAGATAAATAGGCTACTCACCTAAACGTGAACCGCAAACCTTCTACTCAACAGAACCACATGACCAGAAACATTGAGTACGACTTGCCTTATCTGATCCGCCGCCAATGCCATCCTATTCTAGAAGCGAAGTCGGGGGATTTTAGGAGTGAAGCCCATTGGTTCGCTATCTGGGAATGTAAGTAATTACAATGTACACTAATAGCATGGAAATTCAACATTACCTGTTTCTGTTTAGTTTGATTGTTTAGATTAAAATGTCTAATTTGTTATATTTCAACACTGCTAACATCTCTGCTTCTAGGTACATTCAAATACCACAGGCTTCACTTGTAATTATGAATTAATTTAAAGAGAAAAAGGCAATGTTCCACACCTGATTCCATTTGACTAAATAGAAAGTACCCTATCTGGTAAAAATGTACATTAACTGGATGCTCATAATGCATTTGTCTACTATGCTTGTGGAATAACAGTGTCATAACACCTTCATAACTAATCCATAAATCAGCAGTGTTATCCAGGGTATAGGATAATCACAGAGTACACTCAATAGGGAGGTGTAGTGGTCAGACTACACCTCCCTATTCTTTCTCAGACCACTTAATGTATACCAACCTATCATGCTAATTATAACCAGAAGAATCCATTAGAGTGCAGACCTCCAGCAAGGCTGAACAATCTCCCCACTTAGCCGTTACTTTAACACACACCAGTTTTACAAGGTAGATGACCGAAACTGTGAGGATTGGTTCGTTCCCCGCCACACGCTCCTTTAAGGTACTGTGTTGATTGGTGCATTCCCCGCCACACGCTTCTGGAGCGATTACCAATTCCATCACGCACCTGTCATAGTTTGTGATTAGCGCTCTAGAGGCTTCATATACTGGGACCTCCTTTCAATCGATGTCAGGTCGTTTTGAATACTACTGCTTCTGCCTGCTTTCCCCCCGTTGTTGTGCCTCGTCTACTTTCCCTCCAGGACATCTTTGGATTGCCGCTGGTGAATATCTTGATCCTCCGTTTGGAGCTGCGCCTCGTTGCCCGCTTTACGCGTTTGCGCTTTGGTGAGTTTTGGAACCAAACCCTTTTTGGATTATCTGTTTTGTGTGTTTGGATAACACTGAAGAGTATCGTTTTTGTTTGCACTGGACTCAGTTAAATTGTGTGTTTTGGATAACACTGAAGAGTATCGTTTTTGTTTGCACTGGACTCAGCTAAATTGTGTGTTTTGGATAAACACTGAAGAAGTACCGTTTGGTTTTGTTCTGGACTCAGCTAAGGGAGGACTGAACTGCACTGCCTCTGTGTACTGTTGGACTGTTGTTGATCTCTCTCTCTCTCTCTCCGTTTCCACTCCGAGTTGGAGCTGGGAGTATCTGCAGAGCCGCAACGGCGTCTACGCCGATTCCCCACCTCTAACACCGGGAGGATCTGCAGAGCCGCAGATAACTCTGCCGAAGGCAGTCTCCTTTTTTGTTGTTCAGAATTGTTACTTGACTCTTTTTGATTCTGTAAATAAATACGCCCTAGTGTTTGGCTAACTCTGAACTACCTGTCTGTGCCGTGCGGTTGAGGTCGGTTTCAAACCCTAACAGAAACGAGAGTTGCCTATATTGACCAAGGCTGTAAATCCTTTATAGAAAATAAGTATAGCCTATCTGCTAGAATATACCAGTAATACTAACACATTGTATAAAACAAGATAGGTATTTACTTAAAAAAAATAATTATAATAATTATATTTTTGGTAGATTTTTTATTGTTTTTACTACCGGGCAGTCCGGTAGAGAGAGAGAGAGAGGAAGAACGGGAGACAGAGTGAGGGGAAGACATTCGGCAAAGGACGCCAGGTCCGGGATTCGAACCCCGGTCAGCCGCTTCGCGACGCAGCGCCAGCACGTTACATGGTTCGCCACTTGGGCGCCAGGTATTTACTTTTACATGAGACTGTCGTATTTACGTAAGATAAGAAATATCACTTTTGCATAGTGACCAAAGTAGAACTTTCTTTCCTGCGAAACCAACAATCTCAAAATGTTGCGCCATGTCTGCAGCAGTTTAGGACAGAGCGCACGCCAGCAAGACCGAGGACCCATCGGGATGCTTTTAACGCATGCATACTACAGTCAGACCCTCTTTGTGATTGTAACGTTACTAGAGCTAGCCACAATAGACCCAGCAAAGTCAAGATACATAGCATACAGTTATTCTATAACCATAGTTATATGAGTATAGCGAGCGCTCTGCTCGTAGTGGAACTATCCCTTTATCCAGTCTAATAATGAATCATTTTCTCCACATGCACACACCCATCTGCCTGGCCACACTCACATCCGCTCCTCTACATAAGCGGGGTCGTGGCCACACCATCAGCTCCTTCCCAAGTCTTTCACCACCGAAGGCGAAGACCATGGGGCCCTCAGTGAGTCCGAGCAGAGCGCTCGTTATACTCATATAAATATGGTTATAGAATAACCGTATGTTATATATCGTAATAGCTTACGCTCTGCTCGTAGTGGAACACAGGAGCTGAGCAGAGCGGAAGCTCGACAGATGTACCCGCTGAGGCCCCCCACAACCATAAGAACCGGGGAGGACCCGAGCCCCCTGGACCCCCCTAGAGGAGGACGGGAGGGAATCGGATCCGACTGTGCGAAGAGGGTTTAGCACCTCAAAACGCACAGGGTGAGCAGACCGTGGGACTTACCTTCACACAGAAGGACCCGCGACCACTCAGGCGCGCATCCCACATGCCACCAGGGAATGGACGGGAAGCAAAACACCCCTGTCACAGTCCCCAACATCACAGGGTCGAAGGTCAAGAACCCAACCCCGTGGCAAGGCCGTAGCAGCGGAGTGCGGAGGAGGACCCAGCCCTAGGAACAAGGGGGCCCGGTGAGGTCAACGATGCCGTAGCATCGGGACCCCACCAGACGGTCACTGGTGACACCACCCCCCACATCGCCAGCGTATTGGACAGGGCCCAAATCAAGAGTAGGCCCTTCCCCCCTTTGGCACGCCGCTCTGAAGCACTCTAGCTTACTGCACCTGGTATTCCCAGGGGGTCTCCCATCCAAGAACTAACCAGGGCCGAACCTGCTTAGTTTCCGAGATCTGACGAGATCGGGCGTGTCCAGGTTGGCATGGCCGTAAGCCCCAAGAGGCAACCCCCCCACAATACTGTGGGGCCAGACGGCGCGCCGGGGAGACAACCCCCAAGGGGGTTGATCCCTCAATCCAGGCAACAGGCCAGAACTCGACCTGTGCCTGGAGCACTGCAGACTAGACAGGCACCTAAGGGGTCTACTGTGAGAACAGTACCCGGCGGAAGGGGTGTTCGGTATGCTGTGCACCATGTCATGACCTCCACAAACCCGACCCCTCCAGCAGGGTCGAGGTTCAAAGGAGAGGCTGACACAATTGGCAGACGTCATGAAAGATGCGGGGCATACTCTCGGGCAGACAGGGTCAAGCCCGGCCTCAACCCGAGAGTCGACTCTGCTACCAACACACCGGAGAACCAACCACCTCCCTATGTTTAGTTTAACAGGAGGTGGTTGTTCCCTTAACCAACCAAGAAAATTTAACATAACTGCGTATACACAGGCTATACAAGCAGTGTTTCAGTTTTCAAAGGGTTAACCCAGGCCAACAGGTCGACGAGAATGAGTCCGGACCTGGGCCTGGCGGACCAGGACCTACACATGGATGCCTAGAGGGGTTGACAGCAACCACCCCGACAGCCCCCTCCCATCCCCGCCCAGCAGGGGGAGGGAGGGGTGAAACAAATGGAGAAGGACCAGGCCCCCTAACAGCGCAAGGTACAACACAGTATGGACCAAGCACGTCACTGTTATGGGCAAGTCGTAGTGGCATACATATGACACACACATCCATGACATCAATCCCCGCGATGCCCGGACCGACCCGGCATTTTCCCCCCGGAAAAGCACAAAGTCCTTCGGGGTACCAGAACAGCAGATCTGCGCCCCGGCGGACAACGGGTTAACTGACCTGGTCCGGCACGACCAGAACCAGTCCCGCGTCCTAATCACGCCACCATCCCCAGTCCTAAGAGGGGGGTAGGTACGCGTGTCGATCTAAAACATCACAGAGGGCGCCACCAAGATGGACAGAACGTGAATGCGCTGCTCCTGGCGGCCCACCTCTTGGGGGCGTGAGACCCCTCCGCCAATGTAATGATCTACTCCGTCATCTCCCCCCAAAGATGCACGTGAGTCATCGAGTCTAACCTAGTGCACTGGCGCTCGGTAGAGATAAAAATCTCCTTCGTAGTCGCTCGCATAATAAGGCTGTTTCTATGAATTGGGCAACCAAGGCGCGCCGGCCCATAACGTGGTTCCACATTGGAAGCACCCAGGGCCAGCTCTATATGCACGTCAAGAACCCGAAACACATCAATGGTGAATTCTAATAAGAAACACCAGACAACGTTCCCTCCATGCTGTCTGGGATGAGCAGCAGGAAGCCGGTCAATAAGTGTTATGGTTTGACACCGACCCCAAACGCAAACGGCACAGAGAGAGTTGTTTCAGAGTTAGCCAAAATCAAGGGCTTGTTTATTTACTGAGTAAACAGAAAGAATTTGGTGGAGAACAGAACAAACTGGGAAACAGGCATGTGAGGAATGTTTGCTGCTCTGCAGCTTCTCCCGGGGGGTTACGTTTGTGGAATCTGTCCGTGACGTCTGAGCCGCTCTGCAGAATCCTCCCAGCATATACTCCGGGGTGGTGGCGGATAGGGAGAGAGAGAGTCCGAGTTAGCTCAGTGCACAATTGGAAACTGACAGGTGACAGGTGAAGTGACTTGTCCAAACAGATAAATCCAAGTGACAGAATCTTCGGTGTGAAACACACAGTGAGCAATGTCCAAACAAAAAATCCAAGTGACAGAATCTTCGGTGTGAAACACACAGTGAGCAATGTCCAAACAATAATAAATCCAAAGTGAATATCCAACAGGCAAAAAGGGTGAGAGCAGTCTGAACGAAAAACAGGATCTCTTCAGTGCTTTAACACACACAAAAACGATTGAATCCAAAAGACTGTCTTTACAAAACTCACCAGAGCGCTGTGCGTGAAGCGGGCGGATCAAACAGGGCGAGCGCTTCGTAACGGGGAAGCAGGTTCTCCAAACGGAATATTTCTCGAGAGTCCTGGAAGGCAAAGAACAGGGAAAGCAGCGACGGAAGGAAACGGCAAATGCTGAGAATATTTCAGAACGATCCAACATCAATAAATGGGGAATCAGGGTATATAAAGCCAAGGGGTGCTTAATGACAAGCTGTGACAGCTGCGGGATGAGATTGATCATTGCTCCAGAAGCGTGTGGTTGGGGGAGCACCAATCAACGGCATCTACAGGAAGAAGCGTGTGGAGAGGAGAATGCAATTAATTAACCGAAATATCTTAAAGGAACAGAGCGAGTGGGTGGGGAGCGGACCAATCATCACAGTACTTTAAGAAGCCCGTGGTGGGGAAAGAACCAAACCTCACAATAAGACACAGACACGGGTCTTATATGACACGTCTGAGGGCAAACCCGTCAATTCTGCTCCTTACATAAGAGGGGAAGACAGAAGTTCCCCCAGAGAGACCTCTACGTGAGTAACAATTGAAAAAGATACATGTAATAATAATTCGGCCAAGTGACCAACGGCCCAATACACACTGTAATAGAGAGCAGAGCAGAAAAAAAAAGTTTTCGAATGCATCGCATCATCCAACTTTGACAAAGACAGCGGTCTGCAGCACAGAGCCTGTAACCTCATGGATGTCTCCTGGCCAATAGGAAAACGCGCCCAGTGACGTATCCCACAGGGTTTCCGTTGTCCGGTAATTACCGGTATTTGACCGGCAAAATCTGTTGAAGTCCGACATATTTAATCTCTCCGGTCTTAATGTCCGGTGAAAATAATTCCCTCTAAGCACAATTTGATTATTTGAATTGTATTAAAATAGGCTAAAATTAAATAGCCTATGCGATGAACGAAACAATCATTACATTTGTTTCATCGTTGCTTCACCAAGCAGGTCTATGACAATGACGTTGTCAGCGAAAGCTTAGTGCTGGGTTTGCGAGTGCATGTGCAGCTGCAGAGCCGGAGCTGCACACCAGCAGTGCCGGCACTGTGCAGTACTCCAATTCAGCCATTGGCAATTCAGCTGTTGGGTGAGGGGCGTTGCTGAGCGGTCCCCAGATAGAGCCTGAAAACAGCTGAATCTGCTGCTCTGCAGCGCCATACTCTCGCAAATAAGTCGTTGGGAGGTCTTCACGCAAACCCACGATAATGTTGCCGTCTCTCTCTGCCAAATTTCTCAGTTCTTCGCTTGATATAATTAATACAAATGTCCAATATAACGGAATTTGTTAGCTCATAAAAATGTGATTATAACAGACTGCTGTTTATTAATGTCGGGCCGACTGCCCACAGACACCTATTTGATTTAAAGTCGGCAGCAGCACGGAGTCTCGGGACTTATTTTATTTGGAATATAATGACTGTATAAGCAAAAGTAGCCTAGTTTTAAGTTAAATATTATAAATCTACATGCCTTGAGGATGTCATTCTTTATATAGTCTGCCTATCAATTGTTTTTAAGCTCAATAAACTCTGACCGGAATTTCTCTCATTTGACCGGTAGATTTTAATCTACCGGACCCTGAGACCGGCAACAATTTTTTCTAACGGAAACCCTGGTATCCCATGGCCGGGGGGAAATCCTGTGACCCACCCATCCTAACATGGAGTGGAACCAGGGAACCCCCCCCCCCTTCCCCCTCCCTGTGACGCGCTGCCCCTCAGCCGACAGGGAGACTGACAGGCAGGAGGTCCCACCTCCCGGCCAATCAGTAAAGGGGGGGAAAGGATTTATTAGCCCACCCCTTATGACCCCTCACCCCTGATACGATGCAACAACAAAGCAGAGCCATGACTCCAGTCGTAGCGTGCTACATGAAAGCGCATTATACCTGTTAGGGTAACAGCTTCACATTCTGCAAGCCAGCCACAGATGATAACCTTGTCTGTGCAAAAACTGGCTTTATACATGGCTTCAGGCTCATGTGCGAACTTGCCACCTGAATTTTTTACACCTTTACCCTAAAGTAAGAAAAACACAGACCAAAGAGAGGGGCCAAAGGCCTTGGTACAAGAGCTACACATGTAAACTTCTGTAGGCCAACACCTAACCCATTTGTGGATTCAATGCCACGTTTACTTAAACGTGAAAACACGATACACACAACCCTCTATCACAATAAAAAAGGGCAAAAAGTTCACTCTCACTACTGCAAGAGGAACGCCGTTTTTTATGATGAGAAAATACATAAGTCCTCGATCAAGTGCTGGTCACAGGCCTTGCTAAGTCTACATAACAGCGACCAAACAATTTTCAGAGAAAACTGCCTCTCTCTAAGCAAGAGCACAACCCCAGCAGAAGCTGAGGGATTTACACCGTATCCCCAAAAATATAGTGAATCAACACACATTTTGTAAACAAAATCATATTTAAACCCCCATTGCATATTGGGCTTTTTGGCAAAATATACAATTTCCCAACAAATTACACAAGAACTGCTTAAGTTGTTTAATGAAACTAATATTACAGGGATTGTTATCCAAATTAAACACAAAATGGTACTTTTATTATTATTATTCAACTCTAGACTCTATGGGGTTCAAGTCAGGTGACTGTGATGGCCACTCTAAAATCTTCCAATTCTTCTTCTGAAACCAAGCCTTGGTGGACTTTGAGGTATGCTTGGGATCATTGTCCTGTTGGAAGGTCCAATGACGCCCAAGCTTCAGCTTCATCACAGACGGCATGACGTTTCCTCCTATGATTTCCTGATACTTGACTGAATCCATGATGCCCCCCATACGCTGCAGGTTTCCAGTGCCAGAGGCAGCAAAGCAGCCCCAGAGCATCACTGAGCCACCACCATGCTTCACTGTAGGCAGGGTGTTCTTTTCAGCATATGCTTCATTCTTCTTCCTCCAGACATACCGCTGATCCATAGGCCCAAAGAGTTCCAGTTTTGTTTCATCGCTCCACAGAACAGAACTCCAAAACCTCTGTGGCTTATTTATATTGTTTTGAGCATATTTGAGACGACTTTTCTTGTGCTTTTGGGTCAGTAGTGGTGTAGGTCTTGGAGTCCGGGCATGGAACCCTTCAGTGTTTGGTATGCGCAGTGTTTCCCACAGGATTTTGTGAGACTGTGGTGGGTGAACCTCGGCCCCTCTAGGGGGGTCCGGGGGCATGCCCCCCTTTTCTTTTGTTTGTTTTGTTTAAAAGTTAAATGCATCAATCTGGTGCACTTTGAGAGCAAAATAAAGAAGCTAGATCTATGATGAACTTTGTGCTCAAAACACAAAATCGACTAGAGCATACATTTGAGCCATCAAAGAAATGAAGCAAAAGTGGTTACCTGTGTTGAACTGGTTTATTTTTTAGAAAATAAAAAAATATACTGGATTACTATTACGACTACTATCACTGCCAATACTACCGATACATCCCTATTGGCAAACATTATATTAAAAACAATATTAAAAAAATAATAATAATAATATTTTTGTCTTTTATTAATAAATTTTTTTTGGTTCGTTATAAAACTGTGGCGGGACCAATTAGACTGTGGCGGCCCGCAGGGAAACACTGATGCGCCTTACTGTGCAAACTGAAACCTCAGTGCCTGCTGCCACCAAGTCTTGCTGCAGGTCCTTTGCAGTCACTCAAGGGTTTTTTGACCACTTGCCTCTTCAGGAATCTGGTGTCAGCCGCTGATAGCTTCCTCTTTCTGCCACGTCCAGGTAGTGTAGCCACTGTTCCTTTAACTTTGAACTTGTGAACTATGCTTCCAATTTCCAATATTTCTAGGAACATTCAGTGCTTTTGCTATCTTTTTGTATCCTTTTTGTGAGGATTCGCCTGTTCCCTGGACCCTTTTTCCTGTGTTTTCCCTGTCTACTCTCCTCAACAGCCCCCACCCTTGCGATGATTTACTCTCCTCTACTCTTCACCAGCCCCCACCCTTGGACATCCTTGATCCTCTACCTTCACGCACCTGTTGGGAGTTTGCAATCACCTCGGGAGAGTACATAGGTTGCAGACTCCCCTCCAGTCCTTGTCGGGTCGTTCTGTGTTCTGGACTCTGTATCTGTGTTCATTGTTCATGGAGTTCTGGACGTTACCATTCTGTACGTCACCATCACCTGCCGCGTCGCCGTTTGTCTGGAGTGGGACACCGTCTTCGCGCTCTAATTATCTACGGGAGGTTTTCCAGTGTTCCCACTCCAGACGTCAAGGCGGCTCGTCATCGCTCTCGATTCCACGGGAGGAAGGCGTCTCTTCGTGATCCTCGTTCCTGGGGTGAGGCTCGTCGTCGCTCCCTAGTATTCCACGGGAGGACGGCGTGTGCCCATCCCGTTCCCCTTGGACCCAGGCTCGTCGTCGCTCCCTAGTATTCCACGGGAGGACGGCGTGTGCCCATCCCGTTCCCCTTGGACCCAGGCTCGTCGTCGCTCCCTAGTATTCCACGGGAGGATGGCGTGTTCCCATCCCGGTCCCCTGGGACCCCCTTTGTTCTGCGCTGCCCGTCTGCAGCATCCGAGTAGGGACGAAGAGGATCTCCGTGCCAGGCCTCCGCCATCGGGCCCCTGTCCCCGTGCCAGGCCTCCGCCGTCGGAACCCTGTCCTCATCCCTGTAAGCAGCTCTGGCCCTCGCCCTGTCCAAGGCCTTAACCCTGTTCTCTGTCCCTGTCTCCAGCCCGCTTCTCCGGGCCTCTGTCCCTGTCCCCCTCTCCAGTGCCCCTGGTCCTGGCCCTGACACTTAGCCCTGGTCCTTAGCCCTGGCCCTTAGCCTTAGTCCCTTAGCCTGTTCGCCTCTTAAAGGCACAGTGCCGCTTTTCCATTTTTCCTTGACTCTAGTGTTTTTGTGTTTTCCCTTAAAGGGACTGTGCCGCTTTTTGTTATGTAAGAAATAAATGCCCTGTTTTGGCTTACTCTCATACCTGTCTTGTGTTGTGCGATTGGGGTCGGTTACAAACCATAACACTTTTCCTTGTTTGTGCAAGGCAATTATCTCTTCTCTGAACTTTTTGGACAATTCTTTTGACTTAGCTATAATTTCTAACATGCAATCAAACGTCACTCTCTATCTCAAGCACTATCTCAAGCACACTTGAACTAATTGCCCTTGATTAGTTGCACCAGGTGTGCTTGAGACAGGGGGTTGAATAATCTTGAGACTGTAGTGCCCGGAGGAAAGAGGAATAAACAGAGGTAACGTAATGCTTGTTTAATGTACAAAGCCACGTCAGTCAACACAGAACAACAGCACATGTAATCGCCAGCACAGTAATGAATGACAACAGCGAGTGCCACCGCAATAGATGTCCCCTCTGGTCGCAGTGCCAGATTAGTAGTTCCCTCCCACTACACAACACAGTCAGACGAGAACACGAACCAATAATGTAGTCACTACACGAGCCCCCCCAGTGTTCACCTCAATATACGAAATCCTCACGGTGAGGAGGGCGTATGGCCCGGCCCCTACGATTGTAGGTAAAGTCAGGAGGTGCGGGAGGGGGTGTGACAACGTCCGTCACATCCTCCTGCCGAGCAGGATGGGGGGCAGTGACCAGACGCTTGCGAGCTGCGGGGGGTCTGAGGGGTCGCAGGGGAGAATGGCCACGGCGTGGCAGGGGAGGTAGGACCGGGGGCCGGGCCAAGTCCAGGGGCAGTTCAAGGTCCAAGTGGGCCGGCTTGAGGCGATCCACGGACACACACTCAGGCCTACCCCCCACGTCGACCACAAAGTTCTTGGCCCTGGCCTCGATGACGCGGAAAGGCCCGTCGTAAGGAGGACGTAGCGGAGTCCTGTGGCCATTGTGACGGATGAACGCGAACCTTGCCGAGTGCAGCTCCGGGGGCATCCTCGACGTAGGGACCCCATGCTGCGTAGTCGGGACCGGGACGAAAGTCCTGGCGCTGTCCAGCAGCGAGGCGCGCTGAGCAGCGGCTGACCAGGGCTCTGTCGACCTGGGAATAAAGTCACCGGGGACCCGTAGCGGCTGTCCAAAAACCAGCTCGGCCGACGACGACTGGAGGTCCTCCTTCGGCGCCGTCCTGAGCCCCAGCATGACCCACGGGAGCTTGTCCAGCCAGTCGCCGTCCGTGAGGCTGGCTCGAAGGGCGGCCTTCATGGAGCGATGAAAACGCTCGCAGAGCCCATTCGCCTGCGGATGGTAGGCGGTCGTGCGGTGGAGCTTGACCCCCAGACTCTCTGCCACCGCCGCCCACAGTTCCGAATTGAACTGTGAGCCACGGTCAGAAGAGAGATCAGCCGGGGTGCCGTAGCGGGAGACCCACACCGCGATGAACGCCCGGGCCACACAAACTTCTCCGACACCAGTCGCGAGGACGGCTTCCTGCCAGGGTGAGACAAGCCGTGTATGGCCTCGAAGGCAGGGCGTCTCCAGTTGGCGGGGACTACCGGCTGCGGCTGACCCATGGAGACGTCGCACAAGAGCGTAACCCCCGCGTCACCGAACACTACCTCCTCCAGGCGCAGTCCAGTGTCCGACGACTTGAGAGCTTGGACGGCAGGATCGGCGGCCTGGTCCGCAGCCATGCTGACGTAGTCCAAACCCAGCTGCACCACACCGACCACCGCCCTGGAGAGACAATCTGCCACCTGGTTGGACTTCCCAGCAACGTGCTGGATGTCCGTGGTGAACTCGGACACGTAGGCGAGCTGGCGCTGCTGGCAGTCGGACCACGGCTCTGACGCCTTGGACATGGCGTGCGTGAGCGGCTTATGGTCCACGTAGGCCGTAAACTCGCGTCCCTCCAGCAAGAAACGGAAGTGCCTGACAGCAAGCCACAGCCCGAGGAGCTCCCTGTCGAACGTGCTGTACCTCTGTTCCCTGGGCGACAGCTGGCGGCTGAAGAAGGCAAGCGGCTGCCAGGCGTCCCCAACCCACTGCTCGTACACCGCTCCCACAGCAAAATCAGAGGCGTCCGTGGTGAGAGCGGTGGGCGCCGAGGGCGAGGGGTGGGCCAACATGGCCGCGCGGGCCAGGGCCTCCTTGGTGTCCTGAAAAGCCTTGACCCGCTCCGCCGTCCAGTCCACCGGCTGCTTCAGCGTCTTGCCCTTCTGGGCGTCGTACAGAGGCCGCAGGATGTGAGCGATGTGGCGGAGGAAGCGATAATAAAAGGTCACCATCCCGATGAACCCCTTGAGCTCGCTGACTGTGCGGGGGCGCGGAAATGCGGCGACAGCTTCCACCTTCGAGGGGAGGGGGGTCACCCCCTCTGCGGAGACCCGGTGCCCGAGGAAGTCGATGGCGCCCCGCCCGAACTCACACTTCGCCGGGTTGACGATCAGCCCATGCTGGCTGAGCCGTGAGAACAGGGTTCGGAGGTGGGACAGGTGCTCCTCCTCTGGCGCTCGCTACGAGGATGTCGTCCAAGTAGACAAAGAGGAATGGTAGGTCCCGGAGCACCGAGTGCATGAGGCGTTGGAAGGTCTGCGCCGCGTTCTTCAGGCCGAACGGCATTCGCAGGAACTCGAAAAGCCCAAAGGGCATGACGACGGCCGTCTTGGGGACGTCCTCGGGGTGCACCGGCACCTGATGGTACCCACGTACCAGGTCCACTTTTGAGAAGAAGCGATTGCCTGCCAGGTTCGCCGCAACGTCCTGGACATGCGGGACCGGGTAGCGGTCAGGCTTGGATGCGTCGTTGAGGCGGCGGTAGTCCCCACATGGGCTCCACCCACCGTCTGACTTAGGGACGATGTGCAGGGGAGACGCCCAGGGGCTGTTCGAGCGCCAAACGATGCCCACCTGCTCCATGTGCGCAAACTCCGCCCTGGCGACGGCCAGCTTCTCCGGGTTGAGGCGTCTGGCCCTGGCGTAGAGGGGAGGCCCGCTGGTCTCAATGTGGTGCTCCACCCCGTGTTTCACCGTGGGCGCGGAAAAAGTGGGCTTGCCCAGGTTGGGGAACTCAGTGAGCAGCCGAAGGTACTGGTCACTTTTGGCGAGTGTATTGGACCACCCGCCGTAGACGGCCTCCCCCTGCTTACATGCAAAGGAAGCGAAAGTCTGCGAGTTGACCAGGCGCTTGTTCCCCACGTCCACTAGCAGGTTGTGGGCGCACAGAAAATCCGCGCCAAGGAGGAGGAATGTGACAGCCGCAACGACAAAATCCCACAAAAAACATTGTCCTCCGAAGCATACGTCCACCGCCCTTGTGCCGTAAGAGCAGATAGGCGTGCCGTCCGCACCCGCCAACTGCGGACCGCGCTCTTCTTTTGCCACATCCGACCTCTCTGCCGGAATGATGCTCCACTGGGTACCCGTGTCGCAAAGGAAACTGCGACCAGAGGCGGTGTCTCGGATGAAGAGCAGCCTGTTGGTTACGCCAGCGCTCAGGGCCACTACTGAGCGCCGGCCCCGCCGTTTCCCGTAGGTCCGAAGGTGCAGGGTGAGCGGCACCGTCTGGCCTTGGCGCCAAACGTGGCATGGAAGAAGCAATGGCCCGCTGCGTTACCGTGTTGACCAGAAGGCCTGGCGTCATCCCTCGCTCTCCTGCGGCGGTCCGGTGGCAGGGCGGTCGCGGTCACGAAACGGTCCGCCTCCCTGGCCAGGGCGCGGGGGCCCACGATGTCGGTGTTGGCCAGTGCCATCCTCACTTGTGCCGGCAGCGTGCGCATGAACAGCTCCGTAAAGAGGATCATGGGGTCTTCTGTCCCCAGCAGATTCAGCATCCTCTCCATGCGGGCAGAAGGTCTCTCGTCTCCCAATTCCGACATAGCAAATAGGCGGCGCACCCTCTCTGCAGCGGACAGTTCAAATGTATCTAGCAGTAGGGTCTTGAGGCGCTCATATTTGTTCGTCGCCGGGGGATCAGACAAAAAACCTACCACTCGAGCTGCGGTGGAGCTGCCCAACACTGCCACTGTGTGGTTGTACCGGTCGTTGTCGTCATCCACGTTGCTCTTGTTGAAGTTCGCCTCCACAATAGCAAACCATGCAGCCGGAGTCGACTCCCAGAACTCAGGTAGCTTGAGCGTGTGCGTGCACCACGCGCTTCCCTGACGGGGGATGATGATGGCTGCCGATGGCCAGAACGTCTTCCTCGTCCGGACATTTTGTAAGAATGTTCGTTCGCTAATTATTGTACACAATTCACCGTAACAAAAATCCACGTCGGGGTCACCAGTGTAGTGCCCGGAGGAAAGAGGAATAAACGGAGGTAACGTAATGCTTGTTTAATGTACAAAGCCACGTCAGTCAACACAGAACAACAGCACATGTAATCGCCGGCACAGTAATGAATGACAACAGCGAGTGCCACCGCAATAGATGTCCCCTCTGGCCGCGGTGCCAGATTAGTAGTTCCCCCCCACTACACAACACAACACAGTCAGAGGAGAACTCGAACCAATAATGTAGTCACTACAAGACAGGGTTAAATAATCTTGAGACACGGGGTTGAATAATTTTGAGACTGCAGTAGTGATTAAAGGTAGCATTTTGTGTTGAATTTTGATAAAAACCATTGTAATTTTCATTTAATTTAACTATTTAAACTGTTCTTGTCTACTTTGTTTATTGCAAACAGCTGACAATTTAAAATGTTTGCCAAAAAGCCCAATATGCAATGGGGGTTGAATAATCTTTATTGCAACTGTATACAAAGCGACCAAGACAATTTTCATACCACACGTCGTATCTCCAAATGTAGTGAAGCAACATATAAACGTTTAAACAAAGACATCGTTATTATTATTAACCAAAACATTCGGGAGGGGGAGGAAGGAAGAGTGGAGCAATGTCCTACGGACATCTTACCTGCACCTACGAACGCAGGACGAAAGGCCGCAACACAGGTCTGGTCTACCACGTTGACGAAGGCCTCTCGCTGGCAAGGCCAGAAGAGGCAATGGCTGGAGCCTTGCTCCGGCGTGACGCCCCCCTCCTGCAGCCCGACGACATCTTCTGCCAGAGATGACGTCGTAGTCAGAGTGCCAGGGCCCACTATCCTCACGGCTAGCGTCAATGGTTGTAGCATAAGCTAAACAGCTAACTCTAGGCTAACTGATAACATCAAGCTAACGTTTCTAGCCGAGCGTAGCCGCCAGCTAACGCAGTGGCAAGCTAAGCGGCTACTACTGAAAGCTGTACAACGTGAGAAATAGCAATACAGGCCAACACTTCAGACAGCCGCTGTCTTTTCCTCTTCTTATCCGAAGAAAAAAGGAAAAAAGGCAACACACGCCCCTCTTACATAACGGTGCTTACCAGACACAGCGGTATCGGCAGCAAGCCCCTCATTGTACGCGGGCTGCAGCCGACCTGAGCTCGGAGACATTCTCATAATGAAAACACCAAGCTCACCCTCCTTGCGCCAGGTGTTTTTCATCTTGAAAAGCGGGGGCAGTGCGGCGGCAGAGGGTATCCGTTTGTCCAGAGACCCGGGGAATTGAACCGCAGATTCGGAATCACGGTCCCAGGAAAACAAAGCTACGACTTCACTGAGGAGGAGCCAATGTTATTGTGGGGCATCAGACTAGAACCCCCTCCACGCCGCTAAGGGGCAGCGAAAAGGATTCTAGCCTGGAGCCGACCTTCGTAAGCTGTGCAGCTGTTCCCCCACAACTGACACACCTGGCGCCCGCGTCGCAAAAAACATCACCCGCCTAGAGAGGCCGTCAGCCCTCACACAGCCAACCGCCTCCCAAGCATATAGTATCCAGCTGCAGAGCCGGAGACAATGCCGGCGGGGATTGCTCAGCGCCGCGCACCCCTAATGCGAAGGGGGTATACAGCGAAGGAAATACAGCGAAGACATTATCGCTGTATTTCCTCGAAAAATTGTGAGAGAGAAAACAAAGATACAATGTCAACGTAGCTCCTCTTCTCCAATAACAATTTCGGCACTAAACCCTAAAGTGGTGTGCTACAGACACTTTTTCGGTGGTGAAAATAGGGAAGGAGCTGATGGTGTGGCCACGACCCCGCTTATGTAGAGGAGCGGATGGGGGTGTGGCCAGGCGGATGGGTGTGTGCATGTGGAGAAAATGATTCATTTTTAGACTGGATAAAGGGATAGTTCCATTACGAGCAGAGCGTAAGCTATTACGATATATATCATGCCAGTCGCTAATGTTACCACTTGGTTCTGATGCTCTGTTGTATCAAATGGAACATTAAATAATATAAAATCACCGTAGCATTGTCCAGCTGCTAAACATTAACGTTAGATTGCTAACTGCAGTCAAATGGGTCTATTTCACTAGCATGCAAGGTTGATAGTTTGGCTTCAACCATATGCTTCTTGTTTTATTGTGTTCGTCATTTTGACATTTTTATCATGCAATCAACCCACAATCCATTATCTTTAAAACATATCAGGGTAAATGAATCATATAAGAACATGGATGGTGAGTTGTTTATGACATTTTACAGGTTACAGGCTCAACCAAGCCACAATCCATTATATTTTAATACAGTTGCTGACAGGCAATAAACAGTCGACGCTGTTCCCCTAGCAACAAAATACTTCTGAAAAGGTCTATATAATTGTTTAAAAATAACTATTATCAAAAACAGCTATTTTAAAATGTTTTGCTGCCATGGAATAAACGATCAAATCAAGCCGAAAACGTTTGCTGTGCCTTCGTCTGTTGGACCACGGTTGTGCTGTTGTGGTATTTAAAAATGGCGGTTGGGCACGCTCTGCCCTTCTCGGACCACACAGCATTCTGGGTGTGCACTCCACAATAGGGCTTCTACCCTCACCCGTATAGGCTACTGTATATGTCTGTCTGTCCTGACATCACACAACCAATCAAAGCTGATGATTACACTGAAACAGAATTGAGAACAGAAGTAGTACAGTAGATGAACGTTAGTATTGCGCTAATCACAATCAGCATTGCTAATGTCAGTGAATGTTTGCTACTCAATGGTTACATGTTGTCTTGTACAAAGGCTTTCACAGGCCATACAATGCAGGGTATTCAGATTAATTCATGAAAGCTAACTGAAATATTGAGTAGCAAATATTAAAGTCCCAATGAAATGTAATTTTAGACCCATCAAGCTTCCTTAACGTGACATATTTCTGAGGTAAACAGGATAGACAGGCAGAACCTGATATCAGGAAGGATTGGATTTGACCATTCCTAAGTGGCATCCATTACAAAGCTGGACACTAGCTAGCCTACAGATCAGTCATACTAAGTAGTAAGCTAGTAGCTAGATACTAGCTAGCCCTCCCTTTGCTGCTAGTCCTGGTTGTATGTTATACCATGAGTCTGAAAGAAGCCCTCTCCTGTGAAAATGATAAAGTCACTGTGTGTGTTGGTGAGGCGTCATCATACAATTAATTCCTGGACATGTCATCACATGAAAGTAGGAATAATACTATTTTCTGTTTCTCTATACTAGCCAATGTATCGCCATGTGTGAGCTGTGAGGCACGTTTAGTTTTTCCTAACATTACTTGCCAGGAATTCATTGAGCATAACAGACTTCACGACTGCAGTGGATACATCCTTGGATGAAGTAAATGGTTTTTCAGCAAATATCTTGGTTACAACCAGGCGATATTTAGGCTATACGTTTGTAAATGACCAGTGGCCACATAGTAGTATTTTCTTTATTTAATTTTTTTAAGATTTTCTTTTTTTGCGTTTTATCGCTTTATTGCTACTGGGCAGTCTAGTAGAGAGAGACAGAGGATGAATGGGAGACAGAGTGGGGGGAAGACATTAGGCAAATAACGACGGGTTCGGGAGTCGAACCCGGGTCGGCCGTGTCACGGCTGAGCGCGCTATGTGGTTCGCCACTGGGGCGCCCCATAGTAGTATTTCTTTAACCTAGCCAAAACAGGCACCAATTAGCTGACAAGGTGACAAGGCTCAGGTGTTAGCTAGCTTGGGAGGGGGAGTGTATAAAATATATGTTGCCATAAATTGGTTGGAATTTCTGAGTGCAAGCCTATAAGCACACATATTTTGTTTTACTGGCAGAAAATAAGAACATGATATAAGAATACAAAGATATATATAAATATATATATGTAACGGTTGTGACATCGTCACCTTAACTTCGATGCCCCGAGGGAGTTTCAAACCCGTGGTCTGCCGCTCCACGGGTCGGCAGCACAGCACAGACCACTAAACCAAGAGGTGAATTCACTGCTTTGCAACGTGTCTATGTGTCTTTTAAGGGTGAGAGTGAGTTTAACCCATATTATACAACGGCATGCAAATTTCTCGATTCTGATTGGCTGAAACAGTCCATTTACACGTATGTATAGGGAACACTCCACGCTGCTGGTCCCAGGACCCGCCCACAACCGAATCACATCACATCACTCCGCCGGATCACAAGATGGCGGACAATAATCTTTAACAAATGGATATGTTGATAGCGTCATAACGACTAAATATCAAACGATTCTGTCACGGCGAATGTCTTAGTCTCTTACACAACGTTGGATTGTGTAATCTATGCAGTCCCGGCGCCATGGGCTGGCATTAGGGGGGCGGGCCCGCCCACTGAGTCAGCTGTGCCCACCCTAAAAAAAAAAAAAAAAAAAAAAAAAATTTTTTTTTTTTTTTTTTTTTTAATCAAAGTCAACTATCCAAATCCTTAGTCGGGGACAGCCCTAGTGGGCACTGATGTCAACAACAACATTACTGAAGCTAGCACGGCACTCTGTGAGAATTCATTTTCTACCCTCAAGAACGTCTTTACAGAACATCGCCTTAGTATGCTTCATCGACGCAACTAAGGCCAATTTAATTCAGTTGGCATTTGAGAAGGACTTAACGAAAAAGTTCAGGAATGAGTGGAGGGGCAGTGTTTTAAGAAGATTTCACTCTGTCCCCAAACACCGCTTGCCTCTCTACTTATAGCCTGTGGAGGAATTTTGTTTGCTTTTTTATGCACCTTATTTTTGTCAGTTCAGTTCAGTTTGTCAGTGAATTCAGAAGTGTTGAATAAATGGAGACTTTTCAAAGATATAGAATAGAATAGAATAGAAATGTATTATCCTGAGGGAAATTTGACACTGCAAATCACTCAACATTAAACATTTAGACAGAACAAGTCACAAATAAGAATAACAAAACAAATGGCCTAAGAATAGAATAAAATGAAATAGAATAAAAATAGAATAAAAGATACAGTAAATAAATACAGTAAAAATATACTGAAGTCTACAGTAGGTGTAAGTCCAGGAAGATGGTAACTGTCAATCTGTGCTCAGTGATGCAGTGAGGCACAGTGATGCATTGTATAGTCTGATGGCTGTCGGAATGAAGGACTTCCTGTGCCGTTCAGTGCTGCATTTAGGTAGTGTGAGCCTATAACATTAGGGCGGGCCATACTTTTTTTTTTTGGAAAATCAATCGAGTGGGGTGTCTAAAATATGTGTTTTTTTGTGGGGAATTCAAATATGGGATTGTTTTTCTAATCGGATAACTCCTACCTACATTGTTTTGGATTTCAAAATGGCCGATTTGACAATTTTTCACCCCTTGGCCATACATGGATGCCAACATGAATCTGAAGGAAATCCTAACATGCAAGGTGTCTAAATGATGTGTTTCTTAATGGGGAATTCAAATATGAGTTCATTTTTGGGATAGAATAACTCTAACCTACATTGTTTTGGATTTCAAAATGGCCGATTTTACCATTTTTCACCCCTTGGCCATACATGGATGCCAACATGAATCTGAAGGAAATCCTAACATGCAAGGTGTCTAAATGATGTGTTTCTTAATTGGGAATTCAAATATGAGTTCATTTTTGGGATAGGATAACTCTAACCTGCATCATTTTGGATTTCAAAATGGCCGATTTTACCATTTTCACCCCTTGGCCATACATGGATGCCAACATGAATCTGAAGGAAATCCTAACATGCAAGGTGTCTAAATGATGTGTTTCTTAATGGGGAATTCAAATATGAGTTCATTTTTGGGATAGGATAACTCTAACCTGCATCATTTTGGATTTCAAAATGGCCGATTTTACCATTTTTCACCCCTTGGCCATACATGCAAGCCCACATTAACTGTTGCTGCAGCAAAGACAAAAAGATTCCTGTGAAAGATATTGCCTACATCAAGGGACAGAGGGAAATGGTTGGAAGTAAAGGACCACACCAAATGGCTGGAGCTGATCTGCCTGAGCACAAGAGACAGGTGAAAACATTGGAAAGGCAGGGGATGGAAAATAAGGCAGAGAAAAGGAGAAGGGGCAAAGATGAAAGCTTTGCAGCAGCAGACAAGGTCGCCAGGAAGGATGTTGAGAGCTTCCTTACAGTCCCTGAAGTTGAGCTCATTCCTGAAACTGACCCTGCAGCTTCAGCAAAGCTACGGAAAAATTATGATGAGATTCCAAACATCGCCCTTGCTAGTGTAAAGTATGGCATAGGTCTAAGGCCAACTGCAGCTATAGCAACTGCAGCTCTGATTGATGCAGGACTCATCTTAGAAGATGACACAAGTAAAGTGATTGATAAGAACAAGGTTAAGAGAGCACAAGAAAAGTTGATGCAAGAGCTGGGGGAAGAGTTTGAGGAGAAGTGCAGGGAGGAGGGGGGGATCTCCTGTATCCTCTTTGATGGGCGGATTGACATGACCAATGTGATAATGGAAGCTGAGGGCAGTGACCAATCTTTTCCTGCAAAGATCAAGGAAGAACACTATAGTGTTGCTAGTGAGCCTGGCAGCAACTATCTGTTCCACTTTACACCAGAGAAAGCAACTAAAGAGGAGTCCCATGCAGAGAAGATTGCTAAGGTCCTGTTTGCCTGGCTGAAAGAGAGAGGTTCTGATAAGACCTTGTGGGCCATTGGAGGAGACTCAACCAATGTCAACACTGGAGTGAAGGCAGGTGTAATGCGGAAGCTGGAGCTGCACCTGGGGAGAAAGCTGGTCTGGTTGGTGTGCAACCTGCACACTGGTGAACTTCCACTGCGCCGTCTCATTGTTGAAGTTGATGGGGCTACTCTGTCAGACAACAAATTGTCTGGGCCAATAGGACAGCTCCTTGATTCTGTTACAGACTTGGAGATCAATCCTAACTTCACCAGGATCTTTCTTGGCCCTCCGCTGATCAAGCTGCCTGAGAAGATCATTCAAGATCTCACAACTGATCAACACTATGTGTTGTGAAGGGCCAGATTAAACCGAATATATATATTTATTTATATATATATATTTAATTGTATTTGTATATTCTCTAATATTCCCTGATATCCCTTGTATATTCCTTGTACAATATGCATTGAATATCCATTCTAGCCTACTGAACATCCCATAATAGTCTCCATTCTACTATTGGTCGAGACCTTGGTGCCAGGCTGCCATACCCCTCAGACCCAGTTCAAACGTACCGCTCCACATGTACGAACAAGTCCTAGTTCCGCGTAGGAATCTGGCTACCGCACCACTAATGGGACTATTTGTTCATAGTGCGTATATATACTGCGCTACTAAAGTAGGACTTCCTTTTCAGTCCAGTTTCTTACCCTCCAATAGAGTCACAGACGTAAAGCCTCCCCGCGACGCCACGTGTGGGAGTAAGGCCAAGTTCGCCTACCATCGGTATTGAGACATCGTGTATATTAATATTTGAATAGTCATATTTGGCACTATATCGTCGAGTTGGACGTAGTCTATTAAGCTAATAATAGTCTGTTAATATATAGTGCTTCGTGCGGTGAGAATACTACCGTAGTCAGTACCCCATCGTTTCGGGCAGAGAACTGGCTGCTTACCCAGGGTGGTTGACCCCATGTGAAGCTGCACCCGAGGAGCCCCAGAGCCGACGAGCGAGTGGACCTGTATACCGGATTATTCTACCGACGACAGCACGCCTTCCCAGGCACGGATTATGCTTTGTATACTTTGATTATTCCATGGATAAAGACCCCCGACACTGCCGTGTGTTGGAACCCCCCCCCCCTGGAGAGGACGCAAGGTGAGGAGACGCTCTGCAAGACGAGGTCGCTTCACGTCTCTCCCCCGTGGACCGGAGAGAGCCGGCCCACAAAGAGTCCACCTGCTTTCATCTGTGGTCCAAGGATCGCCGGCGCATTGAACGGCACTACAGTGGGTTCACCTGGGATACCCTTGGCCGGACGAGGCAGCCGGATTCTACCCCCCCCCCCCCTCCTACTCCTGTCGGCTTACAAGCGACCGGATTAACCCCCTCTAGTGTATCTAGTATATAATCATTAAAGTATCATTGCTGTTATTCCTTAACTATTCCAGGTCGTATATTTACCACCTGCGCCATCAGAGATTGGACATTCTCTATTGATATACCGACGAATACTCTTTGCCATAAAAGTGCATACTATTTCAATTCATAAATGTAATTAAGTGATTAAGTGCTTGCTCTACACACCATTGCTGTGTAGTAATAAACGCATACTTCGACTTCGTACATTTGTGTTGGATCCGTTTCATCTACGTGAGAGTGTTTATGATAATATATTTATGCCGTGTACTGGGTGGCCGAATATTAAGTACAAAGGTAGTGGTAGTAAGTATCATATCTAGTAATACAGTCAGGGAATTGTACCCCTCAGTTACAATTGGTCCTTCGAGCCGGAGGGTAATTAGTGTAATATTAATATAGTGTTATTAATATTGAAATGGCCTATGATGAACACTCCACGAAACGATCCTCCTAACCAACGCCCGCAGCGCGAACGACGGCTCCCTCAGTACTTAGAGGCCCACGCTGTCAGTCAACAACCTAGTCTTCTACTAACAGTAAACGGGGTAAAACTAGAAAGTAAAAGTATGTCTAACCCCAACGCCCAGACTACCCCGACCATAGAGGCCCCTACGGGCTCTAATGTAACTGACCAAGTTCACGGTGGGGACCAGTGGGAACCAGACATGACTTCACACCCCGCCAGTACTGAAGAAGTAGTCCCCGATGAGTCCCGGGAGGAATACAACGCTACCGAGAGAGAACTCGGCACGGAAGAAGACGGGGAGAGCACCGTGGAGATAGAGCTCCAAGGCTCCGCAAGGAGTACCCCGAGGGAAGGCTCCCCTATACAACCGCCTTCTCCCAGCGAGGCAGAGAGGACCCTACAGCAGGCCTTCCTCATCAGCCTGAACGCCGCTGCTGAACGCGACCGACTGCAGATCCAGCAGCGAAGCGAACACGAGCAGATACGTCTAGAAATAAGACGCATTCAGATGGAAGAGAATGTGGCCCGAGAACGAGCCGGTGCTCAACGGGACGCAGCGCGCGACAGACAGCAGTCGCAACTAATAGAACAGCTGATCAGACGGACAACACCCTCTCCCTCCGCCAGAGGCTCCAGGAACTCGTCTAGACACACCTCCAGGGCGGCATCCCCTAGCCGAGTAAACAACCCTGAACTTGACCAACAGACGAGGTCTATACCCCCCACAGACCACCTCCCCCCACCGGTCCAAGCGAGACCTAGCAACCGGGAAGGAGCAGCATATCCTGTGGAGAGGCTAAACCAGAGACTACAAGCACTGGATGACCTAACTGAAGACGAAGAGGAAGAGGAGGAGAACCACGCCCGAAGACAGCACAGTACTCAACCGGACCAGGAGGTCCGGTACAGCCCAGGCTATACTCCCGCGGAGCTGCGCTACAGACCCCCGACTCTATACACGGGTGAGCACGACGCACGACCCGCACCGAGGAACAGCACCTGGACAAGCGGGCCATGGTACACTGCCGGTACCAGCCCATACCAAGGAGCGGGAGGAGACTCGCCTAGGAGGCCTCTCCCCCAACGCTCGCCGATGTATCCACAGTCAGCGTCATACATTGGCACGCCTATGGTACCCGACTTCACCCAAGAGAACCGGGCCCAGTATACAGAACTCCGCATGTGTCTGGAGACCATGTTGGTGGATGTATTGGATGAACGCCACAAATACGCCATCCTACTGAAGCACTTAAAGGTGCCCCGCGCACATAATATAGCGCTTGCCTACGCGACTTCCACCACCCCATACACAGCAGCGCTGGTAGCACTGGACCAGAGGTATGGGCGCATATGGGATTACGTGATCCAGGAGATCCGACACATCGACCGCTTACCCCCAGCAATAGACAATCGAGCACTGGACGACCTGTCCATCAGAGTGCAGTCCCTGGTAGGGATGTTGGGAGCGCAAAGAGAGAAGGGGAGGCATGAACTTTACGCCAACTCAAATGTGGAAAGGATTCTGGAGAAGCTGCCGCCCGCTCGTCAGGAGCGCTTTAGGCGGCAGAGGGACCACAGAGACCCGAATGGCCCCGAACCGAACCTCCTCGATCTAGCAGACTTTCTGGCGAGAGAAGTCAGCAGCCTACGGCTAGATACATTCGGACAGAGCACCCCTGGCTCCAGAGAAGGAACCAGACGACTAAATGATGGAAGAAGATCGGTGACTGTGATGCACCAATCGGAGTCAGTACCGAGCAGCAGGAGCCACAGTACCCCCTCCAGAACGAAGAAGTGGAAGATAGTGTGCCCCTACTGTGAGAAAGAACACTGGCTAGCGCAATGTGACTCCTTCCCCAAGCTGAACGCGGAGGAAGCAGGTCAATGGATAAAGTCCAACAAGCGCTGTTTTCGCTGTGCGCGCTCACACATGGCAGCCGAATGCCGCTTAAAGAAAAGGTGCACCAAGTGCGATGGAGCCCATCTGGACATACTTCACGACAGTAACAGACGGCGCCCTTCACCCGCACCATCCAGCCGCAAAGCGAGCGTCATGTACATCGATCCCGCCAGCAGCAGTGGAGCCTGAGTACTCCTAAAAGTAGTGCGTGTGACACTAAGCTACCAGAATAAAGTCCTGGACACTTACGCCGTCCTCGATGACGGGTCAGAGAAGACCCTGCTGCTCGCCTCCGCTGCGGCCCAGCTAGGGCTGCGGGGAAGCGAAACCCAAATGACAATTCGGACAATAAGACGAGATTTGAAGACGATAAAGGGCGAGAATGTCTCATTCTCTATCGCAGCAAGCGGCCAGCCTGAGCGACGGTACCAGATTACAGACGCTTTCACCAGCCAAGAAATAGGACTGTCGCGGTACACATACCCCGTCGCCAAGCTGATGGAGAAATATGCACATCTGCGCAAGTTACCGATCCCGCTCATAGACAATGCTATGCCGACCCTGTTGATAGGCTCCGACCATGCAGACCTCATTGTCCCGATAGACCGGGTTCATACCGGACCCCAAGGCTGTCCTGCAGCAGTCGAGACCCGTTTGGGATGGACTCTCCAAGGCCCGCTCGCCAAATCTCTCAACCGAAGTACAGTCACTAGATGTCTCCACTCCCGAGTCACAGAGGGAGAAACCGCACTCCTGCAACACGTAGAGCGGTTATGGACCTTGGAACAAATGCCCTTTAAGAACGGAAAGAAAGACATTCGCTCTAAAGATGACATTTACGCCATTCACCTCCTCGAGACAGGGACCAAGAGAGTCCTGGTCAACGGCGTGTTGAGATACGCCACGCCACTCCTGCGGCGAGAAGGAATGCCTACTTTCCACGCCAAGACAGACGCCACAGAACGGTACCTGCTGAACACGGAGCGGCGCTTAGCCAAGAACCCCGCCCAAGAGAGTGTATACCGCGCTGAGATTGAGAAGCTCATCACAGCGGGACACGTCACAAAGATGGACATTAAAGAGGCTGACCAGACCACTGAATCGTGGTACGTGCCCCACCACAAGGTCCATCACAACGGTAAAGACCGCATAGTATTTAACTGCAGCTACCAGATCGGATCCCAAAATCTAAATAAAGAGTTACTGCCCGGTCCCACACTCGGCCCCTCCCTACTCGGCGTTCTACTCCGCTTCCGCCAGGAAAAGGTGGCCATCAGCGGGGACATTAAAGGAATGTTCCTGCAGGTGAGATTAGTAGAGGCGGACAAGCCCCTGTTACGGTTCCTATGGAGAGAGAAGCCAGGAGATGAGCACCCAGCCATCTACCAATGGGAAGTCCTCCCCTTCGGAACGACGTGCAGCCCCTGCTGTGCTACATTTGCACTACAGAAACATGTAGCAGAGGACCCAGCAGCGGACGAAGAGGTCCGACACAGCGTAAAGAACAGCTTCTACGTAGACAACTGTCTACAAAGCCTTTCAACCCAAGAAGAAGCCGAGGCTCTCCTGATTAAACTCCGCGCCTCATTGATCAAAGGCGGCTTTGATCTCAGGCAGTGGGCCAGCAGCGATCCGCAAGTACTGCGCAGCCTCTCCTCCGAGGACAAGGCAGCCAGCAGCGAGACCTGGATGGCTACAATCCCGGGAGAAACCCAGGAGATGACCCTGGGATTGGTGTGGCGATTCAAAACAGATTCGCTTCACTACAGACACAAGCCCCTGACTACGGAGCAGGGAAGGCCGGCGGCGGCGCCGACCACCAGACGGAGTGTGTACACAACACTCGCCCGACAATATGACCCGCTAGGATGTATTCTACCGTACACCACCAGGGCAAAAATGATTGTACGAGCATTGTGGGACAAGGACCAGGGCTGGGACGACCCCATTCCCGCACACCTTGCATCCACCTGGAGAGAGTGGGAGATGGAGCTCCACTCACTCCCAGGCGTTAATATGCGCCGAAGCTACTTCCCACCCACGGTGAGGCCAGAGACATGTAAAATGGACTTACACGTCTTCAGTGACGCCTCAGAGGTCGCATACGGATCAGTAGCCTACTTGCGGGCCCAAGACCAGGGGGGAGAGATCTACACAGCATTTGTCCTCGCCCGCTCGAGAATAGCCCCACGCAAGCAACAATCTATCCCACGTCTAGAGCTCTGCGCAGCCCTAGCCGGAGCGCACCTAGCCACGCTCATCCAACGTGAGCTCACCATACCGGTGTCTAGAACAATCCTGTGGTCAGATTCCACGACGGTACTCGCCTGGATCAAATCGGACTCATGCAAGTACAAAGTCTTCGTGGGAGTCAGAGTCACCGAGATTCAAGACTTAACCGAAGAGTTAACCGGAGAAACAGAGTGGCGCTACGTTGATACAAAACAGAACCCAGCTGACGTCATCACCCGGGGGATGCCCCTGGATGACCTCACCCGTCGCAATGTCTACAGTGACGGCCCCGCATTCCTAAGACTCCCGGAAGGACAGTGGCCCACGCCTATCCCGAGGGAAGCAAGTCCAGAGGAGGTGGAAAATAAGAAGTCTGTGTTCTGTGGATTGAGCACCGTAGCCTCCACCGACCCTAACATAGACGATTGCATGTCCATAGAGAGTGCACAACAAAGAACATTCCTGCGGTACCACCCGGAGTGCAAGTCCCCCGCTGATATGTCAGCAGCTAACTACGAGGAAGCAGAATTGCTTCTACTGCAGCGAGCCCAGAGAGACTCGTTCCCCGATGAATTGGCCTGTCTACAGGGAGGAAAGCCCGTCCCATCCGACAGCAGATTAATTCATCTGGCCCCCGAGAGCGACGCTCATTCCCTCATCAGAGTGGGTGGTCGCCTACGCAGAGCCCCCAATCTACCGGATGATATTAAATACCCGATCGTATTGAACAGCCGACACAAGGTCACAGAGCTGATTATAAAGAAATACGATGAGGATGTACATCACGCAGGAGCAGAAAGAGTCTTCGCGGAAATCAGACGTCGTTACTGGATCCTACAAGGAAGAGAGGCGGTACGACGCTTCCAGCGAACATGTCTAGACTGCCGCAAGTGGCGCGCGCAGCCCAGCATACCAAGGATGGCTGACCCTCCTCCATGTCGCCTCCGAATCGGTGACAAGCCATTCCACTCAACGGGTATGGACTGCTTTGGCCCGCTGCACATAAAGAAAGGAAGAGGAACCGAGAAGCGGTGGGGTATTGTATTCAAATGCATGACCACCAGAGCGATACACATCGAGCTTCTCCCGACCATGAGCACAGACTCATTCCTTATGGCCTTCCGTAGATTCACATCACGGAAAGGAAGACCGTCTACCCTATTGTCCGATCATGGGACAAACTTCAAAGGCGGCGAAAGAGAGCTGAGAGAGAGCTTCCAAGCTATGGGCCCAGAACTTAAGACCCACCTCGCTCCAGCACAGGTTGATTTCCAATTCAACCCCCCAAACGCACCCCACTTCGGTGGCACTTGGGAACGAGAAGTGCGCTCCATAAAGACAGCCCTGTACGCAGTACTTGGGGCCCAGACTGTGGCGGAAGAAGTCCTAATGACAGTCCTCACGGAGATTGAGGGAGTACTTAACTCGAAGCCCCTCGGATATGTCTCCAGTGATGTGGCGGATATCGACCCAGTTACCCCCAACACACTCCTGATGGGGCGGCTAGATCCTGCATTACCCCAGACAATGTACCGGCCTGAAGAAGCGAACGGCCGACGAATGTGGAGGTACAGCCAAGTATTAGCCGACAAGTTTTGGAACAGTTTCCTACTGCACTACCTACCGTCTCTACAGACCCGCCAGAAGTGGGTAAAGGAGAGAGACAATTTGACAGAAGGAACAGTCGTCATGATTATTGATCAATCACTGCCCAGAGCTATGTGGCCGGCCGGCCGCGTAAGCAAAGTGATCACCGGTGCCGACGGCAAGGTCCGAGCAGCTGAAGTGCTCGTCCAGGGTCGCACTTACACCCGTCCCGTGGCGAGGCTCATAGAACTGCCTCGACTCCCAGACACAATCGATGATGACCATGACCCTACAACCCTATGACTTTGTGAAGTTGACTGACCCCTACAGCAAACCCTTATGTGTAAATAGACAACGCGATTAATCTGTCTCTGTTTAACTGATTAGGTCTGGGACCAATCAGGGGGTGGCTGTTGTGAAGGGCCAGATTAAACCGAATATATATATTTATTTATATATATATATTTAATTGTATTTGTATATTCTCTAATATTCCCTGATATCCCTTGTATATTCCTTGTACAATATGCATTGAATATCCATTCTAGCCTACTGAACATCCCATAATAGTCTCCATTCTACTATTGGTCGAGACCTTGGTGCCAGGCTGCCATACCCCTCAGACCCAGTTCAAACGTACCGCTCCACATGTACGAACAAGTCCTAGTTCCGCGTAGGAATCTGGCTACCGCACCACTAATGGGACTATTTGTTCATAGTGCGTATATATACTGCGCTACTAAAGTAGGACTTCCTTTTCAGTCCAGTTTCTTACCCTCCAATAGAGTCACAGACGTAAAGCCTCCCCGCGACGCCACGTGTGGGAGTAAGGCCAAGTTCGCCTACCATCGGTATTGAGACATCGTGTATATTAATATTTGAATAGTCATATTTGGCACTATATCGTCGAGTTGGACGTAGTCTATTAAGCTAATAATAGTCTGTTAATATATAGTGCTTCGTGCGGTGAGAATACTACCGTAGTCAGTACCCCATCGTTTCGGGCAGAGAACTGGCTGCTTACCCAGGGTGGTTGACCCCATGTGAAGCTGCACCCGAGGAGCCCCAGAGCCGACGAGCGAGTGGACCTGTATACCGGATTATTCTACCGACGACAGCCCGCCTTCCCAGGCACGGATTATGCTTTGTATACTTTGATTATTCCATGGATAAAGACCCCCGACACTGCCGTGTGTTGGAACCCCCCCCCCTGGAGAGGACGCAAGGTGAGGAGACGCTCTGCAAGACGAGGTCGCTTCACGTCTCTCCCCCGTGGACCGGAGAGAGCCGGCCCACAAAGAGTCCACCTGCTTTCATCTGTGGTCCAAGGATCGCCGGCGCATTGAACGGCACTACAGTGGGTTCACCTGGGATACCCTTGGCCGGACGAGGCAGCCGGATTCTACCCCCCCCCCCCTCCTACTCCTGTCGGCTTACAAGCGACCGGATTAACCCCCTCTAGTGTATCTAGTATATAATCATTAAAGTATCATTGCTGTTATTCCTTAACTATTCCAGGTCGTATATTTACCACCTGCGCCATCAGAGATTGGACATTCTCTATTGATATACCGACGAATACTCTTTGCCATAAAAGTGCATACTATTTCAATTCATAAATGTAATTAAGTGATTAAGTGCTTGCTCTACACACCATTGCTGTGTAGTAATAAACGCATACTTCGACTTCGTACATTTGTGTTGGATCCGTTTCATCTACGTGAGAGTGTTTATGATAATATATTTATGCCGTGTACTGGGTGGCCGAATATTAAGTACAAAGGTAGTGGTAGTAAGTATCATATCTAGTAATACAGTCAGGGAATTGTACCCCTCAGTTACACTATGGCTATAAGCTGGTCTGTGCAATCAGGGATGGAGTGCTTTCTGCAAGGCTGGCTCTGCTGGAGATTGGACCGGTAAACCACAGCCGCTGGCTCACCACAGCAAACAGATTCCTCAGGCTCTGGGTGTCAAAGCATCAACTTAAAAGAAAGAACCTGAATAATCTACAATGCATTGTGGAATTCATCATTGGAGTGTATTATCCATGTTGGTTCAACATGAAGGTCAAGCACTCCTGGATCGAAGGGCCTAGGCACATCCTGTTTCAGCTGGACTGCCTCAAGTCTCAAAGGAAGGAGGTGCTGGATGTTGTGATGCCAACTGTGAGAAGATCTGCTTGGTATGCCCACAGTGAAGCCATCCTCCAAACACTGCTGTGCTCTGAGGATCAAAAAGAGAGAATTGAGGGGGTGGATAGAATCCTGGCCATCAGGGGAGAGGGGGATCCAGACACTCAGCTGGAAGACTCCTGTGTCAGGATCAGAAGAACACCTCACATCAATAGTGACGCTTCCAGCATTGGTGGCTTAATCAGCTGGTCAGAAGATTTGTCAGAGCCACCTCTCACCTGCTCCCTAAGCACCTCCGAGGTGAAGAACTTAATCAACACCCCCATGGAGGTTCTCGACTGGCCTTGCCACACACAAAGCATCGAGAGGGTTGTTAAAATGGTGACTGAGGCCTCTGCTAAGTACTTTTCACAAGAAAAAAGGGATGGAGGGATCAGGGCTCAGGAGACCAGCAGGAGGCTGATGTCCAAGAATGAATCCAAGCAGGACTTGTGCAACCTGATCAAATTTAAGAAGATAGAGGATTGATGGAGCCCCATGGATTTTCTCAATACATTGAGACGTTTGTTAAAATGGTTACAGAGGTTTCTGCTGAGTAGTTCTGGAAAGAGCTCACCTATTTATGGCTGACGTTGATTTTAAGTTTGTGTTTGTAGTTTGGTGGCTAAAGCAGTACAGTAGGAGATCTTGCTGTCCAAGAATGAGTCCAATCAAGATATTGGAACCTGGCAAAGTTCAAGAAGTCAGGAGATCGAGATTTAGCACTTAGGTGTTTGTGTGCATTACAAATACAATGTATTATTGTTAGTATTATTATTATTGATCTTTGGAGTTGTATCCAGTTATATACAGTTCACTTGTTAATAAATTTGATGGCTTTGTCATTATAAATGATTTCCCATATATTTTTTATCTTTGCAATTTTCTAATACAATACCAATGGGTTCAAATGGTAAAATCAGCCATTTTGAAATCCAAAATTATGCAGGTTATATTTATCCTATCCCAAAAATGACCTCATATTTGAATTCCCCATTAAGAAACACATCATTTAGACACCTTGCATGTTAGGATTTCCTTCAGATTCATGTTGGCATCCATGTATGGCCAAGGGGTGAAAAATGGTAAAATCAGCCATTTTGAAATCCGAAATGATGTAGGTTAGAGTTATCCTATCCCAAAAATGAACTCATATTTGAATTCCCCATTAAGAAACACATCATTTAGACACCTTGCATGTTAGGATTTCCTTCAGATTCATGTTGGCATCCATGTATGGCCAAGGGGTGAAAATGGTCAAATCGGCCATTTTGAAATCCAAAACAATGTAGGTAGGAGTTATCCGATTAGAAAAATAATCCCATATTTGAATTCCCCACAAAAAAACACATATTTTAGACACCCCACTCGATTGATTTTCCAAAAAAAAAAAAAGTATGGCCCGCCCTACTATAACATGCTCCTCCTGTCAGCCAAGTCTGTGTATAGTGGGTGGGAGGGGTGTTCCCTGATGGCCTGGAGCTTAGCAAGGCTCCTCCTCTCCGCCACCCTCGCTAGAGTCCAGCTCCACCCCAACCACGCTACTGGCCTTCCTGACCATCTTATCCAGCCTGTTTGTGTCCCCTGCTCTCAGTCCGCTGCCCCAGCAGGTCTGTTATATATATCCGTTCAGTCTGTTTTTGTATAAGTGAATGTTCTTAACACTTTGAGTGCCGGGACCCGTCTTTAGACGTCTTTGCTGGCCATGCTAAAGTTGCCGGAGGACGCGTTACGTCGTCCTTATATCAATATTTCAAAAATCTGCGATCGGATTCATATGTCCCCTCCGCTGGCCTGAGATCCACCAGCAGGACCCACTGAGCTCTCTGGCGGTTCAGGAGCGCCATCTGGTGGCCGATCGGCGCAATCGCCAAACAGGATGTTGAATAGAGGTTGTCATGACGACTGTAGTACTTCCGGGCGCTCGCTATGGGTCATGGGACTCTGGCTCGTCACGCTACACGGTGATCGATTGGCAATAACTCGATAAACAACATGATTTGGACGTATATACCATTATACAAGCTGGAGATGGACCGGGTAAAAATATATCCCATAATGATAAGATTTCTACTCGACGATGATCGCCCAACGGCGCGCGGAGACTGGGGTGAGTTTCAGCGTGTAACGTTACCGTCTTCGATACTAACTGCTATTATCAACATTTGACCCACATTAGATGATTGGTATAACGCTGCCCACGGAATTATAAACGCCCCCTCGCCCATCCGGTCAACATCAGATGACGTGTAGTAACTTCTAGAAGTACGTCTAGTTGGAATTTTTTATATCGCGCTGATTGCCATCAAACTGTATTTCATCATCAATATAATGCATTTGGGGCTATATATCACGTTCTGGAGAAAGCTGCAGAAAGAGATGAAAACATACTTATACATTAGACCATACTTTACTATGAATATGTGAATGAAAAAGTTTAACGTTGCTACACAATGAACAATACATATAGGACTTTGAATGGGCCCTAATAATGGCAATGTAGCAATAGAATTTAAAAAGTTATAGCCCTGCAAAGAAGGGGACTTTCTCCATAGACAAATAGCGCTGGCAATCTATGGTATATCATGAATTTAACCTTAGGCAGCCAAAGTGTTAAGAGAAATTAGATTTTTCAATTGCCTCTCTGCTCTTTAGTTCAGCACCGTGGGCAGCACCAAGCAAGCCACAGCGCCGCTGTCACAGCTGAAACTTATAAAAGGGAACCTGTGTTGAAAAACCATTGTGCCCCCCCGAGAACATGTTATGCCCCCCCACTAATTTGTTTCTGCAGCCTGGTCTGAATCTATGGGTCATGAATCATTGTGTAACAAAAGAAAAATCGCGGATTGATTGATTGATTAATTTGCAATCTTTTTTTCAATTTTTTTTTCCTTCTCCCTGACTGCAGCCCTCACACTGTCCGACGATGGCTCTCCACCCACCCCCACACACCCCCACACACCCCCACACACCCCCCCCCCCCCCCCACACACACACACACACACACACACACACACACACACACACACACACACACACACACACACACACACACACACACACACACACACACACACACTCCTGTCAGTTTCTGAAGCGAAACGCGTTGTGCAATAAAATAAGCAAAAACCAGTCCTGAGGAGTGTGCGGCCCCTTCTTTTGAAGGTATTCTTCTTTTGGCTTTAAACATATATACCGTAATTCCTCTAATAGTAACCCCGGCTTGTATTTGTTTCAACTGTAGCGGATACCAGGCTTGTATTAGGAGGAGGCATGTATAAGAGAGAGGCCTATATTTCTAATTTTCAAACAGATCATAATGAATAAATCAACATTTTGTGTCAGTTTGAACCCAGTAAAATGTACTGGGTTCATTTATTGAAACCAAGCAAGTACTGTATGAAATACGGTAGTAAACAGTGCAATTACAGGTGGTCAAAAAAAGTTAAATAAAGTAAAATAGTGCAATCACAATACTGGTATAATAATAATAATAACTTCGTTTTATACAATTCTGAGGTAGGCTTACTCTCTTGGTAAACATTAACAGCATACCATTATATGGTATTTACTGCACAGCCAGGCCAGCATATAACAACAATAACTCTAATATACATGAAACCCGGCTTGTATTAGGAGGCCGGCTTATAATTGCTTAGCTCAACAGCGCACCCGGTCATTAATAGAGACCCGGTTTTTAATTGAATACCGGTTACTATTAGAGGAATTACGGTATAATCTTTTTTAAATTTTTTTATTATTGCGTTTTTTACTACCGGGCAGTCCAGTAGAGAGAGAGGGAGAGGAGGAAATGGGACACAGAGCAGGGGAAGACATTCGGCAAAGAATGCCAGGTCCGGGAATCGAACCCGGGTCGGCCGTGCCGCGACGCAGTGCGTTACGTGGTTCGCTACTTGGGCGCCCCAAGACAAACATATTTGTCAAGTTTGGTCCGGACATATATCTTAATTCCCTGTTTTAATTTGGTGTGTGTGTGTGTGTGTGTGTGTGTGTGTGTGTGTGTGTGTGTGTGTGTGTGTGTATGTGTATGCTAGCCCACATTAATCCTGAATCTGTCACGATCCAGCGGCTCCTGTGTCTCCCCTACCCCTGTTTTTCTCCTGTCTGGCCCTGTCTGTGTGTTAGCTGAGGGGAGCAGCTTCCTGCAGACCATATATGGGCAACTTCCTGGCAATCCGCTCATTCATCTCACCTGCTCAACAACCACACCTGTCAGCCATCTTCTCATCAGCCCTGCAGTACATCTACCCTGGTTATTCAGTCACTCTTCGTCAGATCGTAGCCTGAGGAAGCAGAAGCGAAACGCGTTGTGCAATAAAATAAGCAAAAACCAGTCCTGAGGAGTGTGCAGCCCCTTCTTTTGAAGGTATTCTTCTTTTAGCTTTAAACATATATATAATCTTTAATTTAAAAAAAAGTTTATTTCGTTTTTTACTACCGGGCAGTCCGGTAGAGAGAGAGGGAGAGGAGGAAATGGGAGACAGAGCAGGGGAAGACATTCGGCAAAGAACGCCAGGTCCGGGAATCGAACCCGGGTCGGCCGTGCCGCGACGCAGCGCGTTACGTGGTTCGCCACTTGTCAAGTTTGGTCCGGACATATATCTTAATTCCCTGTTTTAATTTTGTGTGTGTGTGTGTGTGTGTGTGTGTGTGTGTGTGTGTGTGTGTGTGTGTGTGTGTGTGTGTGTGTGTGTGTGTGTGTGTGTGTGTGTGTGTGTGTGTGTGTGTGTGTGTGTGTGTGTGTGTGTGTGTGTGTGTGTGTGTGTGTGTGTGTGTGTGTGTGTGTGTGTGTGTGTGTGTGTGTGTGTGTGTGTGTGTGTGTGTGTGTGTGTGTGTGTGTGTGTGTGTGTGTGTGTGTGTGTGTGTGTGTGTGTGTGTGTGTGTGTGTGTGTGTGTGTGTGTGTGTGTGTGTGTGTGTGTGTGTGCGCGCGCTAGCCCACATTAATCCTCCCTGCCCGGCTAGCGCACTATGCTAGTACCTTTCTCCCGTGCTTCCAATGTGCACCAAAACATGTGGCTTTGTCTCGCTAACATAATCTGTTGTGCCGATGGAGATCACACATGGGATTGAAATGTGTGTCTCCTCCATCTCTGTCGACATGCTGCGTAAACGTGATGACAGTGTCTGTCTTTACTGTACGCTTGGAGACATTGTCCATACGCGCTTTGTACTTTGATGCGTGCATATTTTTAGCTATAAGCCAAACAACAGGGCTGTTTATGGCTTACTGGTCTCTCATGCAACTGGAGTGACACATACAGTACTGTACCACACACACACAGTATCTTTCAGTTTCCACTGCATTATATCCTGGACTGTCTCACTCTCGCCATACATTATTGAGCAGTAGAAACAATACATACAGTAGAATATGGGACAGTGACAGGGCACAAAATGTTAATTAACCCTTTCACTACCACAGAAGGTTAACCTTTCACTACCACACTACAGATGGTTAACCTTCTGTAGTGTGGTAGTGAAAGGGTTAACCTTCTGTAGTGTGGCAGTGAAAGGGTTAACCCTTTGTCGCGTGGCAGTGAATTTAACCTTCTGTATTGTTGCAGTGAAAGGGTTAACCATTTGGTAGTGTGGTAGTGAAAGGGTTAATACAATAAGGCTTTATATTAAATGCACCATTAAATGTATATAGAGTGATGCTACAGTACTGCAAGTCTTCCCGGGTTCGACGAGCAGCTGCCCCGTTGCAATTTATATTCCCTACAGCAGTATATATATACAGTATGTTCCCTCCAGGTCACCGTGATATATGGTGATGATATGTGGTACGTCTGTAGGCAGCAGCTCCATATAGTCACAGTAGATAGCGGCTACATCTCTCCATTAGATACAGCTCCCGCACTGTCACTTCCAGTCACCCGAGAGGAGCTGTCGGCGGCAGGCAGCAGCAGCAGCATGTGGGGTTGAAAGGAAACCCACTGGAGCTCCAGCGTCGGCCTTCAAGCTGACGAGCTAGAGCAGGGGTTCTCATCGAGGGGTCCGGGGACCCTCAGGCGTCCTCGAGGAGGTTCCAGCGGGGGTCACCTCGGAAGGAGTTGGAAATAAGTTTCAATTCACTATTTGATTCTGTCAAGACCAAGGACTGGGGACCCAAGATGCAGGCGGACACTGTAGTAATATAATATAATAATAATAATGCAGGACCTGTCGCAGAGGTCTTTAATTGGCATGCAACGACACTCAATGTTAGCGGCACACACACGCATGCATTGTCTGTAGGATAGTCCTCTGCGCTTAACCCATCCCGTCGTCCTTCCCCCCAAGGGCAGCCGGGAGCAGACGAGGGCTGCGGTGTGAGCCACGCCCGGGGACCATCCAAGTGCTCCTGCCCATCTTCGTCACGGACACGACAGTGTTAGCGATCTGTTGTCTTTGCATGTTTTTCCATTGGGTTTCTCTTATCGGGGGGGGGGGGGACCCTTGCGAGCACGCGGGAGAACATGCAAACTCCACACAGAAAGGCCCGGGAGATACCCCACCTGGGTAACTGGCATCATGGAAACCTGGTCCCCAAGCGGGAATCGAACCCTGGACCTTCTTGCTGTGAGGCGACAGTGTTAACCACTACACCACCGTGCCGCCTACGGCCTAATATAGAAGATATGTTTATAAAAAAAATGGGGGAAGGTTGGAGGTGGTGAGACTGTATCAGAGAAGGCAGGCAGGCAGTGGTGATCCTGAGACAAAAGAAAGACAAAAATGAGCAAAGGACAAAAACACAGGAAAACTGACGAAAAAAATCTATAGAGTAATATTTTCGAAAGAGCGGCCTGAAACGTCACTACCAAGTAGCTGAGTTAACGATCTGACGAAGAGTGACTGAAGAACCAGGGTAGATGTACTGCAGGGCTGATGAGAAGATGGCTGACAGGTGTGGTTGTTGAGCAGGTGAGATGAATGAGCGGATTGCCAGGAAGCTGCCCATATATGGTCTGCAGGAAGCTGCTCCCCTCAGCTAACACACAGACAGGGACAGACAGGAGAAAAACAGGGGTAGGGGAGACACAGGAGCCGCTGGATCGTGACAGATTCACTAGAAGTATGACCAGCGAGAGAACAAGAGTGACTACTCTACTCATAGGTTGTTATCTCCCTACCTACTGTACAGTGTACTTTCTAAATTGATAAGGTATATTTTCCTTCGTGGATAGTAGTATACATTTCCGACTTCATATTTTTGGGAAGGGCACTTGGGGCAAAAGGGCAGGGGCTCAAGCCCTCCTTCTGCCCTATATGTGCACGCCACTGGTGTAGCCGGTTATGGACCTGTGAACTAAGTCATATGTAACAAATATCTAAGACAAAATCTAATCAAATGTGGGTCCATGGCCTAATGTGTATCAGTGTGGGGGTCCTTGACACGGAAAAGGTTGAAGACCACTGAGCTAGAAGAATCTTTAGATTGAGCTCAAGTGTGAATTATATTTCTATTCAGCTATATATTATATATTATAACTTCTGTTCAGCTGCAGCCACATGTCTTCTCATTCTGAAATAAAATCACAACCATTTATAGATCAGATGCTTCACGATCATTCGATTCATTCTGGTGAAAGACACTTTTTTTCTTAGAAACCTTTCAAAATTGATTTGTTTTCTAAAGTGAAAGGTCAGTCCCTTGTGCATCTTTCCAGAGGTTGTCTGAGAGTTCAATTCCCTGTCAGGCTATATCTTGCATGCACTTAAAAAAAAAGAAAACAAAAAAAACATAGCGTCTCCAACTCAATAGAACAGAAATATGATTCATTGACAGGTGTTTCAAGGCATTCGATTTGGTATTTCAAAATACTGGATTTGGCGGTGTTCCAAAACACCACATGGGGTTGAGTGTTTCAGCGTGTCGTGTGCAACACATTCTGTCTTTCACAACGGCACGCCGTCCTGTTTCCATCGCGTTCCAGTGGTCCTTCACGCATGTGCAGTTCTTCACATGTAGTACAACTGATCTCCCGCTAGAACCGGCATAAGCGCTTGTAGGCTGAAGAGCGATGCTTTACCTCAACATTAAGAGGAAAACCATGCCCAGTCTTCTTCATACTATTGCCAGAATTGGCCGTCTCGAGGTGAATACTCAGTAGCTGTGAAACATTGCACTATGATTGTGATAGATTTTTGGCCCCCCCGACACTTTTGGCCAGTGTCAGTGAAAACAAAGCCTCAGACAGGCTTGTAATAACCAGCGTTCTGAGTTGCATCTCTTCGGTTGGTGACATATCAGCTGGCAACACTATAGACACGACAGCGGCTTACAGTATAGAGCTGTCATAATAATAATAATAATAATAATAATAATAATGAATTGAATTTGTATTGCACTTTTTGTTCACTAGGATCCCAAAGTGCTAATGATATGTTGGGGCCTTGAGCCACGCTCAGTTCATACCACTGAGTCTGACTTTACGCAATACTCAACAGTCACATCATCAGCAGGAATCACATTGACCAATGCCTTGTTAACATTCTTATTGATAAAAAGTACTATTTCTACAGTACATTTATTTCCTGTCTCTCAGAGTGCAAAGTTTAAATACTTCCTCAGCAATATCCTAATTTCTTTTATTTTTTTTTCTTTCTCAAACAGATGTCTGCATCTCTTAAACATAACACAAGAACTCAGGGGATCTACATTCCTGAATGTGTATCCAACAAGAGTAGAGTAGCATAGGGTTGTGGCCAATTGTAGCCTACTGTACATCTGGACATAGTGTACGGCTCAGGAGACTGACGCACAACGACAAAAAGGCTCGATGCAAATAGCAACATTCGTCTCCGTTCTCAAGTTTTCAGAGCACTGCGGACAAAAACCATGTTGTACATTTTAGACTCCTGCGAAAAGAGGCAGACTTTTAGTAATGCAGGAGTATTGGATCACCACCAGGTCAACTGCATAAAAGGCTGCTATGGAAAGACAACAGTAAACTGCGCTTTTATTGAGCAAGTTTACAATCTGCATGATCCCTCCAGGCTTAGAGCCCCTAGCAAGGTAAATCCATGATTGGCTCTTAATTATGTAATTTGGGATCTAATGTGCATATAGTAAACACCTCAAAAGTATGAGAACATAGCAATGTTCCAATTTAGAATAAGTCTCTCTCCCGTTCCCCGTTACTGGGTTGCAGTTAGGCGGCTAAGTAAGGAATTTAATGACATAATTAAAATCCACGTCATCCCATGCACCAATCATATACGTAGGGGAAAGATGATTGATGTGGGCTCTCTCTCCACGCTGAGAAATGTCCACAAAACGTCCAATTGTCTCCCCCACGGGGAAAACAATCCTCTACACTTTTCTTCGCCTTTTTTTTTAAGAAGTAGCTACACTGAGAATTCAAATTAGCCTGACAGGGCTTGTAAGCTACTGATAAGCTAACTAGAAGGACTGGGGTTACCACAGCTGCCACGGTGTTGAATATCAATGCCGTGAATATCTATGCCGTGAATATCTATGCCGTGAATATCTATGCCACAGATAATTTCCCTATGCACTTAAATAAATTGTAAAATTGTGCATTTATCCAAATTTCTGTTCCTCACATTCACCCACACAGCAACAGCGGAGGCGACCATGCTCCTAATGGCATTGGGAGCCATTAGGGGTTAAGTGTCTTGCTCAAGGACACTTCGACACACTGAGCGGGAATCGAACCGGGAACCGTCCGACTACCAGACGGCCACTCTACGTCCTGAGCCACTGTCGACCCTCTCAGAAACGCAGGTGTTCCTCTGAGGCACGCTCCTCCTAAGCCCCCCAATACTCGCAGCAAGCACGCACACACACCAAGCACAGCTACTTACATTACATTTACATTTAGTCATTTAGCTGACACTTTTATCCAAAGCATTCAATGTTCATCAAACAGTGCTGGAGTGCATAGTAATAAAGACATAATTAACATTGTAGGTAGTAATATAGACAAGGAAGATTGTGTGGAGTGTGTAGTGGAAGAGTGCATTGTAGTAGAAGACAGTAAGTACTTGATTGTTTTAATATTATATATAGTCTGGTAAGAAACAAGAAAAGAAAAACTCACCATAGCTTTTTAAAGATCCATTCAAGCAGGGCCGGACTGGGGAAATAATTCATACCGGGAGATATAGCGCGAAATGTAGCCCCAGTCAGGCCACTTTTTAAGCGGGGGGTCTGGGGGTCCCCCACCAGGACATTTTTTGTTACAAAGACTTAATTTCCTGCATTCTGATGAATTTTAGTGCATGTGAATCACAAACTAATGAGCCAACAATTGCTTAGTACAATGTACTGTTATGGACCTCAAATAAAACTGTTGGGGCACTGGCAATGCTACTCTCTCCACCTTCAAAAAGAAAAAAGCAAGAGCACAACATATTTTTCTATTTACTATTATAATACAGTTAACCACTCTCTCCTGTAAGGGCCTTTCTTTTTCTTTGTTTTATCCCTCTCTCCTCTACCCTTTCTCTTTCTTCCACTGTCCATTCTCGAAGACACTCTGATGTCACGAGACGGCCGCCATCTTGGTATAGGGGTACCATACGGATTTCTACCATCAAATCCATGCATTGAGCTCCGTTTTTATTTCTCTTTCTTCCACTATCCATCTTGACATCAACGTTAATTGACTTTCGCTCTACTGTATCTCTCCCGAGTCCCTCACTACCTGGCTCATTGCCTGGCTGTTATTCTGCATCTGAGTGCCGTCTGCCATTCCATTCGCCGCCTCCGCTGTCAATCAGTTGTATCGCCTGGTCCCGCCTCCACCAATCACAAGCGGCAGCACGGCTCCATTGTGTGTGTGTGATCCGCTGGCCCGTGGGAGAGAGAGTCAGATAGTTCTCCAACTCTGTGGCAGACAGTGAAATCCTGGTTGTTCCCCACCCATCTAGGTTATCTAACTATCGCGCCGCGCCGCCGCCACAACTAGAAACAATCGCCTGGCAAAATAAAATAAAAAAATAATAATAATAATTTTTTTTTTTTTTTTTTTTTATATATAATTTTTTTTTTTTTTTTAATCTGTGCAGGCCAGGCCACCGGGAAAACTCCCGGTGCTCCCGATGGCCAGTCCGGGCCTGCATTCAAGTCCATCTGTAGTTAAAACGCTCACTTCCTTGTTCTTCTTGTGTCCCACTTTTATTTAACCTGTTGAGTTTATGTGTTATATATAGTGCTGTCAGGCGATTTAAAAAATTTATCTAATTAATTACAGGATTTGTAATTAATTAATCTAATTAATCGCATTTTAATCGCATAACCATTTTATGCCTGATATTCTATATTCTATAATCATATTTCAAATTGTATGTGTCCGGATGGCAGAATTCAGTACTGTATCTACAAAACCTTCTGTTTAATCATCTTCCATCTATTAATTTGCTTAGATTTTTCAGGTCTGGTCAATTTGAGCATAGTGTTATTCACAGTCAAAGATAAAAAGAAATGTATTGATATTCTCATTTGGTTCATTACAATTTACTCAAAATAAAATTTTCATTTAATCAATCACTGCGCAGATTGATTGATTGAATGAAAATGTTATCAACAGATTGCAGAATGGGTACAATACAGTACGGCTCAATACACACAATTGTTAAGGGGATGCAGACCAGAGAAAGACTTTCATCTTGTTTACATCAGGGTCCCCCATTTTCAATTCATAATGAATTGTAAGTAAGGGTGCAACTTGCACCGTGCAATCCATTCTTTGACACTGGGAATACATTCCCTGAGATTCATAGATGTCCCTAGAATCAGATACCAAGAACATGCAAATGGACCATATTAAAAAAAAATCTGTAAATGTGTATTCTACATTCTTATGGAATTAATGAGATAAAAAAAATAAGTATATAAACAAAAGATTTATTTTTTATTTTTTTATTATTTTGTTAATTTTCATAACGCGATAATTTGCTGTGTAATTAATTAATCTAATTAACGCGCTAAACTGACAGCCCTAGTTATATATGATTGCATGTAACTGCTTAACTGTTCCACAAGAGGGCGCTATAGGCGCAAGGAGACATAGCTATTGTAACTGACGTCAGGTAAGAGGGTATATAAGGGATTGTTCCCTCCCCCTCACTCTCTTCCCCATCTTCCTCATCTACCTCTCACAGAGAGAGAAGGTCTCATGGCGCATACAATGTGAAATAAACCACGCCGATTAAAGGCTAAAGAAGGACCTTGTCGTCATGAACCCATTATTGTTGCTCCCCAGGTGACTCTGTCAACAGGTTATGGGCCCAGATCACGGAAGAGCGAAATAATAAGGGTAGCTAGTTTAGCTGAAAGTATAGGTGTGACCGGTGTACTCTGACGGCGTTGTGTATTAAGGACGACAGACATGGATGACTGTTGATGGTCTTTATTTTCCTCCTGTTAATTACAATGCAACACAATGCACCAGCATTAGGAATCTGCCACCTGCACTTCACGTGATCCCTCGGAGTTCCGGGAGGGACTCTCTCATAAGAATGACACATTTTAATACATATAATTACATTGGAAAAATATACACAATTGAATACAAAACGGACACATGGGAGCTACTGTACACACATACCTGTTAATTACAATGCAACACAATGCACCAGCATTAGGAATCTGCCACCTGCACTTCACGTGAGCTACAATTGGAAAAAGACGTGCCTCCATTAACTCCATGTTACCAGCGCACGTGTGTGCAAATCTCCTTACATGCTAGGCTACTAAGTGCATTTATACAGTTCCCTAACCCAGTCAAACCTCCCACGAATCTACACAGGTACATATTAACAACAGTAGTGAAGTCACAAAGGTCTATGTTCTGGTTCTGATGAGATCAGAACCGGCTTGATCCTACTCTGCGTTGTGAAATTATGTCTCCTAAAAACCCTTGTACTTTCAAAAGACCAACTGGTCTTGTTCGACAGCAGCTAAGCAGCAGGAGAAATGAAGGAGAGGTTGTAACAGCATCTGTTTTAATTCAAAGTTAAGAGTGTAATTACAATGGTTTTGGTTCAATTACAATAAAGAACACTATACTATTCAAGGTACCGGAGCACTATGCCGCTCGTCCTTCTAAGAAAGCAGATTAAAGAATGATAGTTGTTCCGTTGTTGATGTTCTTTGTTGACAAACAAAGAATAGTCGTTTCTCCCTCCAAAAACTCTTTTCCGTTGGTTCTCCTCTGCCCGCGCCGTCCTCTGTGTGAAGGTGGGTGTTGTCCTGTGTCGGTTGCGTTTCAGAGTCCCTCTACCGTCCCAACACCCCCTCTTATCCCTGAGCCAGACACCCTGGGCGTGACGTCACCAAGTGACCTCCCGCATAGGATTTCCAGCCAATCGCGAGCCTTCACAGAGTATTTGAAAAAGGAGGAGGGCCCTTAAGCAGACCAATTTACTTATGCCTTCTCTTAAGTCAGAGAGTTGAATTGCCTAGACTAACCTTGATATCTGTTAGTATTTATGCTTCAAGATATATCCAATTGATTTGAGATTGATTTTCTAAATACAAACATATTACTTTTAACTAATAGAATCTTTATATGAGATGAGAATCACCGTCTGTTACCATCAAGCCTAGTTTCAAACCTAAGTAAAACTAGTCTTACTATGCTGGGTGTTGTGAAGGGCCAGATTAAACCGAATATATATATTTATTTATATATATATATTTAATTGTATTTGTATATTCTCTAATATTCCCTGATATCCCTTGTATATTCCTTGTACAATATGCATTGAATATCCATTCTAGCCTACTGAACATCCCATAATAGTCTCCATTCTACTATTGGTCGAGACCTTGGTGCCAGGCTGCCATACCCCTCAGACCCAGTTCAAACGTACCGCTCCACATGTACGAACAAGTCCTAGTTCCGCGTAGGAATCTGACTACCGCACCACTAATGAGACTATTTGTTCATAGTGCGTATATATACTGCGCTACTAAAGTAGGACTTTCTTTTCAGTCCAGTTTCTTACCCTCCAATAGAGTCACAGACGTAAAGCCTCCCCGCGACGCCACGTGTGGGAGTAAGGCCAAGTTCGCCTACCATCGGTATTGAGACATCGTGTATATTAATATTGGAATAGTCATATTTGGCACTATATCGTCGAGTTGGACGTAGTCTATTAAGCTAATAATAGTCTGTTAATATATAGTGCTTCGTGCGGTGAGAATACTACCGTAGTCAGTACCCCATCGTTTCGGGCAGAGAACTGGCTGCTTACCCAGGGTGGTTGACCCCACGTGAAGCTGCACCCGAGGAGCCCCAGAGCCGACGAGTGGACCTGTATACCGGATTATTCTACCGACGACAGCCCGCCTTCCCAGGCACGGATTATGCTTTGTATACATTGATTATTCCATGGATAAAGACCCCCGACACTGCCGTGTGTTGGAACCCCCCCCCCTGGAGAGGACGCAAGGTGAGGAGACGCTCTGCAAGACGAGGTCGCTTCACGTCTCTCCTCCGTGGACCGGATGACGCCGGCCCACAAAGAGTCCACCTGCTTTCATCTGTGGTCCAAGGATCGCCGGCGCATTGAACGGCACTACAGTGGGTTCACCTGGGATACCCTTGGCCGGATGAGGCAGCCGGATTCTACCCCCCCCCCTTCCTACTCCTGTCGGCTTACAAGCGACCGGATTAACCCCCTCTAGTGTATCCAGTATATAATCATTAAAGTATCATTGCTGTTATTCCTTAAACTATTCCAGGTCGTATATGTACCACCTGCGCCTTCAGAGATTGGACATTCTCTATTGATATACCGACGAATACTCTTGCCATAAAAGTGCATACTAATTCCATTCATAAATGTGATTGATTTGATTAAGTGCTTGCTCTACACACCATCGCTGTGTAGAAATAAAGACCTATTTCTAATTCGTACATTTGTGTTGGATCCGTTTCATCTACGTGACAGTGTTCATCATAATATATTTATGCCGTGTACTGGGTGGCCGAATATTAAGTACAAAGGTAGTGGTAGTAAGTATCATATCTACTAATACAGTCAGGGAATTGTACCCCTCAGTTACAATTGGTCCTTCGAGCCGGAGGGTAATTAGTGTAATATTAATATAGTGTTATTAATATTGAAATGGCCTATGATGAACACTCCACGAAACGATCCTCCTAACCAACGCCCGCAGCGCGAACGACGGCTCCCTCAGTACTTAGAGGCTTACGCTGTCAGTCAACAACCTAGTCTTCTACTAACAGTAAACGCGGTAAAACTAGAAAGTAAAAGTATGTCTAACCCCAACGCCCAGACTACCCCGACCATAGAGGCCCCTACGGGCTCTAATGTAACTGACCAAGTTCACGGTGGGGACCAGTGGGAACCAGACATGACTTCACACCCCGCCAGTACTGAAGAAGTAGTCCCCGATGAGTCCCGGGAGGAATACAACGCTACCGAGAGAGAACTCGGCACGGAAGAAGACGGGGAGAGCACCGTGGAGATAGAGCTCCAAGGCTCCGCAAGGAGTACCCCGAGGGAAGGCTCCCCTATACAACCGCCTTCTCCCAGCGAGGCAGAGAGGACCCTACAGCAGGCCTTCCTCATCAGCCTGAACGCCGCTGCTGAACGCGACCGACTGCAGATCCAGCAGCGAAGCGAACACGAGCAGATACGTCTAGAAATAAGACGCATTCAGATGGAAGAGAATGTGGCCCGAGAACGAGCCGGTGCTCAACGGGACGCAGCGTGCGACAGACAGCAGTCGCAACTAATAGAACAGCTGATCAGACGGACAACACCCTCTCCCTCCACCAGAGGCTCCAGGAACTCGTCTAGACACACCTCCAGGGCGGCATCCCCTAGCCGAGTAAACAACCCTGAACTTGACCAACAGACGAGGTCTATACCCCCCACAGACCACCTCCCCCCACCGGTCCAAGCGAGACCTAGCAACCGGGAAGGAGCAGCATATCCTGTGGAGAGGCTAAACCAGAGACTACAAGCACTGGATGACCTAACTGAAGACGAAGAGGAAGAGGAGGAGAACCACGCCCGAAGACAGCACAGTACTCTACCGGACCAGGAGGTCCGGTACAGCCCAGGCTATACTCCCGCGGAGCTGCGCTACAGACCCCCGACTCTATACACGGGTGAGCACGACGCACGACCCGCACCGAGGAACAGCACCTGGACAAGCGGGCCATGGTACACTGCCGGTACCAGCCCATACCAAGGAGCGGGAGGAGACTCGCCTAGGAGGCCTCTCCCCCAACGCTCGCCGATGTATCCACAGTCAGCGTCATACATTGGCACGCCTATGGTACCCGACTTCACCCAAGAGAACCGGGCCCAGTATACAGAACTCCGCATGTGTCTGGAGACCATGTTGGTGGATGTATTGGATGAACGCCACAAATACGCCATCCTACTGAAGCACTTAAAGGTGCCCCGCGCACATAATATAGCGCTCGCCTACGCGACTTCCACCACCCCATACACAGCAGCGCTGGTAGCATTGGACCAGAGGTATGGGCGCATATGGGATTACGTGATCCAGGAGATCCGACACATCGACCGCTTACCCCCAGCAATAGACAATCGAGCACTGGACGACCTGTCCATCAGAGTGCAGTCCCTGGTAGGGATGTTGGGAGCGCAAAGAGAGAAGGGGAGGCATGAACTTTACGCCAACTCAAATGTGGAAAGGATTCTGGAGAAGCTGCCGCCCGCTCGTCAGGAGCGTTTTAGGCGACAGAGGGACCACCGAGACCCGAATGGCCCCGAACCGAACCTCCTCGATCTAGCAGACTTCCTGGCGAGAGAAGTCAGCAGCCTACGGCTAGATACATTCGGACGGAGCACCCCTGGCTCCAGAGAAGGAACCAGACGACTAAATGATGGAAGAAGATCGGTGACTGTGATGCACCAATCGGAGTCAGTACCGAGCAGCAGGAGCCACAGTACCCCCTCCAGAACGGAGAAGTGGAAGATAGTGTGCCCCTACTGTGAGAAAGAACACTGGCTAGCGCAATGTGACTCCTTCCCCAAGCTGAACGCGGAGGAAGCAAGTCAATGGATAAAGTCCAACAAGCGCTGCTTTCGCTGTGCGCGCTCACACATGGCAGCCGAATGCCGCTTAAAGAAAAGGTGCACCAAGTGCGATGGAGCCCATCTGGACATACTTCACGACAGTAACAGACGGCGCCCTTCACCCGCACCATCCAGCCGCAAAGCGAGCGTCATGTACATCGATCCCGCCAGCAGCAGTGGAGCCCGAGTACTCCTAAAAGTAGTGCGTGTGACACTAAGCTACCAGAATAAAGTCCTGGACACTTACGCCGTCCTCGATGACGGGTCAGAGAAGACCCTTCTGCTCGCCTCCGCTGCGGCCCAGCTAGGGCTGCGGGGAAGCGAAACCCAAATGACAATTCGGACAATAAGACGAGATTTGAAGACGATAAAGGGCGAGAATGTCTCATTCTCTATCGCAGCAAGCGGCCAGCCTGAGCGACGGTACCAGATTGCAGACGCTTTCACCAGCCAAGAAATAGGACTGTCGCGGTACACATACCCCGTCGCCAAGCTGATGGAGAAATATGTACATCTGCGCAAGTTACCGATCCCGCTCATAGACAATGTTATGCCGACCCTGTTGATAGGCTCCGACCATGCAGACCTCATTGTCCCGATAGACCGGGTTCATACCGGACCCCGAGGCTGTCCTGCAGCAGTCGAGACCCGTTTGGGATGGACTCTCCAAGGCCCGCTCGCCAAATCTCTCAACCGAAGTACAGCCACTAGATGTCTCCACTCCCGAGTCACAGAGGGAGAAACCGCACTCCTGCAACACGTAGAGCGGCTATGGACCTTGGAACAAATGCCCTTTAAGAACGGAAAGAAAGACATTCGCTCTAAAGATGACATTTACGCCATTCACCTCCTCGAGACAGGGACCAAGAGAGTCCCGGTCAACGGCGTGTTGAGATACGCCACGCCACTCCTGCGGCGAGAAGGAATGCCTACTTTCCACGCCAAGACAGACGCCACAGAACGGTACCTGCTGAACACGGAGCGGCGCTTAGCCAAGAACCCCGCCCAAGAGAGTGTGTACCGCGCTGAGATTGAGAAGCTCATCACAGCGGGACACGTCACAAAGATGGACATTAAGGAGGCTGACCAGACCACTGAATCATGGTACGTGCCTCAACACAAGGTCCATCACAACGGTAAAGACCGCATAGTATTTAACTGCAGCTACCAGATCGGATCCCAAAATCTGAATAAAGAGTTACTGCCCGGTCCCACACTCGGCCCCTCCCTACTCGGCGTTCTACTCCGCTTCCGCCAGGAAAAGGTGGCCATCAGCGGGGACATTAAAGGAATGTTCCTGCAGGTGAGATTAGTAGAGGCGGACAAGCCCCTGTTACGGTTCCTATGGAGAGAGAAGCCAGGAGATGAGCACCCAGCCATCTACCAATGGGAAGTCCTCCCCTTCGGAACGACGTGCAGCCCCTGCTGTGCTACATTTGCACTACAGAAACATGTAGCAGAGGACCCAGCAGCGGACGAAGAGGTCCGACACAGCGTAAAGAACAGCTTCTACGTAGACAACTGTCTACAAAGCCTTTCAACCCAGGAAGAAGCCGAGGCTCTCCTGATTAAACTCCGCGCCTCATTGATCAAAGGCGGCTTTGATCTCAGGCAGTGGGCCAGCAGCGATCCGCAAGTACTGCGCAGCCTCTCCTCCGAGGACAAGGCAGCCAGCAGCGAGACCTGGATGGCTACAATCCCGGGAGAAGCCCAGGAGATGACCCTGGGATTGGTGTGGCGATTCAAAACAGATTCGCTTCACTACAGACACAAGCCCCTGACTACGGAGCAGGGAAGGCCGGCGGCGGCGCCGACCACCAGACGGAGTGTGTACACAACACTCGCCCGACAATATGACCCGCTAGGATGTATTCTACCGTACACCACCAGGGCAAAAATTATTGTACGAGCATTGTGGGACAAGGACCAGGGCTGGGACGACCCCATTCCCGCACACCTTGCATCCACCTGGAGAGAGTGGGAGATGGAGCTCCACTCACTCCCAGGCGTTAATATGCGCCGAAGCTACTTCCCACCCACGGTGAGGCCAGAGACATGTAAAATGGACTTACACGTCTTCAGTGACGCCTCAGAGGTCGCATACGGATCAGTAGCCTACTTGCGGGCCCAAGACCAGGGGGGAGAGATCTACACAGCATTTGTCCTCGCCCGCTCGAGAATAGCCCCACGCAAGCAACAATCTATCCCACGTCTAGAGCTCTGCGCAGCCCTAGCCGGAGCGCACCTAGCCACGCTCATCCAACGTGAGCTCACCATACCGGTGTCTAGAACAATCCTGTGGTCAGATTCCACGACGGTACTCGCCTGGATCAAATCGGACTCATGCAAGTACAAAGTCTTCGTGGGAGTCAGAGTCACCGAGATTCAAGACTTAACCGAAGAGTTAACCGGAGAAACAGAGTGGCGCTACGTTGATACAAAACAGAACCCAGCTGACGTCATCACCCGGGGGATGCCCCTGGATGACCTCACCCGTCGCAATGTCTACAGTGACGGCCCCGCATTCCTAAGACTCCCGGAAGGACAGTGGCCCATGCCTATCCCGAGGGAAGCAAGTCCAGAGGAGGTGGAAAATAAGAAGTCTGTGTTCTGTGGATTGAGCACCGTAGCCTCCACCGACCCTAACATAGACGATTGCACGTCCATAGAGAGTGCACAACAAAGAACATTCCTGCGGTACCACCCGGAGTGCAAGTCCCCCGCTGATATGTCAGCAGCTAACTACGAGGAAGCAGAATTGCTTCTACTGCAGCGAGCCCAGAGAGACTCGTTCCCCGATGAATTGGCCTGTCTACAGGGAGGAAAGCCCGTCCCATCCGACAGCAGATTAATTCATCTGGCCCCCGAGAGCGACGCTCATACCCTCATCAGAGTGGGTGGTCGCCTACGCAGAGCCCCCAATCTACCGGATGACATTAAATACCCGATCGTATTGAACAGCCGACACAAGGTCACAGAGCTGATTATAAAGAAATACGATGAGGATGTACATCACGCAGGAGCAGAAAGAGTCTTCGCGGAAATCAGACGTCGTTACTGGATCCTACAAGGAAGAGAGGCGGTACGACGCTTCCAGCGAACATGTCTAGACTGCCGCAAGTGGCGCGCGCAGCCCAGCATACCAAGGATGGCTGACCTTCCTCCATGTCGCCTCCGAATCGGTGACAAGCCATTCCACTCAACGGGTATGGACTGCTTTGGCCCGCTGCACATAAAGAAAGGAAGAGGAACCGAGAAGCGGTGGGGTATTGTATTCAAATGCATGACCACCAGAGCGATACACATCGAGCTTCTCCCGACCATGAGCACAGACTCATTCCTTATGGCCTTCCGTAGATTCACATCACGGAAAGGAAGACCGTCTACCCTATTGTCCGATCATGGGACAAACTTCAAAGGCGGCGAAAGAGAGCTGAGAGAGAGCTTCCAAGCTATGGGCCCAGAACTTAAGACCCACCTCGCTCCAGCACAGGTTGATTTCCAATTCAACCCCCCAAACGCACCCCACTTCGGTGGCACTTGGGAACGAGAAGTGCGCTCCATAAAGACAGCCCTGTACGCAGTACTTGGGGCTCAGACTGTGGCGGAAGAAGTCCTAATGACAGTCCTCACGGAGATTGAGGGAGTACTTAACTCGAAGCCCCTCGGATATGTCTCCAGTGATGTGGCGGATATCGACCCAGTTACCCCCAACACACTCCTGATGGGGCGGCTAGATCCTGCATTACCCCAGACAATGTACCGGCCTGAAGAAGCGAACGGCCGACGAATGTGGAGGTACAGCCAAGTATTAGCCGACAAGTTTTGGAACAGTTTCCTACTGCACTACCTACCGTCTCTACAGACCCGCCAGAAGTGGGTAAAGGAGAGAGACAATTTGACAGAAGGAACAGTCGTCATGATTATTGATCAATCACTGCCCAGAGCTATGTGGCCGGCCGGCCGCGTAAGCAAAGTGATCACCGGTGCCGACGGCAAGGTCCGAGCAGCTGAAGTGCTCGTCCAGGGTCGCACTTACACCCGTCCCGTGGCGAGGCTCATAGAACTGCCTCGACTCCCAGACACAATCGATGATGACCATGACCCTACAACCCTATGACTTTGTGAAGTTGACTGACCCCTACAGCAAACCCTTATGTGTAAATAGACAACGCGATTAATCTGTCTCTGTTTAACTGATTAGGTCTGGGACCAATCAGGGGGTGGCTGTTGTGAAGGGCCAGATTAAACCGAATATATATATTTATTTATATATATATATTTAATTGTATTTGTATATTCTCTAATATTCCCTGATATCCCTTGTATATTCCTTGTACAATATGCATTGAATATCCATTCTAGCCTACTGAACATCCCATAATAGTCTCCATTCTACTATTGGTCGAGACCTTGGTGCCAGGCTGCCATACCCCTCAGACCCAGTTCAAACGTACCGCTCCACATGTACGAACAAGTCCTAGTTCCGCGTAGGAATCTGACTACCGCACCACTAATGGGACTATTTGTTCATAGTGCGTATATATACTGCGCTACTAAAGTAGGACTTTCTTTTCAGTCCAGTTTCTTACCCTCCAATAGAGTCACAGACGTAAAGCCTCCCCGCGACGCCACGTGTGGGAGTAAGGCCAAGTTCGCCTACCATCGGTATTGAGACATCGTGTATATTAATATTGGAATAGTCATATTTGGCACTATATCGTCGAGTTGGACGTAGTCTATTAAGCTAATAATAGTCTGTTAATATATAGTGCTTCGTGCGGTGAGAATACTACCGTAGTCAGTACCCCATCGTTTCGGGCAGAGAACTGGCTGCTTACCCAGGGTGGTTGACCCCACGTGAAGCTGCACCCGAGGAGCCCCAGAGCCGACGAGCGAGTGGACCTGTATACCGGATTATTCTACCGACGACAGCCCGCCTTCCCAGGCACGGATTATGCTTTGTATACATTGATTATTCCATGGATAAAGACCCCCGACACTGCCGTGTGTTGGAACCCCCCCCCCTGGAGAGGACGCAAGGTGAGGAGACGCTCTGCAAGACGAGGTCGCTTCACGTCTCTCCTCCGTGGACCGGATGACGCCGGCCCACAAAGAGTCCACCTGCTTTCATCTGTGGTCCAAGGATCGCCGGCGCATTGAACGGCACTACAGTGGGTTCACCTGGGATACCCTTGGCCGGATGAGGCAGCCGGATTCTACCCCCCCCCCTTCCTACTCCTGTCGGCTTACAAGCGACCGGATTAACCCCCTCTAGTGTATCCAGTATATAATCATTAAAGTATCATTGCTGTTATTCCTTAAACTATTCCAGGTCGTATATGTACCACCTGCGCCTTCAGAGATTGGACATTCTCTATTGATATACAGACGAATACTCTTGCCATAAAAGTGCATACTAATTCCATTCATAAATGTGATTGATTTGATTAAGTGCTTGCTCTACACACCATCGCTGTGTAGAAATAAAGACCTATTTCTAATTCGTACATTTGTGTTGGATCCGTTTCATCTACGTGACAGTGTTCATCATAATATATTTATGCCGTGTACTGGGTGGCCGAATATTAAGTACAAAGGTAGTGGTAGTAAGTATCATATCTAGTAATACAGTCAGGGAATTGTACCCCTCAGTTACACTGGGGATTAAGTCTTCAAAACAGTCTTTCTGGCTTACATTGAATAGCTACAAACAGTTTATACTTAGCGTTCATTAATAATATGTTCCCCCATGATTTACCAAGACTCTTTAACCTAGATACCACATTGTTTTGAGTGATTGCCTCTGATCTAGTATAATCACATCCCAGGCCGCGAGGCAGGAGATAACAAATTCATGTGATGTTGTCATCCTATTATTTTAGCTGCTTGCCCACACCATTCAGCTGTTGGCCCACACCCATGTGTAACCAGTTTCTGTGTTGTCTTGAAGGAAACCTGTTTATTCAGTAAATAACAGAAGAATGTGAACTGTCTCAAACGGCTGACAACACTTGTATGTAAATCTATTCAAGTGAGATTTTATCAATGGTTGAAACAGAATCTCGGACGCTTGCCCCATCCTCCCCCAGCTACTCCCAACCATTTGGCTGGGGCTCCATAAAGCCTTTTGTTCGAATGTTTACCGGCAAGGGGGAAGTTGTCATGTTAAGCCTGTATTTAAATCTAACAGGTTTCCTGTTTGCCCACCTGTGGTTCCCCAGAAAGACAGACCCCCCAGTATCGGCCCTGACCAGAGCGTATCCTAATGGTGAATCTGCCCAACACTTTAACATAGCAGATTTCCATAATAATTGGACAGTTCTGAACAGAGAATTCCACCACAGTAGTTACATTACAAACTCGTTTCACAGTTTAGGAAAATTATATACAATATTTAACAACTTTTAGACCGAAGTCTATCACTGAACATAAGAATTAGTGCTCACCCCTCGGAGTTCCGGGAGGGACTAACTCACAACCAGGAATCAGGCAGGATGCGTGTCTCGGAGGACCGGAAAGTAAAGGTGTCGATTTCAAAATAAAAGCCTTAACTCCCAAAAGACCAATAAAACAAAACGAAAGGAATGAAATCAACTCAAATCAATAAAATAAAACGTTTAGGAGTATTAGTGGAATGTATTAAAGTGTATTTTGTGATGGGGTGTAATTATCTATACAAGGAAACAAGGCACTTGTTACATAGGCTAGGTTAGCAGCGGGAGCACCGCGTGGCTAAGGCTAGGCTAACGGGAGCTAAAGCTACGCCTACCATCAAAAAGAGGATGGCGACAAGAGGAAGGAGCAAATGGCCCTCGTTTAACAGAAGGGCAGAAGACTACGAGCTCTGGAAAGAGCGAATGTTGTGCTGCATGCACGGAGTGGGACTGAAGACAACGATCTTGACGGCCTCCACGGGAGAAGTAACGGCGGAAGCGCAAGCCCAGGATATCAAGCAAAATGCTGACGCATACTGCGAGTTAGCACCACTCCTAGACGACACAAGCTTGGGCCTGATATTCCGCGACACAAAGGACAAAGGCCGAGAGAGCCTAAAAGTATTAAGAGAACACTACATCGGCAGGGGTAGACCCCGGATCGTATCCCTCTATATAACACTGACCGCGCTGAAGAAAGCAAACACAGAGACTGTGACTGAATACATCATCAGGGCTGAACAAATCATCACGGCGCGTAAGAGTGCAGGAGAAGCACCGAGCGACGGATTAATGATGGCGATGGTTATGAGAGGACTACCGGAGATGTATAAACCCATTCACACTGTTGGTGACACACGGTTCAGCGGACATGTCGCTGGGGGAGTTCAAGGCCAAGCTGCGGAACTTCGAGGCCTCAGAAGACACACACCCGGTCGCCGAGGAGGCGGGAGAGAGGGTACTGAAGGCCCGGGCGGCACCAAGAGAGAAGACCAGACCCCCGACGGAGCTGGCGTGTTGGCGATGCGGAGAAAAGGGTCACCGGAAAGATAACTGCACAAAGACTGTTTGGTGTAGTTTCTGTAAAAGCACGGGGCACACAGACAAAGCGTGCAGAAAGAAGCGTGACCAGAGCGCTCGGTACGCACACGTGCAAGATAGCGGCTGTGGACAAGATGGCGGCTGTGGACAAGATGGCGGCAACGGTGGACGTGAGGCGAGTCGAGACGACGCCCGGAGAGCAGCGGGACGAGAGGACTTCACCTTCGGGGTGCAGACAACATACGTCACCCAGTCAACGCAGCAGCAGCAGGTCCAAAGGAAGGGACTGATCGTGGACACAGGTGTGTCATCCCACATCATCAACGACAGGTTGATTCAAGAACTTTCACAGCACCTTCGAGCCGGAGAGACACAGCATGGAGCTGGCAGACGGGAAGCGCACATTCGGGTTGGCGCAGGGGAGAGGAGACGCACAGGTATGCCTCATAAACAGTGAGGGGCGCCGGTGTAAAGTGACGTTAAAGAACGCTCTCTACATACCCTCGTTCCCACAAGAACTATTCTCTGTAAAATCTGCTACTGCAAACGGTGCCAAAGTGTTCTTCAATGAAGGTAAAGATGTCCTTGTAGAACCTGACGGCACGAGATTTAACATAGAGGTGTACAAGAGAATGTATTATCTACAAACAGAATGTAACGATAATGATATGTGTAATGTCAGTCATGATATTCAGACATGGCATGAGATCATGGGTCATTGTAATTACGAGGATATACTGAAGCTGCAAGCGGTGACAGTAGGCATGCACATTAATGGTGAAAAGCATAGACCTAACAAGGAATGTGATGTGTGTATAAAGGGAAAGTTCACTCAAACGAGGAACAGAAGTCCCACGGAAAAAGTAAAGATACCACTTGAGCTAGTTAACACAGATCTAGCCGGTCCAGTAAGCAATGAGTCCATAGGTGGCTTTAAATATGTACAGTCTTTTACAGATGTGTGTACAGGGGCAGTGTTTGTTTACTTTCTCAAAGCAAAGAGTGACACATTCCAGGCCACGGAGAAATTCCTTGCAGATGTAGCCCCTTACGGCAACATAAGGTGCTTGAGGTCCGACAACGGAACCGAGTTCACAAATAGAGAGTTCCAATCACTGTTGAGAAGGAACAAGATAAGACACGAGACGTCCTGTCCTTACTCCCCGCACCAGAACGGGATAGCAGAGAGGGAAGGACGCACTCTTTTCGAAATGGCTAGGTGTAAGCTAATAGATGATAACTTATCCAAGAGTCTATGGCATTATGCGGTACAAGAAGCTGCTTACACCAGAAACCGGTGTTTTAATAAGCACACGGGTACCACCCCGTATACAGCACTGACAGGAAAAAAGTGTGATCTAGCCAGAATGCACAAGTTTGGGTCAGTGTGTTATGCTTACCAGCAGGACAGAGGAAAGCTCGAGTCCAGGTGTGAAAAGGGACTCTTTGTAGGGCACGACAAGGGAAGCCCCGCTTTTCTAGTCTACTATCCCGGTAAAGGGAAAGTGCAAAAACACAGGCTAGTCAAATTTGTCACAAAGACAACATGTGAGAACGAGACACAGACACAGGAGCCAGAGCTGGACTCCAGAGTAGGGTGTGAAGAAAGAGAGACACCACAGCCTAGTGTACTGAGCACAGACGTGCAGACAGACAGTCAGCAACCCCCAGAGGATGATGACGGGAAGCACCCAAGGGTGACGTCACGTGCCTCATGCAGTGGGAGATCTCCCTCTCGGGAACATAAACCCCCAAAGTATCTGAAAGACTATGCCCAGAGAGAAAGTGACGAGGATGACAGTACACTTACCAGCATAGATTACTGCTACAGAGTAGTGAGTGGTGTACCTCAGACCTTTAAAGAGGCCATGGTGTCCCCTGAGTCAAGAAAATGGGAGAGAGCAATGGATGAGGAGATGAGGTCCCTAGAGGACAACTATACCTTTACTCTAACGAAGTTACCAGAGGGTAGACAGTGGGAGGAAAATGGGTGTACTCAATCAAGGAGGGTATTGAAGGCCACGACAAGTACAAGGCCAGGTTTGTAGCTAAAGCTTACAGTCAAAGGGAAGGTATAGACTACGGTGAGACATTCTCACCCACAGCCAATCTGACCAGTGTATGGGTAGTGATGCAGAAAGCAGCTGAGGACAGTTTGATTTTTACACCAGATGGATGTGAAGACAGCCTACCTGCATGCACCTATTGATAGGGAGATATATATGGAACAACCTGAAGGTTACGAGAAGAAAGGAGAGAAGCTAGTGTGTAAGCTAGAAAAATCCATTTACGGCCTGAAACAGTCTGGGCGAAATTGGAACTAGATGCTTCATACATGTCTAATTGAAGATCACTTCATACAGAACCCAGTAGACCCCTGTGTTTACTCAAAGGAGTCAAAATAGTCAGGAAAAGTGATAATTGTGATTTGGGTGGATGATTTAATCATAGCAGCAGACAACACTAGAAACCTAGAGCAGGTGAAAAGTATGCTCTCCACCAGATTCAAAATGAAAGACCTAGGTAGGTTAAAACATTTTCTAGGCATGGACTTCGAACAGTCTGCCAGTTGTGTAAAAATATCCCAGAAGAGATATGTGGAAAAGATCCTGAAACGTTTTGACATGCAAGAATGTAGAACCAGGGAAACACCATGTGATCAAAAGCTAGACTACCAAGAGGATGCTCAGAAATTGACAGATGTAAAAATGTACAGAGACGCTGTAGGTAGCCTCATTTATTTGACAACATGTACTCGCCCTGACCTATGTTTTGTAGTGAGTAAATTATCACAGCATTTTGCTGATCCCACAGAAGAGCACTGGATTACAGCCAAACATGTTTTTCGCTATCTCAAAGGCACAGCAGATAAACAGCTTTGTTTCAGAAAGAGCAGCAAGGGCTTAGGACTTCAAGCCTACAGTGATGCAGATTGGGCGGCAGACGCCACAGACAGAAGAAGTACCACAGGGTATTGTGTGAGTTTGGGTACAGACAGCTCACTGGTTTCATGGAAAACAAAGAAACAGCCCACAGTGGCACTATCAACTTGTGAAGCCGAATACATGGCTCTAGCTATGACAATACAGGAATGTATTTATCTAGAACAACTGCTCGAAGGAATGGATACCTATGTATATAAGAAAACTGTTGTTTATGAAGACAACCAGGGAACCATTGCACTCGCTAGAAACCCTGTGTGCCGACAGAGGTGTAAACATGTGGATATAAAATATCACTTCATCAGATCTGTCATCAGAGAAGAAAGGATGACACTTGTTTACTGTCCTACAGACGACATGGTTGCAGACGCTATGACCAAGCCTGTCTCCAAACTGAAATTGAGAAGATTGCAGGTCATGTTTGGTGTGTAAAATATTGCCTGTTATGTAATATTGACTGCTATATTCTTTTGATGTTTTGAACTGTATTATTTTCTTTGAAAAGTTGTTTTTTTGGAAAAGTTGTACAGTATACACGTCATCCATAAGTGGGAGTGTTGAGTTTATGTGTCATATATGATTGCATGTAACTGCTTAACTGTTCCACAAGAGGGCGCTATAGGTGCAAGGAGACGTAGCTATTGTAGCTGACGTCAGGTAAGAGGGTATATAAGGGATTGTTCCCTCCCCCTCACTCTCTTCCCCATCTTCCTCATCTACCTCTCACAGAGAGAGAAGGTCTCATGGCGCATATACAATGTGAAATAAACCACGCCGATTAAAGGCTAAAGAAGGACCTTGTCGTCATGAACCCATTATTGTTGCTCCCCAGGTGACTCTGTCAACATAACCCTTTCACTGCCACACTACCAAAATGGTTAACCCTTTCACTGCGACAATACACAGAGGTTTAACCCTTTCACTGCCACACAACAGCAGGTTGTGTGATAGTAAAGGGTTAACCTGTCGTGTGGCAGTGAAAGGGTTAATAAAAGCTGCTGTGGAGAAATAGATGGCCGTTTCCATGGTAACCCATTTGATGAAAATTCAGCAGAAGAAGATGATAGCAGAAGTGAGCGCTTTAATTACAGATGGACCTATAAATGTGGATTTTTACAAAGTTTTCTTATTTGCCTTTCTTGCCAGACTATATAATATTAAAACAATCAAGTAGCAGTGCACGCGTGTGTGTGTGCGTGCGTGCGTGCGTGCGTGTGTGTGCGTGTGTGTGCGTGCCTGTGTGTGTGTGTGTGTGTGTGTGTGTGTGTGTGTGTGTGTGTGTGTGTGTGTGTGTGTGTGTGAGTGAGTGCATATAACGTATGACGTATATCATGCCAGTTAAAGAACCAGTTAGGGTACCTTGTGCACTGCACATGTGTATACTTTACTTTACTCATAGTATATATTCAGATTCTTTATTGTCCATATTTATTGTAACGTATAATATTTACAATAACTGATAGGGCATACAGACCCTCATCTCATATTCAGTTAATTATATTGTTTACACTGTTTATTTCTTTCTCATATTTTTTATATTCAGATCAAATTTTATTGCCTATATTTATGTCTTTCTACTATTACCCTGCCCATACCTGTACCTCCCCTCCCCCATGCTGTTATGACCCCAAGGGGATCAATACAGGAATATATATGATCTTATCTTAAGTTTGAGCAAATTATGCAAACTCGTAAGTGCATAGGGAAATTTGATGACATTATCATTTATATTAACCCAGGTATGCGCGAGCAAGCAGGGATGCTGTTACCACACAAATCTGATATGAATCAAAGATGATAGCTAATTTAAGTTGATAGCTAACTAGCTCAAAAGTGTAGCATGGCAAAGCTAATACTGTGAGGTTTTGCCCGCTGCTCACTACCTTTTCTCTGTCTTCTTTAAGCCTACTGTTAGGAATTCCCTACTCACTCTCTCTAGCCCCCACCCTCTCGTTCCTTACCCTTAGTGGCCACACCTGTTTGATATTCTATTATCTCTCGCACCTGTGATGGCAGGCTAATTAGTCCCCCTGTGGGCTTTAAATACCAGGGCGCTTCCCCTCGTTTTGGCGTGGGGTCGTGTTGTATTCATGCTGAGTCATATTCTCTAACATCTAGACTCTTTCGGGAGATCCTCTGGTCTACCAATGCTGTAAGATGGACCTCTCCAGCCTTGAGATGTTTGCTCCAGCCTTCGTCTGCTGTCGCCGTAGCCTGTGGAGGAGACTGTTCTGCGCTCCCTGTAACTTCCACGGGAGGCACCCCAGCGCTCCACTGCAGACCCCAGCGCAGCTGTTCGTCCTGACGCACATCTAGACCAACGCGCATCTCCCGGACCCTCGAGCTTGGCACGCTCTCCAGTCACCAGCGCGCAACGCGCATCTTCAAGGGCCTTGGCCACCTGTCGCCGTTTGCCTGGAGGGAGACATTGTACTGCGCTCTCTAATTCTCTACGGGAGGTATTCCAGTGTTCCACTCCAGACCAGCGCGCCAGATGCGCGCAAGCCTTCGCCACCTGCCGCCGTTTGCCAGGAGGGAGACACTGTACTGCGCTCTCTAATCCTCTACGGGAGGTATTCCAGTGTTCCACTTCAGACCTTCGAGCTTGGCACGCTCCTCCGTACCAGCGCACAGACGCGCATCTTCCAGACCTTCGAGCTTGGCACGCTCCTCCGTACCAGCGCACTGACGCGCATCTTCCAGACCTTCGAGCTTGGCACGCTCCTCCGTACCAGCGCACTGACGCGCATCTTCCAGACCTTCGAGCTTGGCACGCTCCTCCGTACCAGCGCACAGACGCGCATCTTCCAGACCTTCGAGCTTGGCACGCTCTCCAGACCTCAGCGCGCCGACGCGCATCTTCCAGACCTTCGTGCTTGGCACACTCCTCCTCGCAGACGCACCCCGAGGCGTCTCTCGTCTCCGACAGCGGCTACCCGGTGGACGACGCTCTCGCCACCGCCACTGTTCCGACGCGCACACCAAGGTGTGGCGCGCACTCTGTTCCTCGGCTCCGACAGCGGCTACCCGGTGGACGACGCTCTCGCCACCGCCACTGTTCCGACGCGCACACCAAGGTGTGGCGCGCACTCTGTTCCTCGGCTCCGACAGCGGCTACCCGGTGGACGACACCCTCGTCACCGCCACTGTTCCAGCACTCTGTTCCTCGGCTCCGACAGCGGCTACCCGGTGGACGACGCTCTCGCCACCGCCACTGTTCCGACGCGCACACCAAGGTGTGGCGCGCACTCTGTTCCTCGGCTCCGACAGCGGCTACCCGGTGGACGACACCCTCGTCACCGCCACTGTTCCAGCACTCTGTCCCTCGGCTCGGATAGCCAGCCACCCGGTGGCGATGCCCTCGCCCCGCTGCTGTCCCTGTTACCTTTACGCATACGCCTGGGTGAGTTTTGATTGTGATGTCACTCACTCAGCGTAGTGCCCTTGCCCCCGTTCCCGCTGCTGTCCCTGTTACCTTTACGCATACGCCTGGGTGAGTTTTGATTGTGATGTCACTCACTCAGCGTAGTGCCCTTGCCCCCGTTCCCGCTGCTGCCCCTGTACCTTTACGCATACGCCTGGGTGAGTTTTGATTGTGATGTCACTCACTCAGCGTAATGCCTCTTGCCCCCGTTCCCGCTGCTGTCCCGGTACCTTTACGCATACGCCTGGGTGAGTTTTGATTGTGATGTCACTCACTCAGCGTAATGCCCCTTGCCCTCGTCCCGCTGCTGTTCCTGCACCATTACGCATACGCCTGGGTGAGTTTTGATTGTGATGTCACTCACCCAGCGTATTGCCTCCTTTAGTTCTCACTTAGTAATTAGTTTGGACATTTCATCTCCCACTCTGTTTTGTTCTCTCGTGAATATTATTTTGGACATTTCATCTCCCACTGTGTGTTTGTTCACACGAAGATAGTATTTACTTTGTTACTTTGTTGTTTGGACTGTTCTGCATCTGCTCTGTTTTTTCCCTTTGAATATTAACCCTCTCCTCTGTTCTGCAGAGCGGCCCAGATGTTTTCCCACCAGTCCCCAGTTCCTCCCTGTCCCCAGCCTGCCTCCGCGGTCCTCTGTCCCCAGTTCCTCCCTGTCCCCAGCCCGCCTCCGCGGGCCTCTGTTCCCTCTGTCACCAGAACCTGGCCCTCTGTTCCCCAGAACCTGTTCCCTATGTTCCCCAGTACCTGTCCCTCTGTCCCTAGTTCTCCTAGTCCCTAGTCCTCTATCCCTAGCTCTCCTAGTCCCTAGTCCTCTGTCCCAAGGCGTTCCCTTAACCTTCCCAAGGCGTTCCCTTAACCTTCCCAAGGCGTTCCCTTAACCTTCCCTTAGGCGTTCCCTTTACCTTCCCATAGTGTTCCCTTTACCTGCCCACCTCTTCAAGGCACTTTACCTTCCCCTCTTGTGTTATTCCAGTGTTTTGTGTTTTCTCCCTTAAAGGGACAGTGCCCTTTTTTCCCTGTTCTAAATAAATATCTGTTTCTTGGCAAACCATCATACCTGTCTTGTGTTGTGCGATTGGGGTCGGTTACAAACCATAACAGTACGACCCCACCAAATCGACGACCCCAGCCAGCACAGACGGTGTATGTTGAGTTTGCCTTTTTTTTTCTTGTTCCCTCTAGCTCCCCTGTTAGCCCTGTTAGCTCCCCTGTTAGCTTGTTAGTCTCCCCTCTAGCTCCCCTGTTAGCCCTGTTAGCTTCCCTGTTTGCCCAGTTTAGCTTCCCTGTTAGTCCTGTTTAGCTCCCTTGTTAGCCTGTTACTCCCCTGTTTAGCTTGTTAGTCTCCCCGGTTAGCTCCCCTGTTTGCTTCCCGTTTTGCCCTGTTTGACCCCCCTGTAGCTAGCCATGCCCTGGCAGCTAACCCAGTCCCTCAGCAGAGCCCCTGTCTGCTAGCTTAGCCCCGGCTGCTAGCACAGCCTCTATGTTTATGCAGCCCTTGCTGCTGGCATAGGCCCTGTAGCTAGCCATGCCCTGGCGGCTAACCCAGTTTCCCTCTGCATGGCCCCGGTCTGCTAGCTTGGCCCCGGCTGTTAGCACAGCCTCTATGTTAATGCAGCCTTGCAGCTGGCATAGGCCCTGTAGCTAGCCAGGCCCAAGCAGCTAACCCGGTCCCTCTGCATGGCCTCCACTTTTTTGTGTAGTTTATCCCACTGCTAGGACTGCCCTTTCAGCTAGCAAGGTCAGTTTTTCTCACACAGCTAGGACTGTCCTTCCAGCTAGCTTGTGCTCTCATGCTGGTCCAGCCCTGTCTGCCAGCCTAGCTCCGGCAGCTTGCGCAGCCTCTATGTTGATGTAGCAGTACAGCTAGCATAGGCCCTGTAGCTATCAGTGCCCTGGCAGCTAACCTTCCCTCTGCTAGCCCTTTCCCGGTGCTTCCATGGTTACCCCTTAGCTACCCTACTTGCCCCTCAGTTCCTCTAGACCAGTTGCTCTAGACCAGTTCTCTAGACCCAGTTCCTCTAGACCAGTTCCTCTAGACCAGTTCTCTAGACCAGTTCCCTTAACCAGTTCTCTAGACCAGTTCTCTTGCCCAGTTCGCTAGACTAGTTCTCTAGACCCAGTTCCTCTAGACCAGTTGCCCCTCTGCTACCCTAGTTACCCCTCGGCGACCCTGTTTCTTTTGCTAGCCCCACTCTTGTGGTGGCTTCCCCTGCTGGCTTGGCCAGTACCTCTTGTTTTGCCCCCTGCCACTCTGTCTGTATTTGTTTTGGGTCGCCGGGTGGCTCCCGTTGAGGGGGGGGTACTGTGAGGTTTTGCCCGCTGCTCACTACCTTTTCTCTGTCTTCTTTAAGCCTACTGTTAGGAATTCCCTACTCACTCTCTCTAGCCCCCACCCTCTCGTTCCTTACCCTTAGTGGCCACACCTGTTTGATATTCTATTATCTCTCGCACCTGTGATGGCAGGCTAATTAGTCCCCCTGTGGGCTTTAAATACCAGGGCGCTTCCCCTCGTTTTGGCGTGGGGTCGTGTTGTATTCATGCTGAGTCATATTCTCTAACATCTAGACTCTTTCGGGAGATCCTCTGGTCTACCAATGCTGTAAGATGGACCTCTCCAGCCTTGAGATGTTTGCTCCAGCCTTCGTCTGCTGTCGCCGTAGCCTGTGGAGGAGACTGTTCTGCGCTCCCTGTAACTTCCACGGGAGGCACCCCAGCGCTCCACTGCAGACCCCAGCGCAGCTGTTCGTCCTGACGCACATCTAGACCAACGCGCATCTCCCGGACCCTCGAGCTTGGCACGCTCTCCAGTCACCAGCGCGCAACGCGCATCTTCAAGGGCCTTGGCCACCTGTCGCCGTTTGCCTGGAGGGAGACATTGTACTGCGCTCTCTAATTCTCTACGGGAGGTATTCCAGTGTTCCACTCCAGACCAGCGCGCCAGATGCGCGCAAGCCTTCGCCACCTGCCGCCGTTTGCCAGGAGGGAGACACTGTACTGCGCTCTCTAATCCTCTACGGGAGGTATTCCAGTGTTCCACTTCAGACCTTCGAGCTTGGCACGCTCCTCCGTACCAGCGCACAGACGCGCATCTTCCAGACCTTCGAGCTTGGCACGCTCCTCCGTACCAGCGCACTGACGCGCATCTTCCAGACCTTCGAGCTTGGCACGCTCCTCCGTACCAGCGCACTGACGCGCATCTTCCAGACCTTCGAGCTTGGCACGCTCCTCCGTACCAGCGCACAGACGCGCATCTTCCAGACCTTCGAGCTTGGCACGCTCTCCAGACCTCAGCGCGCCGACGCGCATCTTCCAGACCTTCGTGCTTGGCACACTCCTCCTCGCAGACGCACCCCGAGGCGTCTCTCGTCTCCGACAGCGGCTACCCGGTGGACGACGCTCTCGCCACCGCCACTGTTCCGACGCGCACACCAAGGTGTGGCGCGCACTCTGTTCCTCGGCTCCGACAGCGGCTACCCGGTGGACGACGCTCTCGCCACCGCCACTGTTCCGACGCGCACACCAAGGTGTGGCGCGCACTCTGTTCCTCGGCTCCGACAGCGGCTACCCGGTGGACGACACCCTCGTCACCGCCACTGTTCCAGCACTCTGTTCCTCGGCTCCGACAGCGGCTACCCGGTGGACGACGCTCTCGCCACCGCCACTGTTCCGACGCGCACACCAAGGTGTGGCGCGCACTCTGTTCCTCGGCTCCGACAGCGGCTACCCGGTGGACGACACCCTCGTCACCGCCACTGTTCCAGCACTCTGTCCCTCGGCTCGGACAGCCAGCCACCCGGTGGCGATGCCCTCGCCCCGCTGCTGTCCCTGTTACCTTTACGCATACGCCTGGGTGAGTTTTGATTGTGATGTCACTCACTCAGCGTAGTGCCCTTGCCCCCGTTCCCGCTGCTGTCCCTGTTACCTTTACGCATACGCCTGGGTGAGTTTTGATTGTGATGTCACTCACTCAGCGTAGTGCCCTTGCCCCCGTTCCCGCTGCTGCCCCTGTACCTTTACGCATACGCCTGGGTGAGTTTTGATTGTGATGTCACTCACTCAGCGTAATGCCTCTTGCCCCCGTTCCCGCTGCTGTCCCGGTACCTTTACGCATACGCCTGGGTGAGTTTTGATTGTGATGTCACTCACTCAGCGTAATGCCCCTTGCCCTCGTCCCGCTGCTGTTCCTGCACCATTACGCATACGCCTGGGTGAGTTTTGATTGTGATGTCACTCACCCAGCGTATTGCCTCCTTTAGTTCTCACTTAGTAATTAGTTTGGACATTTCATCTCCCACTCTGTTTTGTTCTCTCGTGAATATTATTTTGGACATTTCATCTCCCACTGTGTGTTTGTTCACACGAAGATAGTATTTACTTTGTTACTTTGTTGTTTGGACTGTTCTGCATCTGCTCTGTTTTTTCCCTTTGAATATTAACCCTCTCCTCTGTTCTGCAGAGCGGCCCAGATGTTTTCCCACCAGTCCCCAGTTCCTCCCTGTCCCCAGCCCGCCTCCGCGGTCCTCTGTCCCCAGTTCCTCCCTGTCCCCAGCCCGCCTCCGCGGGCCTCTGTTCCCTCTGTCACCAGAACCTGGCCCTCTGTTCCCCAGAACCTGTTCCCTATGTTCCCCAGTACCTGTCCCTCTGTCCCTAGTTCTCCTAGTCCCTAGTCCTCTATCCCTAGCTCTCCTAGTCCCTAGTCCTCTGTCCCAAGGCGTTCCCTTAACCTTCCCAAGGCGTTCCCTTAACCTTCCCAAGGCGTTCCCTTAACCTTCCCTTAGGCGTTCCCTTTACCTTCCCATAGTGTTCCCTTTACCTGCCCACCTCTTCAAGGCACTTTACCTTCCCCTCTTGTGTTATTCCAGTGTTTTGTGTTTTCTCCCTTAAAGGGACAGTGCCCTTTTTTCCCTGTTCTAAATAAATATCTGTTTCTTGGCAAACCATCATACCTGTCTTGTGTTGTGCGATTGGGGTCGGTTACAAACCATAACAAATACCAACCGTTTCATGTAAGTGAATAGACAATGCTAAAACAATTAGCTTCATACTCCAGGAGGTATAGTTCAATAAAAACACAGATTTGGCTGGTCTACTCTAGTCTGCAAGTTAGCCGATTAATCAAGCTAATTAACTAGACTATAGACTACTGGGGTATTTTATAATTAGCGCAACAGTTTCATAAAGCAAAGATAATGCTAACCGTTTCATGTGAGTGAATGGTAAACGCTAGAATAATTAACGTCATACTCACTGACCTATATGATGAGGTATAGTTAAATAAACATAGGTTTGAGTCGTCTATACTTGTCTGCTAGTTAGTTGATTAATCAAGCTTTCAAACCACGTAAGGTCCATAGTTTTGGCAGTTTATTCCATGGCAGCAAAATATTTTAAGGTGATTATATAGAACATAAAATGGTCTCTAGGTTATCGAGTTGAAAGGGAGCTGTCAATCAAGTGTGATCCGAGAAATGGTCTGAGTGACAGGTGAGCCGGTTTCGAGCTTGATCGTACAATAATAACAAGACGGGCACTCAGAGAGATGCCTACACCTTCGCAAGCGGGCAAAGCCCTACCCATCTGGTTAACATCAGCTATGAAAATGTGTTATTAGGATAGGGCTGTATTTCTTTCCTGTCATGGAGCAAGACACCTCAGTAGAATTTACCTCAAATGTGTAGCTGCTGTCTGACAGCTGTGCTCACTCAACACACTGAACCACTGGAACGTCTCCGTTTATCAACCACAGCACTGCTGGAGATCACATGGCCTAGAAAGGTCACCTCTTCTTTTGACAGGTCGCACTTGTCGGTGTTCAGGGTGATTCCTGCTTTCTCCATCCTCCCCAGCACGACATGCAGACAAGCGTCATGCTCCTCTTGTGATCGGCCCCACACCAGCACATCATCCATGTGGCAGACGACACCCTCCAGCCCCTCTGTGACCTCAGTCACCATTCTGTTTTGGAAGTGTTCTGGGGCGGAGGCGATGCCGAAAGGTAGGCGATTAAAGTGGTAACGACCAAACGGCGTGATGAAGGTTGTGTACTTTGACGACTCCTCAGTCAGGGGTATTTGCCAAAATCCCATGTTTGCTTCTAACTTGCTGAATATCCTGGCTCCGGCCAGCATTCCCAGTGTTTCCTCGACTGTTGGCAGGGTGTATTTCTCCCGGCACACTGATTCATTGAGGTTTGTGAGATCGACACATATGCGTACGTCACCTGTCTTCTTCTTAGGGACTACTACCATGCCAGCGCACCAGTCGGTTGGCTCCTCGATCCGGCTGATCACTCCGAGGCTTTCCATGCGGGACAGTTCTTGCTTGACTTTGTCCATCAGTGGCAATGGAATCCTTCTGGGCGTCTTCAGTGAGAATGGTTGAGCCCCCGGTTTCAGCCTGATTGCATACGGCTGTTTCATCTCACCGAGACCACTGCATATCTTCGGGTAGGTCGTCTTGAGCGTCTCCATCGTGATACTGTCTAGACGTGCCACAAACTCCATCTTGTTGATAGCAGGTCTCCCAGCAACGCTGAGTGCAGGTGTCGAGCGACGTACACGTCCTCCAACACCTCTCTCTCTCCTCTCCTCAGCAACAGCTTGGCGACGCCCACAACATTTAGTGGACTCTTCCCAGGTCCCATCAGTGGTTTTGTTGCTTTCTGTAGGGTAGGTGGATCCTTGTGTGTGTAGATCTCTCTGAATACAGTGTGAGGCATCACAGTAACATCAGCGCCAGTGTCTATTTTGAACGGCACACGTCTGCCATTGATGTCTATGTCGACCATCCATGGCTCACCATCAGTTGTGATGCTGCCCAAGAACATGTGCTCCTCCTCCCCATCACAGGAGCAGGAATAGTCTTCTTCAACCTCATGTACATTTTTGGAAGATTTACACACACGTTTATAATGCCCCATCTTCCCACATGAATGGCATTTCACCTCATTAGCAGGGCAATCGCGCTGTGGGTGGAGCTGAGAACTGCCACATTTATGACACTGGACACTTCTCCCCCTCGAGTACTGGGTACTGTGTGATTTGGCTGGGTAGCTGTTAGCCTGTTGGGGGCTGTTCTTAGCATAATTCTTGCTACTGCTCTTAAACACCCTGTCCACCGATTTAATGTCACTTGCCTCTGCCCTGGCGTCCCCTCGCAGAGAGGATTGCTGTCGTTTCACCTCCTCACTCTGCCTCGCCATGTTCATTGCCCTCTCCAGGGTCAAGTCTGGGTCCAGCTGCATGCGTTCTGATATAAATATCGTCCGCCTCATCGCCCATACAATATATTAGCATGTTGACTTGATTATCTTCAGAGCTAGCATTTAGGTTACTTGCCAGACGGAATCTTTCGAACCTGCGTATCCACTTGGCCCACTCTTGCGGCTTTGAAAAGTCGAAGGACTCGGGAGGCTGGATGCTAAACGTAGCACTTGAAACCGCTGCCGCTACCGGGGCTACAGCGTTATTAGCCAGCATCTTTTTTTTCTTCCTTCTGCTTTTCTTCGTCATCAACAAGTCTCAAATGGCACTTTAACGTCCGACCGAACTCATACACAACTCTTGCAGGACTTCTGACACCATGTCGTGTTACTTCACACGGTAACAAATACGTGAGTCCTCTGCTTTGGTTGTTAGTATCTTTATTAGCTTATGCGTCGCTACATTACACGGGTGTCCATTCTAGGTTCCTCTCGAACTCCCCCTGACCCCGGTACGGTGGCCTGTACACTCTCGTATAGCGCACACATATTAACATAACACCACAAGACTATGCCAACATAGTCATGAATTGAAAATGGGGGACCCTGATGTAAACAAGACTAAAGTCTTTCTCTGGTCTGCATCCCCTCAACAATTGTGTGTATTGAGCCATACTGTATTGTACCCATTCTGCAATCTGTTAATAAAGTTTTCAATCAATCAATCAATCAACATCAGCAGCCAATATGTAGGCTCCTGGCTGCCATGGCAGGTATAGAAATACTGACATCTAGTTAAAAACACAACCAGATAAATAAGATGTAATTAATAATATCCCACACCGAATCAATCTCAGGAGATGTTTCAGTCATGAAGAACTGTGACACCTGTGCTTGGGTTGGGTCCTTTGCGTTCTTATATTTCGGGAATGTTGTCCTCCGGAGGCATGCTGTCTGATGTCAGTCAGTCCACCATGCGCCACAGAAAACACACGCCTACATACTTTACAATTTGCTTTGTAAACATCTCCATTGACACTATCAAGCCAGGGATTTGCCTCTTCCCACTCAGGTCTGTACTTCTGGAGGCGTTTTGTCTTTTTAGGACGCGGTGGAGTGTCTGCTGTAGACATTTTCAAAGCGTCTTCGAAAATAAATCATGCAGCGCGCAGACAGAGGTTTGGCACAGCTGCGGCACAGAACTCTTCCTAGCAACGTGAAAGCGCTAATTCTCATTGGTCGTGAGCTGCTGAGCGCACGCCCACCATACCAGAGTTGCCATGTCTGTTTGTTTCCCCCGACTTTGACAAATTTTGCTTGTTTTTGTAGCTCGGCTGGCTCATTTCTCTCACTAAACTGGCAACCTTAAAATACGGGACATAGGGCGTCCCGTATCAGTTCAATACGGAATGCGTCTTTTAGTTTACAATTACGGGACGATTCCGTATTTTAAGGGACGTTAAAACGTGCATTGTGTTGTACAAACTGCTAACGCTATGGCAAGATGTGTGTAGGCCTATGTAATGTTAATGACTATGTTTTTAAAGTCGTAATGAAGATTGATTTATATTGTGCTTGCCATTTTTACACAAACTGACTAGCAGCTGGCTGCAGTGCTGCTGCTGCTGCCTGCAGCCAGCGCTCACCTCTCCCAGCTCCGTGCCAAATGAATTTTTTATTTATTTGCGCATTCCCGGAACCGTACAATACACAGACGCCCCGAACCGTGGAGGTCGTGCCGAACGGTACACGGTTCGGTTGCGTACCGTCCCACCCCTAATAGCTTGTGTAGCTAACGCGCTAGCCTGTGTGTTAGCCTGTATGCTAGCTGTCCCCCGCTCCAAGCTCGCTATTAGCTCCTCTGCCCACCACGGCATGGTTGCTTCTCTCTCGTTTTTTCTCGAGTTCATCCTTCCTTTTCTCTTATATCCTTGAATTGTCACTTTTTATTTCGTTTTGAGTTGTTTTACTTCCTCTTTTGATTTTCATTGACCGGGAGCTCTTTCATGTGACTGCTCACCAGAACGTCGCAAACCGGAAGTCCCCCGCAATGCTTTTCAGAACGCAGTTTCGGCCCTTCTGTTTTCAGGCCACTTCTCTCACAAAAAGCCAAAGTCCCAGATGACACTTTCAATCGGTAGAACAAACAACCAGTCAAATTGTAGCCAACTCCTAGGGTGGCTGGGTAGCGCCTGCCAACCACCGCAGACACTGGTATCGAATCCAGCTGTCAGCGGTACCTCCGGCTTGGTCGGTTGTCCATACTAACACGATTGGCAGTGTTAGCGGGTCGGAACCCGGTGGGATATGTATCCTGGTCGTTGTAAACAGCGACTCCTACAGGTCGGTCGGGGGGCCTGCTCAGCGAGGAAGGGAACTGGCGAAAGTAGTGTGATCCTCCCATGCGTTACACTCCCCCAGTGAGAGTCCTCGCTGTCAGGTGAAAAGAAGAGGCTGGCTGACTCCACATGTATCGGAGGAGACATGTGATAGTCTTCAACCCTCCCTAGGCCGGCATGTGGGGGGGAAATGCGCGCAACGACTAGGAAGGGAATTGGCATAACGACAAAATTGGGATGGGAGAAAAAATACAGAAAAAAGGGGGAGAAAAAGTCAATCAAATTTTTTTGCCAACTCCTGTGTGCACATTAGGGCTGACCCCTATTAGTCGATTAGTCGACTAATCGGTTGAAAGGAGCCATAGTCGACTGGCCAACCTTTTAGTCGAATATAATTTAAAAAAAATAAAAAATATTAATAATTTTTTAATTTTATTTTTATTTTTTTATCATTCTTTCCAAAAGAAAAGAGGCCTAGAAGCGTGGCTAACGCTAATGGCACGCATACCAGAGGCTAACTGCCTACGAAAACAGGCACAGAGGCACTGAAAGAGGATTTCACCAATCTAATGAACACATTAGACTAGAAATATCAAGATATCCATCAGTGGACCAATTGCATGCTTTTGCAGAGGACAAGAAGCCTAATTCCTAATTTATGCAAATTACATGTTGTCAGCTTGTGACTGCAACTTGTTCCTGTTTGCGGACGACTCAGCCCTGCTGGTCTCTGACAAGAACAAGTTACAGGTTGAAAAAGCCCTCAGCTCGGAACTAGGCAAAATCTGCATATGGCTCGCCGACAACAAACTATCATTACACATGGGCAAAACAGAGTCCATTCTCTTCGGTTCAAATAACAAACTCAGCAAGACCGACGGCTTCTCGGTTACAGTGGGTGACAATATTGTCACAAGGAAAGATGAAATTACCTACCTGGGTTCCATCCTAGAGGCTAATCTTTCCTGTGACAAAATGGCATCCAATGTAATAAAAAAAGTCAACCAACGAACTCGATTCTTGTACCGGATCTCCACTCTGGTAAACAAGAATACCCTAAAGACTCTGGCAGGAGCACTCATTCAAGGGTACTACGACTATGCTTGCACCTCATGGTACCAAAGCACCTCAAAGGCACTAAAAAACGAATTACAAACATCTCAAAACAAGCTAGTCAGACTACTGCTTGACCTGACTCCTAGAACCCACCTCACCCCTGCCCACTTTGACAACCTAGGATGGCTTAGAGTAGACGACAGAGTACAGCAACTTGCAATGGGCCTGGTCTACAAGATACACTACGCTATGAAAGCCAGAGACAAAAAATGCTCTGAATTTCATAAAAGTCAGTCAAAGCTTACCAAAAGCATGAGCAGTGAACTCCAAGCCCACGTGACTGAACTCAAACTAGAAAGAAACAGACTAAGAAATGACGTAAACTCCATGATAAAAACTGCAAAAAAAAATTTCATCAATGACAAAACTGAGGAAAACAAAAATAAACCACGTGAACTTTGGAAATTACTCAATAATCAACTAGGCTGCAGTAAAAAACTTAAAACCAGGTTCTCAAACATAAACATAAAGACGGACAACACGCTCATCACAGACAAACTGGATGTAGCCAATTACTTAAACACTTTCTTCACAAACATAGCCACAACACTGGTAAACAAACTACCCTCCCACTCAGGGCAGTATGGGGTAGAACACATAGTAGCATACTACAAGAACCTAGGCGTCCACAAAGACGATTTCAAACTGGAAATGGTAACTACAGATGAGGTACTCAATAAACTGAGCGCCCTCCAACCGAACAAGGCCACTGGCCATGACAACATCCCCTCCAAATTCCTCAGAGACTCAGCAGCCGCCATCACCCCAGTCATCACACACATAATAAACCTCTCCATAAAACAGGGGCACGTCCCCAAGGACTTCAAAATAGCGAGAGTAACACCCCTGCACAAAAAGGGCAGCAAATTAGACCCAGGCAACTACCGCCCTGTTTCTATCCTTACATCCATCTCGAAAGTCATGGAAAAAATAGTATACGAACAGGTCGAAAAGTACCTTACGGATAAAAATCTAATCTACGAATTCCAATCTGGCTTCAGAACATCCCACTCCACTGACACATGCCTTCTCTATTTGAACGACCACATCAAGCAAGAGGTGGACGCGGGCAAATACTGCGGCATGGTCATGCTAGACCTACAAAAGGCCTTCGACACTGTCAATCACACCATTCTGATTGACAAGCTAAAAGCAATTGGTTTTGATAGTTTATCAGTGAGCTGGATACAATCCTACCTGGAGGGGAGAGAACATATGGTGGAGGTAAACGGTACCCTATCCCCCCCCCTCACAGTGAACTGTGGTGTTCCACAAGGAAGCATACTAGGACCACTACTGTTCCTAATTTATGCAAATTACATGTCGTCAGCTTGTGACTGCAACTTGTTCCTGTTTGCGGACGACTCAGCCCTGCTGGTCTCTGACAAGAACAAATTACAGGTTGAAAAAACCCTCAGCTCGGAACTAGGCAAAATCTGCATATGGCTCGCCGACAACAAACTATCATTACACATGGGCAAAACAGAGTCCATTCTCTTCGGTTCAAATAACAAACTCAGCAAAACAGACGGCTTCTCAGTTACAGTGGGTGACAATATTGTCACAAGGAAAGATGAAATTACCTACCTGGGTTCCATCCTAGAGGCTAATCTTTCCTGTGACAAAATGGCATCCAATGTAATAAAAAAAGTCAATCAACGAACTCGATTCTTGTACCGGATCTCCTCCCTGGTAAACAAGAATACCCTGAAGACTCTGGCAGGAGCACTCATTCAAGGGTACTACGACTATGCTTGCACCTCATGGTACCAAAGCACCTCAAAGGCACTAAAAACCAAATTACAAACATCTCAAAACAAACTAGTCAGACTACTGCTTGACCTGACTCCTAGAACCCACCTCACCCCTGCACACTTTGCCAACCTAGGATGGCTTAGAGTAGACGACAGAGTACAGCAACTTGCAATGGGCCTGGTCTACAAGATACACTACACGACCAAGGTACCCATGTACATGTCAAAATACTTCCCAAAGGTCAGTGAATACCACGATCACAACACCAGAGGGAGCTCCACAAATCATGTAAAACCCAGATTCGGCACAAACAAGGGACTAAACACGTTTCGCAATTATGCCACAACAATGTGGAACGCCCTACCCAAAGCTGTAAAGGAATGTAAATCACTACCCACCTTCAAAAACACTCTCAAAGAACACCTACGGGAGACTGCAATTCAAAACTGGCCCCTACAAATGTCCTAACCCAGTTGTACAATAAAGACCAAGCATGGCTTTGTCAGTATTCCAATGTACAGCCCCACCCAACCCAACACCTACCCAACCTCCTCCAATGTACAGTTTCCATGTCAAAATGTATGTCAGTATTCCAATGTACAGTGTCCCCCCCCCCTACCCAACCCCCCCCCCCCCCCCCCCACCTCCAATGTACAGCCCCACCCCACCTACCCAACCTCCCCCAATGCACAGTTTCTATGTCAAATGTATATACTCTTCTTCTGGATTTTTTTAGTATCACAAACAGTACTGTATTTGAAAATCTGGTATGTCATAAATGTATAGATGTAGCAGTACTGTCTATCTGTATGTCATGTGTGTCATATGATGAATTGAAAATGGGGGACCCTGATGGAAACAAGACGAAAGTCTTTCTCAGGTCTGCATCCTCTTAACAATTGTATGTATTGAGCTGTACTGTACTGTACCCATTCTGCAATCTGTTAATAAACTTTTCAATCAATCAATCAAACCCATGTACATGTCAAAATACTTCCCAAAGGTCAGTGAATACCACGATCACAACACCAGAGGGAGCTCCACAAATCATGTTAAACCCAGATTCGGCTCAAACAAGGGACTAAACACGTTTCGCAATTATGCCACATCAATGTGGAACGCCCTACCCAAAGCTGTAAAGGAATGTGAATCACTAACCACTTTCAAAAACACTCTCAAAGAACACCTACGGTTGACTGCAATTCGAAACTGGCCCCTACAAATGTCCTAACCCAGTTGTACAGTAAATGACCAAGTATGGCTTTGTCAGTATTCCAATGTACAGTATACAGTGTCTAGACAAACAAGACAAGACAAACGTCTTTCTCTGGTCTGCATCCCCTTAACAATTGTGTGTATTGAGCCGTACTGTATTGTACCCATTCTGCAATCTGTTAAATAAAGTTTTCATTCATTCATTCATTCACGTGTCTAGTGCGCAGCGCGCCCAGCCATCAGAGCGCTCCTACTGTCAAATGCGGAAGCAACCATTTTTGCGAAGGCTAGCTCAGCCTCAGTTTTACTCGTTTATAAAAATGATTGAAAATGTTTATTAGCAACGCCGAGCTTTCAAACCCCACCGCATGTGTGTGTGAAACCCTAATGGAACGCTGGGTACCTTTGACATTTATATCTGATATATTTTGGACCCACCGCTAGCTTTTAAGCAGTGCTTGGCTACTATGGAGGAATAAGTGACTGCGTATACCAGCCCCTGGCTTGCATTGCAGTCATGAAAGGGTCTACAAGCTTGCCTGATAACCAACGTTAGTTAGAAAGTTAGTTAGTCAGGCTGCTCAGTGCTTACCTGGTCAATAATGTGGTCCTCCTCTTGGACAGATAGATTTGTTAAATCATAATATCCACAGTGGTGTGCTGTGCTGGCTGCTGGTCCTAAGTAAAGGTCGAAAAATAAGTGCTAATAAAGTGCTATATGCTTCATTGCATAATTATGCCAAAGTGGTGCTGTACATAGACGTTTGGTCACGTTTGCTTTTAATGTGATTTGATTGGCCACTATGGCCAGACGCGAAATTGCCCCTACCTAGAGAACCAAGCTGGGGGCGTGTTAAGGAGCTAAGCCCAACCCAGCTCGAATCTTATTGGCTAATAATGAGGTAATAGGATGAATAAACCAAAAAAAAAAACGGCCAGGCGTCCTACTCCTAACCTCGTTCACAGCTTTATCTCGTGAGCCTCCAGGGCAGGCTGGCTGCCTCAGTCAGTGACAAAGTGGGCACAGTTTCGCTCGTTCGGTCAATTTCTCCAGGAGGGAGAAAATTATTATAACACAGAGATGAAAAATAATGGTTTTTTTTATTATTGTAAACTATAAAAAAATAAATAAATAAAGTATTATTATTTTAATTTTTTTTTAATAATTTTTTATAATTTTTTATAATTTTTTATAATTTTTTATAATTTTTTATAATTTTTTATAATTTTTTATAATTTTTTATAATTTTCTATAATTTTT